>NC_059176.1:20785692-21093067 GCF_019923935.1 Bubalus bubalis
TCAAGCACTCTGTCTATCAGATTTGGTTCCTTAAATCTATTTCTCACTTCCAGTGTATAATCATAAGGTTAGGGTTACTTGGAAGCTATTTTATAGTATGGTATTAATCAATATTCCACTATATAAAAGAACCCCAATTCTCAGGATGTAATAATTTAGTTAATTTAGTTCTTATTCAACAAACTTAATAAATACGCTGGGAAAGCTGCTCTAAAATAAAAGGACTTTTGTAAAATTAAAAAGACTTAAATCATATTGGAACACAGAAAAGTATGGTATGCCTGTGTATAGACTTCTATGTCTGAGTCTATTTGAGGTGCAGAAATTTTTCACAGTTACCAAAATATCACCTGTAACATAAATCTTTCAATTCAAGAAAAACATTTGAAATCCTAAGCAATTTAAAGCAGACAATAGAAATATTCTTACACCATGTTCTATGCAAAGAGCATGTAGGGGACAGAGGTGCTGTGCACAGAGCCTCTATTAGTTTGGTGAATATAAGCTCAGAAATTTGAGTAATCAGTCTTAGCCAAACAAATCCAAGGACAAAAATGCCCTCAAACAGGCTTGCTATGCCCCTCTCCCCTTGGCTTTGGGGATGGCTAACTTTGATTTGCTTTTATCTAATTCAATCTCATCTGAAAGTTTAAAAAAAAAATCCATCTATATGAAGTACTATGTTAGTCTCTTAGGAAAATTCAAAGAAACATCAAATACAGTTCCTGACTTCAAAAAAGTAAATGGGCAAGAGATTTCACTTCTGTCTGCAGCTCTAAGGGAAGTCTTTGCAGGTGAATAACTACTAAGACAGTAAGTCTTCAAAGAGTTTAAGCCTCTGGTCCAACGGTTCTCAAATGTCTGCACATAATATCTGTTGTTGTTCAGTAGCTCAATCGTGTCTGACTCTCTGCAATCCCATGGACTGCAGCATGCTAGTCTTCCCTGTCCTTCACCATCTCCTGGATTCTGGTCAAACTCATGTCCATCGAGTCAGTGATGCCATCCAACCATCTCATCCTCTGTCATCCTCTTCTCCTCCTGCCTTCAACCATTCCCAGCATCAGGGTCTTTTCCAACGAGTTAGCTCTTCACATCAGGTGGCCAAAGTATTGGAGTTTCAGCATCAGTCCTCCCACTGATTTTCATTCATTGACTGATTTCCTTTAGGATGGACTAGTTTGATCTCCTTGCAGTCCAAGGGACTCTCAAGAATCTTCTCCAACACCGCAGTTCAAAAGCATCAATTCTTTGGCACTCAGCTTTCTTTATAGTCCAACTCTCACATCCATATACTACTGGAAAAACCATAGCTTTCACTAGACTGACCTTTGTCAACAAAGTAATGTCTCTGCTTTTTAATATGCTGTCTAGGTTGGTCATAGTTTTTCTTCCAAGGAGCAAATTCTTTTAATTTCATGGCTGTAGTCACTGTCTACAGTGATATTGGAGCCCAAGAAAATAAAGTCTGTCACTGTTTCCATTGTTTCTCCATCTGTTTGCCATGAAGTGATGGGACTGGATGCCATGATCTTCATTTTTTGAATGCTGAGTTTTAAGCCATCTTTGTCACTCTCCTCTTTCACTCTCATCAAGAGGCTCTTTAGTTCCTCTTCACATTCTGCCATAAGGGTGGTATCATCTGTGTATCTGAGGTTATTGATATATATCTCCCAGAAATCTTGATTCCAGCTGTGTTTCATCCAGCCAGGCATTTCAGAAGATGTACTCTGCATGTAAGTTAAATAAGCAGGGTGACAATATATAGCCTTGACATACTCCTTTCCCAATTTGGAACCAGTCTGTTGTTCCATGTCCGGTTCTAACTCGTTTCTTGATCTGCATACAGATTTCTCAGGAGGCAGGTAAGGTGGTCTGGTATTCCCATCTCTTTCAGAATTTTCCACAGTTTGTTGTGATCTACACAGTCAAAGGCTTCGGCATAATCAATAAAGCAAAAGTAGATGTTTTTCTGGAATTCTCTTGCTTTTTCGATGATCCAAAGGATGTTGGCAGTTTGATCTCTGGTTCGTCTGCCTTTTCTAAATCCAGCTTGAACATCTGGAAGTTCACAGTTCACAGACTGCTTAAGCCTGAGTTGGGGAATTTTGAGCATTACTTTGCTAGCATGTGTTTAGCAAGAATCAAAGATGGAGAGGTGGGCAAGTGTAACAGACTGGAGGCAAAATCTCCCCAGTTTTCACCCTCATCTGTATCCGCAGTCTTTGCTACATATATTTGTAGTTTCTCCCATCAAAATTCCCTTTCCCTACCCCTTATCTATGAGCCAACTTTATGATTTACTTTGGCCAGTGGAATCCAACACAAGTGGCAGTGTACCAGGATGAAGCCTAGGCCTTAAAGAGGTCTGTGACATTCTATTTCCTCTCCTGGAGCCTTGCTCAACAGCCAGATAACAAGCTTTGTTGAGTCTATTGTATAAGGAGACTTGTGGCCTAATTACTACATCACACCAACCAGTAGCCTGCCACCAGGCACCTGTCAGCTAATCCCAGATCCATGAGGTCTAGGTGAGGTCAGCTAAGCCTGAGCTAGAGCAGCAAAACTCCCCATGGACCCACAGACTCATAAAAGAGTAAATGTTTGTCATTTTAAGCCACTGAGCATGGGTGTTCTGCAGTGTTCTTGCGGCAATCGGTAATGGATACAGAAATATCCAGATTATGGACCCATTATATACCATACATAATGGAGTTTGAATTTTTATCTGGAAGCTAATGAGGAGTCATTGAATAACCTTAGCAGGAGACTTTAGGAACAGTGTTGTTTTGAATAAAATTATTCTGTTAGCAACATGACAGAGCAATCCCAGTGGGGTAAGCCTGAAGATGCAACTGGAGAAATGAAAAGAATACTGTCAGAGCTGAGATGATGTTGGCTACTATTACTAAATCACCAAGTTAAGAGCTATGAAAGGATCCAAGTCTTGACGGGAAAAACAATTTTACAAATTATAATCTGAGTCTAATATTGATATCATCCCCACCAAAAAAAATTCCAGAAAACTATTAAATTTCCTGTGACTATTTCATGTGCAATTAACCTTTCAGACTTTGATTTTTGTTAGGATTACTAAAATGTAAAAGTGAGGTTGATAACACACACACTGTATCTTGGATTAAGCAGAAGTCAGATAGCCATCTTTTGGAGAATGGTATGAAGGAGACTTCTTTAGTGAAGGAGAAGATAACTTCTAAAATAACTTCCATTTTAACTCTTTTGGGATTCTATTGGGAAGAAGAGCTAGAGTATTTGAAAGTGCAGTGCACTGGTTTGTTTATAATATGCTACCCCCACTGCTGCCATCAAATTTAAATTACCTTTGTTCTCTGAAACAAGCAAGACATGAATTATGGAAACCAATCTAAAAGCTTTATGTATACCATTCAGAACTCTAAGATTTATAGATAAAACAACACTGGTCACATATTACAGAAAACTCTGAATACGTGAGTTCAACAGTTCTTAGTAAACAATAAGAAAACAGAACAAGTTTTTCAGTATGATTTTTTCCCATTAAATATCTATGCCTACTTCTTACTTCAATACCCTGTGCATAGCTGTAGTTTTTGGTTTTACATTTTAAGAAAAGATAAATTTACCCAAATTGCAATGAATGTTTTTTGAGCCCTTTCTGTTCTCAATTAGAGAAGTAATGAAAAAAGATCTATTTTACTTTTCTATTCGGGCTAGTTCTCATTTTAATCTCCTTAGGTCTTCCCTTCCTCTTTACAAGTTTATCCTGCCTTTCTGCTGCTCAAGCTTGCTCAAAACATGAATCTCCTCTATTTCCTATCCTATTCCCAAACCTAGTATTCAAAGTCAGTTTCTCCATGGAACACAAACCTCAGCCATCTGATCGCCTTTAAAATTTCAGTATGCATTAGAAATAATTTCTCCACACATTTGGCCTGTTTCAGTGCTTCCAAAATGACTACAATAAATCTGTGAATCACATCTAGAACACGTTTTTCAGACCATGGTTTCTTTTATTACTTTCAAAGTCTTGGATAATTTACCACTCATCCCCTTCAAACTACCTGCATCTCTCAAGACAGCAAGTGATACAAACCATACAAGCAATAGAGCACATGTTCCTCCCATGAGGAATGGGCTCCCTTTACGTAAGGTTTCTCATGGATTCATCTTTTTAAAGAATAGAGGTTTTTAAAATTTATTTTTCAAAAGGAATTAAAAAATCTATAAAGAATTCACAGACTTCATTGTCTTCAAAATGTTCCCTACTGTAAATTCTTGCTCTCCGTTTCAAAGTCTATAGAGTAGTTTAAAATAAAATATTAATATAAGGTTGCAAGACCCATAAATATTCTTTCCAAGTTAGTAATAGAGTAATCAACCTTATTTACAGTTACTTAAGATCATGAAAATATACAGCAAGGCAGGGATCAGTAATATGCAGAATATAACATAGTTATTGCCTGCCTTCATTTTTTAAGTTTACCTTTTTATGAAAGTAATATGTCATTACATAAGATACTGAAAAATGTTAGAGAAAAGATCAAAAGGGCCAATGACAACTTCTAACGTTTTACTAATTATTTTTCCAGTCCTTTTCCAATAAATACAGGTATATAATTTATTTGCTGTACATCCTGGTCTATAACTTGTCTTTGCTGTTGTTTAGTCGCTAAGTCCTGTCTGACTCTTTTTGACCTCGTGGACTATAACCCACGAGGCTCCTCTCTTCATGGGATTTTTCCCTACCCGCTAATGGAATGGGTTGCCATTTCCTTCTCCAGGGGATCTTCCCAACCCAGGGATCGAACCTGCGTCTCCTGCATTGACAGGCAAATTCTTTACCCGTGAGCTACCAGGGAAGCCCCAGAGTAAGTATCACCCCATTTTGAAGATAAGTTTATTAAAATAAGATCAAACATTTACAGGGCTTCAGATTCAATGCTAAGAGAGTCACCTAAGCAGTTCATTTAATCACAACCACCCTGGTGGCTCAGATGGTAAATAATCTGTCTGCAACGCAGAAGACCCGAGTTTGATCCCTGGGTCATGAAGATCCCCTGCAGAAGGAAATAGCAACCCACTTCAATATTCTTACCCAGAGAATTCCATGAACCGAGGAACCTGGCAGGCTACAGTCCATGAGGTTGCAAAGAGGCAGACACAACTGAGCAACTAACACACACACACACACACACACACACACACATCTTTTAATGTAACTATCATAATTTTTAAAACTTAATTATTATCCTCACTGTGAAAATGTAAGGTAATTATTGACCTAGTTTTACAAATAGAGAAACTATAGCATAAAGGTAATACCATTCTGCTAATTCTTTTAAAAACACATTCTGTGATAAAATTAACTGGGCTTCTTATCAAAAATGCAGACTTCTGTACTTCTTTTCCAAAACCTCTGAAATCAAAATCTCAGAAAATAAGTAAATACAACTGGCACTCTAAGTGATTTTTCTGCTCTACTGAAATGCGGGAACAACTGCCCCTTTGGAATACAGCTAGATTTGCCTCAACTAACTATAAACAATAACATATAGACATCATTCATTTTTTAGTTATTTTTTGTATCATGCTTGAACCCATTAGAGTCTTACATATGATTAGGTTAGAGATCTTCTACCAAAGGTCATCCAGTGGGAGAAAATGAATTATTTACTGCTTCCACCCGGGATGGATATGCCACAGTAAACTTGTACTGCAATCTTCCTTGTATAATCTCCATCATAATGTCTTTTATTAATATCTCAACTCAAAAAAAATTTTTTAAAAAGGAGAGGAACAAAAAATAAAATATTCCAACTCCCCCAATAGTTTCCAGTTCAGTTAGCTTCTTTCTAAGCTCTTTGGTTTTTATCTAGTTGGTGTGGCTGCTGTTTTATTTTCTTCTCAAGATTAAAAGTGTTTTACCCGCAAAGCAGCGCTTATGGAAGCTTCTCTCACTAGCCTTTTCTACCACACTTGAATTTCTCAGGGAAGAGGTTGTTTTTGTCCCGAACATCATGTTCCTTCTGGAGTACATACAGACACACGTACAAAAACACAGCCTCTACATGTTGTAAAAGTGGAGTCTGTATACAAATGACTGCAGGTGACTCTTGTTTTATAATACATATCTGAAAGGAGATGGTGCTCTTTGGCACAATTAGATGTTCTAATTAATTAAGCAAAATTAGATGTTCTAATCAAATACAGACTAATTCCCTACACCTTGTGATAAAGCTGAGGCACCGGTCTCAGCTCAGTTTGGAGGCAGATGCTGGTTTGGTTCACTGCACCTGAAGACAGCAGATATCTCAGCTCCTCCACCTTTCCTCTTTCTGCACAGTTGTGCATGTAATTCCTGATGACGCAGTTCAAGCCTTGTGATACAGTGCAGTGTGTTGACACTGAAAGTCAACCCAAAGGCAATTACAAATTCTGTGGTGCCTGTCTAGCTCCTTCTGAAATGCTCAATCCACTGGGCCACATGGCTATCGCTGAATATGTGCAGTAGAATTCAGCACTATTAGTTACAAATTTTAGAGCATTATTCTCATCTTGATTCTTAATTTTGAGTCCTGTCTCACTTGGCTGAGAAACTTATTCAGGAAATATTTCTAAGAAAAGTAGTTAAGTAATTTGTTTTCTGAACCCTTGAATGACTGGGTGTAAAAGTCCAGTTTTACTATGACAGAGAAGTCAGAAGCCAATTGATTCTTATTTTTTGGTACATATTTTTTAAGAGTCATAGAATCACCTCTATAAGGATTTTGCTATAACATTACTAGGTGCCACTTGCAAGTCTCAGAATGGGAGAAAGTAGTAGCAAATGAAACAACTGATGAAGAACTGATTTCAAAAATATATAAGCAGCTTATACAACTCAATATCAGAAAAACAAACAATCCAATCAAAAAGTGGGCAAAAGACCTAAACAGACATTTCTCCAAAGAAGTCATACAGATGGCTAATAAACACATGAAAAGATGCTCAACTGCTCATTATTAGAGAAATGCAAATCAAAACTACAATGAGATATCACCCTCACACTGGTCAGAATGGCCATCAAAAAAATCTACAAAAAATAAATGCTGGAGAGGGTGTAGAGAAAAGGGAACACTCTTGTACTGTTGGTGGGAATATAAATTGTTACAATCACTATGGAAGACAGTATGGAGATTAGTTAAAAAAAAAATCAGGAATAAAGCCACTATATGGCCCAGCAAACCCACTACTAGGCATATACCCTGAAGAAACCAAAACTGAAAAAGACACATGTATCCCAATATTCATTGCAACACTATTTGCAATAGCTAGGAAATGACAGCAACCTAGATGTCCATTGACAGATGAATGGATAAAGAAGCCGTGGCGCATATACACAATGGAATACTATTCAGCCATAGAAAGGAATGCATTTGAGTCAGTTCTAATGAGGTGGGTGAACCCAGAGCCTATTATACAGAGTAAAGTAAGTCAGAAAGAGAAAAACAAATATCATATAGTAACACATACATATGTAATCTAGAAAGATAGTATTAATGAACCTGTTTAAGGGCAGCAGTGGAGACAGAGACATAGAGAACAGACGTGACATGGGGGAGGCAGGGGAGAACAGAGTGGGATGAATGGGGAGCGTAGTATAGAGACATACACACTACCATATGTAAAATAGATAGCCAATGGGAATTTGCTGGGTGATTCAGGGAACTCAAACTGTGGCTCTGTTACAACCTAGAGGGGTGGGATGGGGAGGGAGGTTCAGGAGGAAGGGGACATAGGTATACCTATGGCTGATTCATGCTGATGTTTGGCAGAAATCAACACAATATTGTAGAGTGATTATCCTTCAATTAAAAATAAAAAAATTAATTATAAAAAAGGAAAAAATATTACTAGGTACCACTTGGATTTTGCCTAAAATATGATGAGCACTTTAACATGCAAGTCAAATTTGTTTTATTCAACTATTTTTTGACTGAAAAGTTCTCTTTATGATTTTAATCATTGCTTCTATCATATTGTTCTTACTCATATCAGGAACACTGTACAATTCTAGAAAATATTTTTGTATTCTTTGCCCCACATATCATCTGTTAGCTCTACTATAGCTGACAAACTTTCAAAACAAGTACTTCTTGGTTCACCAAAAAAAAAAAGAAAAGTGAAACAATATTCCTTTTATAACTCCAGTTTAAAAAAATTTAGAAGTGTTGTACTATGAGCGTTACAATTTCAAAAGTGTTATCAAAGTAATTGAAAAGCTTGGACTTGAAATTTTTGAGCACATAAGCAAGTTTACTAAGAATTCATTTAAGTAATGTTGATAAATATGAGATTTACTACTACTTCTCAGTATGTTAAAGTTTCTAAATGAAATGGCTTAATATCACTGTCACTATTAATGGACATGTAGGTTATCAAACATAGAACAATTTGACACTTTGATCAAAATCTGTAATTTATGATCTAGTTAGGTTTGATTAATCTTGCTTATTATAAAGTAAATTATTTTCTCAGTCCAAGAGGAACTAATTTATTATATAGGTGGATTTTTTAAATTCCTGCTAAGAAAATCTAAGTAATAAACACCCTTGCAAATATTGTCAGTCTTGATATATATAGTTATGAGCTTGGCAGTAAAACAAATTAGCAGAGTCTCTCAAGTTCACATCTGCTAACAAGGAGTTTATAGTACTCAATTTATTTTGCTTTCAAAAAGGAATAACTTATGAGAGTCTATATTTACATCCTTATAACTCTTACTTACGATCATTTTATCTCCACCCTTACAGTTATGTAGTAGAAACTAGTTTAAGACATTCTTTAATGCTAAAGACAAAAGCAGGTCATCATTTCAGTATCCAAATGGTGATATAAGGTCCTAGATTTCTATTAGGATAAAGTAAATATTCTTCACAACAAACAGGAAAACTGATGAGTGTGTAAGTTGGTATTTTACCAGTTTGTCCTTGGTTAGTTAAGGCAGCAGTTTTTGGAACTTCACTTTGCAAAAAATAAAAACACCTAGTTTTGAAAGACATTAATGGCTATGCTACAAAACAAAACAAGACAATCAAAGAAAACTCCATAGTGGTTCAATACATATATATCTATATATTTAGGGAACACTTTATGCTATACCTCACATTCAGAACATTTAAATAAAGCCTGCAAAGTACTGTAATACCAAACAAAAAAAATTTTTTGTAACATTCAAGATCTTTTGTCTTTATGTCCTAAATACATAATGATGTTATTAACATTTTCTCTTCACTTCATTTTCATCCTAGGTCTATGATTTTTTTTTAAATCATGTATAGTTTATTTATAATGTTTTGTTTCTGGTATGAAGAAAAGTGGTTTAGTATGTATGCAAATATATACATTCTTCTTCATATTCTTTTCCATTATGGTTATTCACAGATATTGAATATAGTTCCCTGTGCTATACAGTAGGACTTTGTTGTTTATTTTATATATATAATAGTTTATATCTGCTAATCCTAAATCCTAATTTACTCCCCTTCCTTTCCCCTTTGGAAACCCTGTTTTCTATGTCTATGAGTATAGGCATGTTTTGTTCTGTCACATACTTAGTGCTTAATAACCTAAGAGAAGTTATTCCACGAAACATTTGAAAATCTGACCTAAAGATTTCTATACTAGTAGGCACCCTCAAACTGGACAATTAGGGAGAATTTAATAAAAGGGCCATTTACAAAGTTTTAGATCTGGTGAAGGAAATAAGATATGGTATATCTTCCAGGCTCTAGCCATGTCAAGGGACCATTACCAGGGATCAAGGAAGGACTGGAGACTGGAATGCAAAAAAGTTGACTGTTATATGGAGCTGTAACCTTAGGTAGAGGGACCTAGCCAGGCCAATGAGACACAGTAACAGGGAAGCTAGGGGAATAAATACCTAGCTCCATTCTGTTATTATCCTCTGATAGTCTATCACTGGTACTCATTGACTAAACTCAACCCAATCCAGAGAGCAAGAGACCACATTAATTCTGTATATAAAGCTCGGCCTCCTTGGGCACAGAGCAGAATATAAAAAGGTAAAGAGTGAATCTGAACTAGCAAATACCCAGAACACTAATAATGCATCTGCTGCTGCTGCTAAGTCGATTCAGTCCTGTCCGACTCTGTGTGACCCCATAGACAGCAGCGCACCAGGCTCCCTCATCCCTGGGATTCTCCAGGCAAGAACACTGGAGTGGGTTGCCATTGCCTTCTCCAATGCATGAAAGTGAAAAGTGAAAGTGAAGTCATTCAGCCGTGTCCGACTCCTAGCGACCCCATGGACCGCAGCCTACCAGGCTCCTCCGCCCATGGGATTTTCCAGGCAAGAGCACTGGAGTGCGGTGCCATTGCCTTCTCCAGTAATACATCTGAGTTCTATTCAATAGAATTTTTTTTCTCTTAGGTATGGTATATATTAATTCATTCATTCATTCATTCCAACAAAGACTATTTTGTTGAAGTATTTGTCAGTATTTACTTGGCTTCTACTACAACAGGAAAACACACACAATCCCAAAGGAGCTGACAACCAAGAAGGCACAAGAGAAAGTTAAAAATGTAAACTAAAATGCAATCTAATTAGGACCATACTAGAGGTATGACCACACTGCTGTAAGTTTACAGGGAAGATAAAGTAACCTGCCTAGGAAAGCCAAATGGTCACTAGATAAAGCAGTGACGTTTGTTTGAACTGAGGAATGAAGGATGATTAGATTTTCCAGGTAGGCTGACAAAGTCAGAGAGTGCATTTTAAGCAGAAGGAACAAAAGCAGGGAGTTTTTTTTTTTAAATGGCAGCATATGTTGTGTAGGGATTGATAAGAGATTCTAAATTATTAATTGTGTGGATCAGGTTACAGAGCTGTGGTAGGTAAAAGCAGAAGCACTATTAGAGTCTCGCAGTAATTCTAGGGCCTGGGATTTATTCTGCACCTGAAAACATTTTTAAATAACATTATTTTAAGTGAGAAACCAGAGATCAGTATCTGCCCAGATGATAGATGGGATAACAATGGCTCTGCAACCCAACCCCAAATCAATTTTACTTATTCCTTCTTATTCTTCTGAGGCTATAGGTTACCCTGATGCTGTACAGCAGGGGTCCCTAAACTCCAGGATCTAATGCCTGATGATCTGAGGTGGAGCTGAGGTAATAGAAGTAGGGTATACAATAAATGGGCTTCCCTGATAGCTCAGTTGGTAAAGAATCGGCCTGCAATGTAGGAGACGCCAATTCAATTCTTGGGTTGGAAGATCCGCCTGGAAAAGGGACAGGCTACCCACTCCAGTATTCTTGGGCTTACCTTATGACTCAGCTGGTAAAGAATCCTCCTGCAATGTGGGAGACCTAGGTTCAATCCCTGAGTTGGGAAGATCCCCTGGAGAAGGGAAAGGCTACCCACTCCAGTATTCTGTCCTGGAGAATTCAATGAAGTGTATAGTCCATGGGGTCACAAAGAGTTGGACACGACTGAGCAACCTTCACTTTCGTACCATAAATGTGATGTGTTTGAATCATCCCGAAACCACCCTGATCCACAGAAAACTTGTCTTCCACAAAACCAGCCACTGGCACCAAAAAGGTTAGAGACCACTGCTATAAAGAAACAACCTTTTTGTTTTCAAGAAACCTTTTTTTTTTTTCCAACATGATTGCATATGATCATTTGTTAAAACTTTAGCATGCAGTATCTGAAATTGAAGCTATCAAACAGTATAAAAAAGCTTGCTAGAAAAGAACAGCTCAAACAGTTCTATCAGCACACTTATTTTATGATAAATAACAATCACTGTGGTTCACTAGATAATAATGGCAAGAGCGAAATTAGACAAATTCTGTCCTATATGGTTCACACAAGTCCTGAGTGCCAACTTTCATAGAAACTTTCATTCTTTCTCCAAAGTCTTATCTAACACTCTTCTCCAATTAACTTCAAAACAAAGTATTTCCAGTTAAAAGACTTGAGGGCGCAACCTAACTTGGGTTGGCATTTATAAATGACTTCCCCTCCCCTGCCCAATTACGATCAGATCAAACTGTGAATAAACCATTCTGAATTATTGAATGTAATGAATCAGATCAATAGAAATGTGCCTGTGGGCATAGAAGTTCATTCTCCTGAGGTTGTTCTGTATTTCTATCTTGTGTGATCTTTCTCAACTCAATCCTTAAAAGAAAATTTCTAAAATTGTAGCAAATGCTTCAGTCCTTTCCCCAAAATATACTTCCTCCAACTCAGGGTTTTTTAAGACTCCTGTTTATCTCTGCCTTGGTCACAAAACAACAAAATCTTAGGGCCATACATAACACTTTATGATAAACAATATTTTCAAATATGTGTACCAGAGTTCTCTTCATACTCTTAAATCTCATTTGAATTGCTTACTTACATTTCTCTATTCCCTCACTTTTTTTTTCTTCCACATAATGAAAGCCTTCAGTTCTTGGTTTGTTGTTGTTTTTCAGTCACTAAGTCATATCCAGCTCTACCACCCCATGGACTGCAGCACACCAGGCCTCCATGTCCTTCACTATCTCCTGAAGTTTGCTCAAACTCATGTCCATCAAGTCGGTGATGCCATCCAACCATCTCATCCTCTGTTGTCCCCTTCTCCTCCTGGCCTCAATCTTTCCCAGCATCAGGGTCTTTTCAAATGAGCCAGCTCTTCACATCAGGTGGCCAAAGTATTGGAGCTTCGGCTTCAGTCCTTCCAATGAATATTCAGGGTTGATTTCCTTAGGATTGACTGGTTTGATCTCCTTGCTGTCCAAGGGACTCTCAAGAGTCTTCTCCAGCACCACAATTTGAAATCTTCAGTTCTTCGGTGCTCAGCTTTCTTTATGGTCCAATTCTCACATCTGTACATGACTACTGGAAAATCACAGCTTTGACTAGATGGATCTTTGTTAGCAAAGTAATGTCTCTGCTTTTTAATACACTGTCTAGGTTTGTTATAGCGTTTCTTACAAGGAGCAAGCATCTTTTAATTTCATGGTTTAGATATTACCTATTTTCCTAGCCTCCAACCCTACCCCTGCCCTCTGTCAGTTAGAGTACTTAGCACAACAATACTACCTTTCTCCTTCCACATTTCTCACTCCTAGACTACAACTCCTTAAACTCAGGAATGATTTCTAATGTATCTTTGTAATCCCAAAAAGCAGTAAATGAATATGTATATGATAAATTGAAGTGACCTTTACTATAAAATTGGAAGCATTTGAAATAACATGCAACTTATTTTTCTAGTCCTAATTCTACTGCCAAATTCTTAGCCCAAGAAAATAAATCAAGAGCATCAGAACTGAAAGAGAATTGGGAGCATGAATATGAGTTGCTCTAATTCATAACATTTCAGAGATTGGAATAAACTTCACCTCAACCATGAGCTGGCTTCCTAACTCAAAACTGTCCTCCAAATATACATTCAACCTGCCCCTCACTTTAACTCTGGTTCTCATTTGTGGCTGCCACACTGGATTGATCCTTAGAAGTACTTACACAGACTAAAAGAACTTTTACTTGTTTTTTTCAAAGTTACAGCTTCTAGTTGGAAGTCAACAACAGCCTATCCACTGATTACAAATAAAATCTCTGGACAAAATACAAAAAACATCTACCAGAAAACTCTGAAAGGCAGGTAAGTCAGTTGAAAAGGGTTGTCAAAACTTAAAGTGACTACAGGGGTTAATTTCCTGGAGGTTTTCTTCCCCTCTCATCTGTCATGGGTTGAAGTCTATCCCCCCAAAAGATATGTTGGGGTCCTAAACCCTAGTACTTCAGGATGTGACTTTATCTGGATAAAGGGTATTTTCAGAGGTAATCAAGTTAAAATGAGGTCATTAGGGTAGACCCTAGTCTGTTAGTACTGATATTCTCAGATAAAGGTGGAAATGTGGTCACAGAGAACCATGTACACAGGAATAATGCCATGTGAAGATTGGCATGATATTGCTTCAACCACGCAGCTACCAGAAGCTGGGAGAGAGACTTGGAATCGATCCTTCACTGGCACCAGAGGGAGCACTGGCCCTGCCAACACCTTGATTTCAGAGTTCTAACCTCCAGAGCTGTGAAACACAAATGTCTGTGGTTTAAGCATCACTTTGTGGTGATGTGTATGGCAGCCCTACAAATTAATACACCATCTTTCCTTTTCCAATTTGACCTGAGGATGGCTCCAGTTATGGAACTCTGCAATGGACACAGACATCAAAAATCTCAGAGAATTCTTGTCTTTCTGAAAAGGGAACAAGGGAAGAGGAAGCAGGATGTCGAGGATAGTAGGGCCGATTCCTGTGAAGTAGAGAGAGGAGGGAATGCTCTAATTCTGTCTATTATCCAGCACAAGTTTCAGACTCACCCCTACATGCATGTGTTGCATGCACAACACAAACCCAGATTAGCAGAGCATAGGCTACAACCACCAAATAACACAAACATGACCCACTTACCAAAATGAGCCCTGAGCGGCACATGCACAGAGCACAGTGAAGGCAGCATAGCTAAAGCTTTGAAAACTGAACTGACAGTATAAATTCTACCCATAGAAACAGAGATAAAACTGATGGTCTGAATCTAACCTGGTATAGGTTGAATGCCTGCAAAAGTTAAGGGGTAGGGGAGGGAATGCAAAAAGCAGCATTGTGTGGAGGACTAAGGAAAACATAATGTAACATTTAAAATATTACTACAAATATTACTGCAATCAAAAATTGCTCAACCTTTCAGTCCAGTTCAGTTCAGTCGCTCAGTAGTGTCCTACTCTTTGCAACCCCATGAATCACAGCACGCCAGGCCTCCCTGTCCATCACCAACTCCCAGAGTTCACCCAAACTCATGTCCATCAAGTCGGTGATGCCATCCAGCCATCTCATCCTCTGTCATCCCCTTCTCCTCTTGCCCCCAATCCCTCCCAGCATCAGAGTCTTTTCCAATGAGTCAACTCTTCACATGAGGTGGCCAAAGTATTGGAGTTTCAGCTTTAGCATCAGTCCTTCCAATGAACACCCAGGACTGATCTGTAGAATGGACTGGTTGGATCTCCTTGCAGTCCAAGGGACTCGCAAGAGTCTTCTCCAACACCACAGTTCAAAAGCATCAATTCTTCAGCGCTCAGCTCAACCTTTAAAAATTTGATCAATCCTCAGTGGAAAAGACAATGAACTAATTGCAATCCCAAGATGACTTAGATATTAGAATCATCAGCCCAATACTTTAAAGCAGCCATTGTAACTCTATTCATAAAATGTTACCAAAGAGAAACTTAGAACTTGAGAAACAAGTGAAAAGCAACAGAAATGGTAAATATTTGGACAATGTTTTTATCCTAAGTTCTCGAAAACATGTATTTTCGATAAAAAACAATCGTAACATTTTCTGGTGAGTTTTCAATACATATAGTTGAAATACATATGACAATGTTGCTAAGTCGCTTCAGTCGTGTCCGACTCTGTGCGACCCCATAGATGGCAGCCCACCAGGCTCCCCCGTCCCTGGGATTCTCCAGGCAAGAACACTGGAGTGGGTTGCCGTTTCCTTCTCCAATGCATGAAAGTGAAAAGTGAAAGTGAAGTCACTGAGTCTTGTCCGACTCTTAGCGACCCCATGGACTGCAGCCTACCAGGCTCCTCAGTCCATGGGATTTTCCAGGCAGGAGTACTGGAGTGGAGTGCCATTGCCTTCTCCGCATATGACAATGGGGGAGGCATAAAGGGGTCTATATGATTTCAAGTCTTCTACATTTAATTTTGTAATATATTTTTTTACTGAATAATATTTGATAATTACAATGTCATGTTAGTTTCATGTGTATAGCAAAGTGATTCAGATTATTTATATGTGTATATAACATAAATCTAAAATGTTATTGGTTACCTATTTTATATATAGTAGTATGTATATGTTAAGAACCAGAAGTTTGCTTTCTATGTCTGGGAATCTATTTCTGTTTTGTAAATAAGTTCATTTGTATCTTTTTTCAAGTTCTACCTATAAGCAATATCATATGAATAGTTGTCTTTCTCTGTCTGGCTTACTTCACTTAGTATGATAATCTCTAAGTCCATCAAGGCTTCTACTAAATAATAAAATATCAGTTCTATGTAGACTGTAAAAGATAAGTTGTGTACACTTTATTCCCTAATACAATCTATTAAAAATAGGAAGCAATATCATCAAAAGGTAGATGAATTTAGATAGGAAAGATTGAGGGCAGGAGGAAAAGGAGGTGACAGAAGATAAGACGACTTCACTGACTCGATGGACATGAGTTTGAGCAAACTCCGGTAGACAGTGAAGGACAGGGGAGCCTGGTGTGCTGCAGCCCATAGGAATGCAAAGAGTTGGACACAACTTAGCGACTGAACAACAACAAAAACACTAAAATCATTTAAAAGCTGGCAGAAAACTAGGAAGAAAATAAAACAGGAGATGAATAAACATTAAAAAGATCCATCTATATCCAACCATATCCATAATTACATTGCATAGAATTGGTCTAAACACACCAATTAAAAGATAGCATGTTAGATAGGATTTTTAAAATATCTACAAGAAACTCAAATATAATGACATAAATAGGTTAAAAGTAAAAGAAGGGAAAATATAGCACCAAATAAAAGAAAGCAGTTCAGTTCAGTCAGTCATGTCTGGCTCTTAGCGACCCCATGGACTGCAGCACGCCAGGCCTCCCTGTCCATCACCAACTCCCAGAATTTACTCAAACTCATGTCCACTGAGTCAGTGATGCCACCCAACCATCTCATCCTCTGTCATCCCCTTCTCCTCCTGCCTTTAATCTTTCCCAGCATCAGGGTCTTTTCAAATGAGTCAGTTCGCATCAGGTGGCCAAAGTATTGGAGTTTCAGCTTCAACATCAGTCCTTCCAATGAATATTCAGGACTGATTAACTTTAGGATGGACCGGTTGGATCTCTTTGCTGTGCAAGGGACTCTCAAGAGTCCTCCAACACCACAGTTCAAGACCATCAATTCTTTGACACTCAGCTTTCTTTATAGACTAGACAAAGTACAGTTCAAAGAAAAGTATGTTAGGATAAACAGTGACTTTATTTTTAGGGGAAAAAAAGGGTCCCCCAATGTTCATGGCAGCATTATTTACAATAACCAAGACATGGAAACAACTCAAGTGCCCATCAACAGAGACAGGTATAAGTTGAGGCATATGTATATACAGTGGAATATTACTCAACCATAAAAATGAATAAAATATTGCCATTTGCAGCAGTATGAATGGACCTAGAGAATTTATACTAAATGAAAGATTATATAACTTGTAGAATCTTAAAAATAATACAACTGAATCAATATACAAAACAGAACCAGATTCACAAATATAGAAAACAAACTTATTGTTACCAAACAGGAAAAGGAGGGAAGGAAAAATTAGGAGTATGGCATTAACAAATATAAACTACTACATATGGAACAGATAAACAGCAAGGATTCACTGTACAGCACACAGAACTATACTCAGAATCTGTTTCTTTTTTTCTCTTTTTTGCCTAACTGTGGAGTGTGTGGGATCTTATTTCCCCGACTAGGTATAGAACCCGTGCACCTTGCACTGGAACCACAGAGTCTTAACCACTGGACAGTCAAGGAAGTCCCAGTATGCAGTATCTTGTAATCACCTATAATGGAAAATAATCTGAAAAAAATTGTACATATGCCACGTGTATATATTATATATAAAATTTGTCAGTTGCCTATATAGTACTCATATCAGAACCTGTATGCAGAAGCATATTGTAAACTTTTAAAACTTCATGTTTTCCCAGTGCTTCCACTGCCCCACAAACAGGCTGTGTAAGAACCCTACCCAGGTGACCAGAACCAAGATGATAAACCTGTCCCTGCCCCAGGTTCCCCTTCTTGCCCTCCCTTGACTGTGACCCAGTGGCATTCAATGCACCAGTAAAATCCCTCACACCTTTTTCTGTGTACTCCAACCTGACCCCTGGTAAAGGCATTTACCCACGGGTCCTCCCCTCTCCCGGCACCCTGTCTGCTTGGCGGAGCCTTCTTCCCGGGAGCTCCTCCTGTAAGGCCCCCTGGTTCCCCTCTTCTCATACCTGTGAGTGTAATCAATCTTTTCATTTCATATGCCTCGGTGGAAACTCTACAATCACGTTGGAGTGATCCTTAAAGACCCCACAAGTGAAATGAACTCTGTCATTCACAACACAAGAAGTTTATAGTGAGTTTCCTCACAATTGCTGAAAGCTGGGGGGAGAAAAACACTAGTATCTTTAAACCTGTGAATATGACATATTAGCAATAAAAATGTTTGAATTACTGACATGCAATAGCATAAATGAATCTGAAATACATTAAGTGAGAAAAGCCAGACTGAAAAAGCTGCATACTGAATGATTCCACTTATAGGACATTCCAGACAAGGTTAAACAATACAGATAAAGGTCACTGTTGCCAGGGATTAAGGCAGGAGGAAGGATTGGCTAAACAGAGGCAACATAAAGAAATAATTTGTGGTGATGGGACTCTTCTATATCTTGATGATGGTGGTTGTTATAGGACTATGTTCAAATGAAAAAACTGTTAGAACTGTACACCAAAAAGACCAAAGTTTGTACGTACATATAAGTTTAATAAACAGTTTAAAGTTAAATTGTCAGAATTTTCTATTACTCTCAGAAGATGGGTGGCAGATGGAACTATTAGGATACCAATAAGAACTTTCTACAAATATTTATGACCTCAGAACAGGAAAAAATGTATTAAGGCCCTTTGAGATTTTTTAATATAAATAGGCTTTCCTATCTTAAATTTTGACAGCAAATCAAATCTATTTTTGTGAATAAATACTGCTCCTCCTTACCTTAACACCATTTGGAAAGACAGGTGGCAAATTTGTGTTCTTATCCAAAAGCAATGATGAAAAGAGAACTATAAAAGTCGCACTCTATTTCTGAATGAAAGTTCTTTCTGCATGGCCCTATTCATTCAAAGACTCTAAAGATTCCCAACTGTTAACTTTCTCTTCTCTACTAATTAATACTGGTTTAGCAAAAGCACTAGAAAAAGGAATGGTGAGATAATTTTTGCCCTAAGGATGAGTCCATCTTTTCCCTCTCCTACACCCCTAATGAATGTGAAAATGACAAGGGAAAAGGCCAAACAGATATTCAGGCTCCATGAACAGATAAAAACAAAAACTCAAGTAGTCTTATTTTAACTCTTTATTTTATATTAGAATACTGTTGATTTACAATGTTGTGATAATTTCAGGTATATAGCAAAGTGATTCAGTTATTCATATACATGTATCTATTCTTTTTCAACTTATTTTCCCCGTTTAGGTTATTACATAATATTGAGCACAGTTCTTTGTGCTATACAGTAGGTCCCTTTTGATTAACCATTTTAAATATGACAGTGTGATATCAATAACAAATTCTAACTATGCCTTCCTCCCACCATCCCCCTGCTAGTAACCACAAATTGGTTCTTAGTCTGTGCCTCTGATTCTCAGGAAGTCATATTTTAAAGGTTAAAGGAAAATAGCATATTATTTTAGTTAGCTGTTTGCATCCAACTAAATGGGTTATGTAAATATAATAGTTGCAGTGAAAGTGTTTACTGCATTGAGTGTTTATTATCGTGTATTACAACTGTCCTCTCATTTGAATAAACGTATCTCTATAGGGAAAGCAAAGTAATTAGGATAATTAATTGTGATTCTGGCTTTGATATTTGTTGGTTCTCTAGTAGTTCAATGCTCATCTAAAGAGCTTTAAATATAATAAGTGAACGTAAATAAGAGAATTGTTTGCACTATACCTTGAAGTCAAATTCAAAAAGGTCATTACATCACATGAATGTAACAGAAGGAAAATAGCAAATACCTATTTCTTTAGGGATCTGGCCATATTATATAGCTATATAATTCTGCATTAGGCATAGCTTACATTTTTACTTACTATAAAATTGCTTCTTAATGATAATAGACCATATAATTTCAACTGAAAATCAGCTATATAGTCAATAGTCATTGAAACTTACTTTTTCATTGTTTAGACAAAATTATTGTGGCTGCTAAATAAATGAAGCTATTTGTACTCCAGCAAAGCCCTAACATAAGGCTATAAATTAAGTGAAAAAAACAACACTTTGGTTCTAATGTAATATCAAAGAGCTTTTGAAGACAGAAGCAGGGATTTCAAGAATACGGCAGATTAGGAATGGGGAGGTTGGGGTGGGGGTGGATTTCAACCTGAACCAAGGAGAATGGGTCAGGAGACTACTAGCAAAAAATGAAAACGGATTCCTAATTTCTACTTTGCTAGTTTGGAAGAAGGATATTGCCTGATGCCTGAAGATTCCCCACAGGGCTTTCATCCTCATCCATGTTTTCCAAAACTCAGAATCACTGCTGATGAAGAATGTTAGTCCGTCACCATATACTACCTGCTCTGTCTGAGATCAAGGGTTGGGCAGAAAATTGGAGCCAATTGCTGATTGTCTATGATACTCAAATTCACATTATTGCTCTGTGTTCCTATATCTGGAAGACTAAAGGAATGCAAACTTGAGACACACATCTGATAAGGAAAATACATAATACATACAAGCCAATGTGAATGCCTTAAACTTACAGGTAAGAAAGTGAAATTTATGTTTACTATGTTTTTAATCAATTACTAAATAAAAGATGCATTGCCTATTGTCTTCCAACTAATCGCCCCTATAAAGTAACACAAGTGCCCTGTACACACACATACATACCATGCACTCCTTAAAAGAATAACTGCTTAGGAATGAAATTTAAATGTCAATTATTTGTCAGTAAAGTGGATAATATTCAAAATTCTGTGTTTCTCTTTCCAGTTGTATAGCTATGACCTTAGTGGTTGAATCACAAAATGTGCTTAGTGAGCACCTACCAGGTACTAAGCACAGCACTAAGCACTAGAGGAATTCAAAATCTAGGAGAAAATATCCTCAAATAATTACACAAACCTCTTACTGAATTATAATTCTGACAATGTTAAAGCACTGGGTATAATGCAGCCTTGGTTTTCATTCCCTGTCAAATGAAATCAAAGTGGGTTTTATTCTCATGAGTAGACAACAGTTTCACAAAGCATGTTCAGGGGGAAAAAAATCCTATGGCTTCAGATATTTTCCCAACACCTATCTTATAAAAGTGTTAAGTGTCCCATGGGTTCAATAACAGGTGTTTGAACACTCCTTCAAGGCTCACTTCTATTTGAGAGCAGATTGCTGCTGGTGAGCGACTATGGCAAGGATATGAAAACAAACCCATTGGCTCTTACAGACTCCTTCTTCAAAGCTTATTCTTGGAAATGTCCCTCTTCCCCACATAAAATAGAAACACAGTCTTCTGTTCCAAATAACAGGATTGTAGTAATATAATATTTCTAAGGTTAAGTCTGCTATGATTTAGTTTGAGAGTTCACCTAACCCCTAGACTGAGAACTAAGAACACCAAAAATCTGACAGCTGGGACTTCGTTTGAGTTTCTGAAAATGTACCTATTGCTCAGGGCCCCTCATACATCCACAGAATATCAATGTAGCCATTAAATCCAAGAGCTAAAAATTCCACATAGCGACACAGAAAAGGAACCTTCCCAGAGAATGTAAACTCCACAAATATGTCTTTGTTAACTTGCTCCCTGAGTTTTGCAAATAAGGCTCTCCAAACTCCAGAACTTTTTATCATCAGTGTCTCTCTGAATTTCTTTCTTTTCCTTCAGGCATACCAACACATTAAGACAGTGTTACAGTCAACACATCTGTTCAACCAAGGCAAAAGCAGCAATTCAGAGAGAATACCTAACTAAAAGAACCTGCATTTTTACATGATTACCCATGGTTTTGTCATGGTATAAGTTTTATGACATCCATCTTATAGATTTATATTGCTACATGGGATGTCACTTTGAATTATTGTTAGATTAATAAAACTGCAAGACCAGGTTTAAGTGCAAGGTTTATGAAAAGTGTTTATGACAGGATCAGTCAGGCTTCAAGCAGGATTAAACTTAAACTTTTTACAGTTTGGGATTGAATTGCTTAATGAACCAATCAGCACTTTATTTTCTGCCTTCAGTCATACATTTTCTTAAATGATTCTCAACTATTAATCATCAGCTTAGACTCCCATAGGTACTAAATATAAACATGTGTGAAACTTAACCCCTCATGAAGGAATGCTATATACTACGTGTCTCAAAGAGAAAAAGATCTGAGAAAAACATCAGCCTAACTCTTCAAACGTGTTCATGGGATCAGAAGCATTATTTTCTCTATGACAAACTTTTAGGACTGAAAACTCAAGTTTGGTCATGAGAATGTTCATATCCCCAAAGATAAAATTTGAGTTGTTGCTAATTGCTCTTTTTTAAGGCAGATCAAAAGCAATTAGCAGAACATTCCCTAACAAGCACTTTTAGAAGTTCATTGACTGTTTCTGGCAACTTAAGTACCCAAATGGCAGAGGGAAATCACACTTTATTATTATAAGTATTTGAGGACCTAACAAAAATAGTCCTTTGAAACTACTCAGCATATTGAAGATCAATTAACCTCTATAATCCAAAGAAGAAGCAGAGTGAGAGAAGTTTATGAAAGATCTAAAGAACAATACACAGGTTAGGGAAGAACTGTAATATGCTTTCTTATTGCATGGGTTTGGATAAATGATAGGATAAACAATGTTCCTTAAAAATAAGTTATTTGCATGCTATAAGAGTATTTTGTGGCAAAACTGCCTTTTATGAAAATATTTACTGTGTCCTATATCAGTTATATTAAACATTTCTTAAATATTCAAAATGCAATATAGAACAATCATGAAAATTCTCAAAAATTAGGATTAAGTAGCAAGTCAACATCTTGTAAACAGGGAGATATTGTTACATTCATGAGCATTTTAGCCATATCAGTGCACTGTACCATATAATTTTATCTTCACACCAAGATGAGGGAATTAAAGCTCAACAAAGTCAACAGATTCATCCAAGGCCCCAAAGATAGTAAACAGCAGAGCTGAAATTTGAGCATATATCTTTAGACTATAAAATCTTGGTGCATTTGTACTATATTCAGTATCTCCCGTTGCTTAGAGCTTATAGATTTGTTACTTGAGAAGTTATGCTTAGCTTCAGTTGCTAAGTGAATATGGTCTCTCTACTTGGATTTTTATGTGATAAAAAGAGCACTGAGTTTGAAAGACAAAAAAAAAATTAAATTCAGATCCTATTACCACAATTTACTACTCATAGGCGACTGACTTTGCTTTTCCAAACTTCTGTTTTTGCATATAAGAAAAATCCATAAAATGTAATAACTTGTAAAATGTGCTATGAGTCTAATGAGATAACAGTTAAAAACGTTGGAAAAGTGCTTTTTAAGAAAAGTGTTTAAAGAAATATTAAACCTACATTATTTGTAATTGATCTCCATATCTTCAAAAGCCTCTAATACCATGCTTTGCTTGCAGTTGGTACTTAATGAATGCTAAGTATTGCTGGGCTTCCACACACAAAAGCATCTATACTATTTCATTCAGTCAAACAACTAGATATTTTGTATAATGGTTAAATTCAATGACCATTTTGCTCTTTGAATGACCAGAATGAATGTATTGACTACAGTCAGTAACATAGGTTTTAGTAACAAAGAAGCTTTTCATTTATTTAAATGTACTATAAGGTTGAAAACAAAAGCTTGATCATTCAGAAAGTTATACACAATTTTTTCTATAGGGCATTTTTTAAAGCCTAGAAAGGAGACAGCCAAAATATGAATTCAGGGTATAAAAACATGAGACCAAAACATAAATTTGAGGTGGTCTAGAAAACTGAGCAGAAAGAAATTGTAATATCCATAGCACAAGCAAGCACTTAGAGTTTACTTTGTGTCAGGCACCCCACTGAGCCAGTTTCAATCATGATCTCATTTAAATCCCACATAAACCCTATAGGATAAGTAGGATTATAATTCCCATTTCATTATAATTCCCATTATAATTCACATCAGCATGGGCTGATGCTTCCAGAGTAAAATGATTTGTTTATATGCACAAAGATAGAGCGGGCAGAGTTGATACCCTGCCCATTTCTATCCACCACAAACTAGAGATGATGGTTTTGTTTCCCTAGGTATCCCCATCTTTCTCCCTCCGAGCCCTTCTTTTTCTTCTCAGACCCTAGATTCCTGTGATGTTCTTGCTTTGCACAGTTTCTCCAACCTCTCCTCTTCAGAATTTGTTTTATTACTATATCCTAGTATTATCCACATTATATATTAGACATACGCCTAGTATATATCCATATTATATACTGGATATATGCATAGATATACCTAGTATATTCATACCTAACACATATTCAATATTAAACACTTCTTATACTTTGACTCATCCAGTTAAGGATGCTTCAGAGTGATAAAGAAAAAAAAAATGTAATTGTCCTTACCCCAGTCTACATAAACATCCTTATTCCACCATGATTTGAGGGAAGAGTAGATGATGATGACTTATTCTTTCATGAACTGAATATTTACTTCCCATTTATCCAAGCCCAATCCACTTGGAGGGAAAACCTGCACCAACACGTCCATGTGTCACACCTGCATTCAGTGACTCAAACATGCCAACCCCTTTCTGGCTTCAAGGCTCTTGACTGCGAGAAGCTTCTCTTTAATGTCTAGACCTTAATTTAGAAAATAAAGTAGGAATGGTCTTCCCCAACCTTGCCATATAAAGAATCTCCCAGAATTTTCTCTCTCCAAACAATCTTTGTTCTCATTATAAACTTTCACCATTTGTAATTGCTTCTTGCTTCAAAGATCACATCTTTACCTGTTATTATCCTCTAAGAGACCCTGAAAGACTAAAAATGTTCTATTCAAAGGGTAGTAAAACCACCTCCAACTGTGCCAAAACCGTTCTAACACTTCATAGGAAACCCCTTTCCCATCAAGCAGTGTCTCCTCATTCTTCCTTCCCCCTAGTCTCTGGAAGCCACCAACCTGCATTCTGCCTCTGAGTTCCTGTCAATTACAGATAGTTCATATCAGTGGGGTCATAGAGTATGTATGTTTTTGTATCTAACTTCTTTCACTTGCCATGTTTTGAAAGTTCATCCACATTGTGCAGGCAGTCTTTGCTCATTTTATGATTAAATACTATTCCATTGTATGTATATATATGCATGTCAGAAATTATTTTCCATTCATCCATTGATGGACATTTGTACTCTATCTTCTGGCTATTGTGCATAAGTATGGCTATATAATTACAGACATATTAAAGTATTTCGAGGTTAAATATCTCGATTTCACTTTAAAACACTTGGGCAAAAAAACAACACTAAATGTGGATGAAACAAGATTGGAAAAAATCTTAATAATTATTGAAGCTGGGAGAAGAGCAAGAGGGGTTCGTTATATTAATCTCTCTACTTTTATATATAGTTTAAAAACTCCATAATTTAGTGGGGTTTTTTAAGTTTCAAAAACAGAATCTGAATTAATCTTTTGTTTTTGTAACACATTCTACTGGTACCCCCTCTCATCTCCATTCCCCTCAAAAAATGTCATATGCATAAAGAGTGCTGTGGCTGATGAGGGGATGAGAGTAGTCTGGAAAGTTAATACTGGCTAGAACCTACTGAGAAATATTATTAAAAATAATTTGCCATCCAGAAAACCTTTCCACAAAGGTAGAAGAGAAAAAAATGTATCACTGGAAGCGATGTATAATATAACTAATGAAAACCTACTGTACAACACAGGGAATTCTACTTAATGCTCTGTGTGACCTAAATGGAAAGGAAATCCAAAAAGGAGGGGATATATGTACAGGCATAACTGATTCACTTTGCTGTACAGCAGAAACAAACACAACATTGTAAAGCAACTATAGTCCAATAAAATTTTTAAAGTCTCCTAAAAAATGATAATTTATCATTGAATAAATATTAAGCCAGAATGTAATCTACATCACAGGCAATCCACTAAGAGATCGCAAAGATACACAGAACTCTAACCCTTCATGTAGCCAAGCAGATACCACCACTGCATACATGTTCAACAGAAACAGTGATCAGTCCTCAAGTAAGAGGATTTAATAGCACCACTGTTATACGTGTTGTTGTTCTGTCGCTAAGTCATGTTCAACTCTGCAACCCCATGGACTGTAACATGCAAGACTTGCCTGCCCTTCACTATCTCCTGGAATTTTCCCAACTTCATGTCCATTGAGTCTGTGATGCTATCTATCTCATCCTCCGCCACCCTCTTCTCCTCCTGCCCTCGATCTTTCCCAGTATCAGGATCCAGTAGTCATGTACGGATAAGAGGGTTGGACCACAGAGAAGGCTGAGAGTTGAAGAATTAATGCTTTCAAGCTGTGGTGCTGGAAAAGACTCTTAAGAGTCCCTTGGACTGCAAGGAGATCACACCAGTCAATCCTAAAGGAAATCAACCCTGAATATTCATTGGAAGGACTGATGCTGAAGCTCCAGTATTTTGGCCACCTGATGTGAAGAGCTGATTCACTGTCATACATAATCATCTCAAAACTCATTTGTAGTTGGGGTGACCATCTGTGCTCGTCAGTTGGCTTTATCCAAACATTAACTTCTCTTTATGACAAGAGGTGGTTTTGCAACTTGGAGGAAGGGGCCACCAAAGTTAAGCTCCTCTCACACAGACCAGAAGATAGGCCAATATCTTTCTTGATTATATTTCAGAGATACAGTTCCCAGGTCCTGGTTAGAAGCTTATTTAGCTTTTTTCCAAGTTTTACATACGTTTCAAAGAGATGGAGAATGAAGTTACCAGTTTTCTAAAGCATAAGTTCTAAGAAGTGGGGAAGTTTATTTCCTTCTTTTCAACAGGGAGCATTAAGCCTATTATTTTTCATTTGTATTTAATACTATTAATTCAGGCCCTTTGTAGTAGTAAAACATAAGAAAAAGCATATTATTTCATTATAAATCACCAGTATGTGCTTTGTCTACATATGTGTACACATGCATGTAATATGTGTAATATCAGCTTATATAAAGGAAATACCCGACAGTCAAGAATTAAGTCTATAGTTTACATGACATGCAGTTGACAGAGTGCAGAGAAACAGATCAGAAACTTTCATGTGCATTTCAATGACCAGGAGATTTTATCAAATCTAAACTGTGATTCATGAGGTCTTGGATGCACTGGAGATTCTACATTTTCAAAAATCCTCAGGAAAACCTGTACTTCTGATCTACTACCATGCATTGAGTATCAAGGCTCTGTATCAGTTATTCACAAAGTTTAGCCCACAAAACCAACATCATTAGCTTCACCAGGGAACTTGTTAGAAATGCATATTCCTAGGCCTAACTCCAGACTGCTGAATCAGAAACTACAGGGGCTCTTTAAAAACATGGTTTTGAACTCCAAGGATCCACTTTTACTTGGATTTCTCTTCAATAGTAATCGCAGTTAAGATCTGCAGTTGGTGGAACTGGTGGGTACCAAGGGCCAACTATATGTTTTATGTTAATTTTCAACTGCCTGCTGTGTCAGTGTCCTTAATCCCAGCCTTGCTCAAGGGCCAACTTTTTTTTTTTTTTTTAAACTTTACATAATTGTATTAGTTTTGCCAAATATCAAACTTTATTCTGAATTATAACAAGCCCTTCTGTCTATGGCCATACCACCATAGAAAGATGTGCTCAATCTCATGTGTAATACACTGTTCTGAACATTATGGCATATGCTATAATGTGATAACTCCTGATGTAGATTAATGATTCTCAAATATAGATGTACATTGGAATCATCACAAAAAGTATGCCTATATCCACCGCCAGAGATTATAATTTAATTGGCACAGGGCAAGACTTAGGAGTTTTTAATTCTCCCTAGGTGATCGTAATATGCAGCAAAGTTTGAATACCACTGAACTAGAACGCAAGCTCTATACAAGTAGGAATTTGGTCATTGCTGAATCCCAAGTGCCTAGAACAACTTCTGGCACTAGTGAAACTTCATAAATATTTATTGAATGAATAATGAATAAAAGGATGAGCAGAGAAACAAACCCCCAGGTTACCCTAAAAATGGTTTGCTTGATGATATAGAGAGGAAATCTGTCATCTGTCCAATGGGAAATCTGTTTCCAGCTCAGAACACAATGTAGACATGACTTTTTTTTCACTAAAACATATTTGAAATACTCCCTCATCATCACAGCAACATTTCAAAGCCAGAGAACTTGAAGATTAAAAAAAAAAAAAAAAAAAAAAACTCAGAATGAAACAAATAAAGCTATCGTGTATGTGTGTGCTCAGTCATATCTGACTGTTTGCAACCCCATGGACTGCAGCCCACCAGACTTTGTTCATGGAATTTTCCAGGCAAGAATACTGGAACAGTATCCCCATTTGCTACCCTAGGGGGATCTTTCTGACACAAGAATCAAACCCATGTCTCTTGAGTCTCCAGCGTTGGCAGGTGGATACTTTACCATTGGTGCTGCCTGGGAAGCCAAATATAACAAAACAAAGGAGATGTAATGCTATAGTATAAAAATAAATAAAAGCTTAGGACCTGGAACTCTGAATAATCACTTTGCAGAGAAGATAGGATTCTAGGCCAGAGCAAAATAAAAAAAAAACACCTTTTGGCCACCCTAGTTAAAAGTTCCAAAGTGAAGGGGAAAAAAATTTACGGGACAACTCCAAAGCAGAGTACTCACAGTAGTTGCATGTAAGCATGTACTGAGGTAACGTATAGCAAAATACATAATTTTATAGGGAAGACTCAATCACACTCAGTTTCAAATTATAACATTATGGCAGCATAAACTATACACTCCATTGTGTGAAAAGAATACATGTGAGTTTTTGTTGGGATAGAGCAACAACAACAAACAGGAAAGGGGTATGTATACTTTATGAGACAATCATTTGTTAATTTCAAACTTCTCTGCACTAAGTCATCACTCCATGTATTCTTGGGTCAAACCTCTGCAGAATGTGAAAGGCTGAATTAAAAAGAGCTCCTATCCCAGATCAGTTCCTCAAGGAATGCCTGATTCAAACCAACAAGGGGTTAATCTTTCTAAGTCTTTCTCATTCCCACAATACTTACAGAAATTAAATCTGTTGAAATACAGGGGATCAGCTGCTGAGGCCCAGAAATTAAGTACAGAAACTTAATCCCAGAGAAGTCAGTGCATTGGAAAGAAAGATGAGAAACAGGGACTCATTTCCTTGAAACAATTTTAAATGGGGGCATTGTGCATAAAGAAAAAGCAGCCAAGTTCCAGGTCTTAGGATTAAGGTGAAAAATGAGAGTAAAATAAGGCAAAAGGATAAATAGGCTGAGCTACTACATTTAAATTTCTTGAGCTTCTTTTCATTAAGGGCTCTATTGTCCCCAAGGCTAGAGGCTGAAGACTGAAGTTTCCATTTAAAGGTAGTGGTCACAGCTGTGAGGACCATGCAGGCACAGAAAATCACACATTATCATTGCCATAACTTTGGGGTACTATAAAATAGTCCAAAAAAAGTTCAGGAAGATCTTTAAGGAAAAATTAAATGGAACAAAATTGAAGGCTGTTAAAGAGTTCACTGTGAATATGTGAGGATTCCTTATACAGAGAGGCGATAGAATACATTTCATGTAAGACCAAAGATGAGGAAAACCCCTGAAATATAAATTACTCTCAAGTCTTTAAAAAAAAATTCCTGGCACAGAAACATTTGTTATTTTTCTCCATGACTTGTTATCTCTTGCATTGAATTTCTTTCTGTTTAACTTCTCTTCTTCATAACTCAATATACAAACAATAAATGTAAAAAAAACACAACTCCGACAATATCTTGTTACTGGAAACCTATTATTTTAAAGAAGGTAATATACAAACTCTGTGATTCAGAAAGGAAATTCATATGCAAAGATTCTATAGAGAAAAACAGAGTCAGACATGAGCACTTTCCCAGTGAGCAGCTACATTCGATGCCTTAACATCAAAACCGGAGAAGGCAATGGCACCTCACTCCAGTACTCTTGCCTGGCAAATCCCATGGATGGAGGAGCCTGGTAGGCTGCAGTCCATGGGGTCACTAAGAGTCGGACATGACTGAGCGACTTCACTTTCACTTTTCACTTTCCTGCATTGGAGAAGGAAATGGCAACCCACTCCAGTGTTCTTGCCTGGAGAATCCCAGGGATGGGGAACCTGGTGGGCTGCCGTCTCTGGGGTTGCACAGAGTCGGACATGACTGAAGTGACTTAGCAGCAGCAGCAGCAACATCAAAACCAGATTAAGGAGGGATAGAGTGGATTTCCAAGGGAAGCGGGCACAGAGCGAAGCCTGAGGTATTGTGTACAAAAAAAAAAAAGGGCTTTTTACACTTGGCCTGATTAGGTGTATCCTGTTTCATGTGAGAGATCCCAGAATAGTGGGCCGGCACCCAGAGAACTGTAAGCATTGGTTGCAACGCAGACAGGTGCTCTACAGAATGTGTGTTTTGTTAGTCGCTCAGTCATGTCTGACACTGTCACCCCATGGACTGTAGCCCACCAGTTTCCTCTGTCCATGGAATTCTCCAGGGAAGAATACTGGAGTGGGTAGCCATTCCTTTCTCTGAGAGATCTTCCCAACCCAGGAATCAAACCTGGGTCTCCTTTGTGCAGGCAGGTTCCTTACCATCTGAGCTGTACACAATACCCATAGTTACGACAGTAACTCAACCAAAAACACAAAAATTTTAAAAATGCAATATTTGTTCTTCTTAGAAAAAAGAATGCAAATTCGTCAGCGTGGTTCAAAGGCGCATTTTATGCACATCCAAAAAAGAACATGATATCAGTACCCATTCTGCCCCAGATGTCACTAGACCATACCCTTACCTGTCCCTTCCAGAAAGACTTAAATATAGAAACAAAATGTCAACACTGGACTCTAGAGAAAAAGAGTCTACATGCCTCAAACTTTTAAATGATTCTGCTAAAAAAGTTTCAAATACATCAACAAATTTAAGACTTGTTGCAGACATCATCAGTTCAGTTCAGTCACTCAATCGTGTCCCATTCTTTGCAACCCCATGGACTGAAGCATGCCAGGCCTCCCTGTCCATCACCAACTCCCAGTGTTTACTCAAACTCATGTCCATTGAGTCAGTGATGCCATCCAACCATCTCATCCTCTGTTGTCCCCTCCTCTTCCTGCTCTCAATCTTTCCCAACATCAGGGTCTTTTCCAAAGAGTCAGTTCTTCACATCAGTTGGCCAAAGTATTGGAGTTTCAGCTTCAGCATCAGTTTTTCCGATGAATATTCAGGACTGATTTCCTTTAGATTGGACTGGTTGGATCTTCTTGCTATCCAAGAGATTCTCAAGAGTCTTCTCCAACTCCACAGTTCAACACATCAATACTTTGGCACTCAGCTTTCTTCACAGTCCAACTCTCACATCCATACATGACTACTGGAAAAACCATAGCTTTGACTTTGGTTTTTCTGCTTTTTGAAATGCTGTCTAGGTGGGTCATAACTTTTCTTCCAAGGAGAAAGCGTCTTTTAATTTCATGGATGCAGTCACCATCTGCAGTGATTTTGGAGCCCAAAAAAATAAAGTCTGACACTGTTTCCACTGTTTCCCCTTCTATTTCCCATGAAATGATGGGACCAGAGTCCATGATCTTTGTTTTCTGAATGTTGAGCTTTAAGCCAACTTTTTCACTCTCCTGTTTCACTTTCATCAAGAGGCTCTTTAGTTCTTCTTTGCTTTCTGCCATAAGGGTGGTGTCACCTGCATATCTGAGGTTATTGATATTTCTCCTGGCAATCTTGGTTCCAGCTTGTGCTTCATCCAGCCCAGCGTTTCTCATGATGTACTCCGCATATAAGTTAAATAAGCAGTCATCATGTCGCCTAGCTATTCATTCTTCTCTTCATCTTCATTCCAGATGGCAATATGGCCAGCTTAAAAAAACAATAACAAAATCCCTATATGTTATTTCCCAACCACCCTCTCTTGCAGGCAAAAGTAGCAATGTGCCCTGCTGTTCTGACTGATAGATTGAAGCTGAAGACTTTTAAGGATTTGTGGGAAAGCCTTGCTTTCCTGCCCACCTCAGTTCCTTCTTCTCTTGCCTGGAATGTATTTTTGTGGATTACACTGGCCTCAGTCCAGAAATCTTTGAGTGGCACACAGTTAAAAATTCCCTATTTCTTCCAATTATTCGTGCTAAGGAAACACATGGGAAAAGCTTCATATCATTAGATTTGGCAATGATTTATTGAATATGACACCAAAAGCACAGACAAAAACAAATATTTTGGATGATCAAAATTAAGAATTTTTGTGCTTCAAAGGACACTATCTAAGGAGTGGACAGAAAATCCACAGAATAGGAGAAGGTATCTGAAAATCATATATCTGATAAGGGATTAATATCTATAATGCAGTTGACTTGAACAATGTGGAGGTCAAAACTCTACCTATAACTTTACAGTAGGCCTTCTGTATCCACAGTTCTGCATCCACAGAACCAGCCAATCGTGGATCATGTAGTATTGTAGTTGGCTTCCCTAGTGGTTCAGATGGTAGTGAATCTGTCTGCAACGAAGGAGACTTGAGTTTGATCCCTGGGTCAGTCGGGAAAACTCCCCAAAAGATCATGGAACCCACTCCAGTGTTCTTGCACAAAGAATTCCATGGATTGAGGAGCTTGGCGGGCTATATTCCATGGGGTCGCAAAGAGTCAGACACGACTGGGCGACTTAACACTTTAGTACTGTAGTACATATATTGAAAAAAAAAAAAATCAGCAGATCAGTGGACCCACACAGTTCAAACCTGTGGTGTTCAAGGGTCAACTGTATATAAAGAACTAGAACAACTCGATGAAAATAAATTAAAAAATGGGGATTCCCCGGCGGCTCAGTGGTAAAGAATCTACCTGCCAATGCAGGAGACACATCTTTGATCCTTGGGTCTGGAAGACATCACATGCCATGGAGCAACTAAGCCCCTGCACCAGAACTATTGAGCCCTGTGCTCCAGAGCGCAGGAGATGCAGCCACTGAAACCCACATGCCCTAGAGCCTGTGATCCACAGCAAGAAAATCAAGCGAAATAACAGGTCCTTGTACCACAACTAGAGAGTAGCCCCAACTCACTGCAACTAAGGAAAAGCCCTTGCAGAAACAGACCCAGCGCAGTCAAAAATAAAATAAAAACTGAGAAAGGACTTGGATAGACATTTCTCCAAAGATAATATACAAATGTCCAGTAAGCACACAGAAGATGCTCAACATCACTAATCATTAGTACAATAAAAATCAAATCAAAACTGCAAACTATCACTTCACATCCATTAGGATAGCCATTATAAACACACACATGCGTATACACAGAAAATAAGTGTTGATGAAAATGTGGGGAAATCAGAACCTTTCTGTTTTGTTTGTGGAAATGTAAAATAGTCTGACCACTATAGAAGACAGTATTGAGGTTCTTTAGAAAATAAACATAGAATTACCATATGATCCAGCAATTTCACTTGTGGGTATATATCTCAAAGAATTGAAATGGCTCAAAAAGATATTTGTACACTAGTGTTCATAGAGGCATTATTCATAATAGCCTAAACATGGAAACAACCCAGTGTCCATCAGTGTATGAATGGATAAACAAAATTTGTTAGCTACATACAATGGAACATTATTCAGCTTAAAAGGAATGAAATTTTGACACTTGCTAAAACATGAACTTTGAACACATGATGCTTAATGAAAGAAGCCAGACACAAAAGGACAAATATCATATGATTCTACTTATGAAGTACAGAGAAAAGTCATATTCATAGAGACAAAGTACAATAATAGTGGAGGGAAAATAGGAAATTACTGATTAATAGATACAGTTTGGGTTTGGGATAATGAAAATGTTCTGGAGATGGATAGTTGTACAATGTGAATGTACTTAAAGCCACTAATTGTGGAATCAAAAATGATTTAAATGGTGAATTGTTATATACATTTTTCCACATTAAAACTTTTTTTAAATTGTGAATGCTGGATCTTAGAAAGTCACCTTAGATGCCCCAAATTTCACTCCAATTCATGCTTAATCTTTGCCCAGGGCCAACAGACAGCTGTACCACCAGCTTCACAAATAAAGGGGAAAATAACTGTTATGCTTAGGTTTAAAAAAATGCACTTTTTAATCCTTTCTTAGAAGAAAACACAAGGCTTATAATTAATTGTGATCATCCACATTTAAGGATTCATTTTATGTTTTCAGTGTGATTGTAGTACTACACGAATTATAACAGTATAACCAAAAACATACTTAAACTTAGATCTTATAAACTTAATAAAATTTATAAGAAAGATACTGTTCTGGAAAATGTCAATGCTCTGGTTGACTTCATAGGATGTTGTCTTGTCTTTGTTTTTCATTTTTAAATAATGCTATTAAGAACTAAGAAATCATCCAACACATTTTTACCAAGAAGTTTTGGTAAAAGCTTCGAACTGTCAGAAACTATTACCCCCAAATGGAGCTTGGCATTTCAAAAGAAAGAGATTTAATTTCAAGAGATAAATTGAAATAGAAACTATGGAGATGGAAACTTTGTAATCCTACCGAAACAGAGGAAGAGCTTTTCATAGTAATTATTTTCATTTTTGCTGTACTGCATTTTGAAAAGAAAACATTATCTATACACCCAGCAAATGTGAGAGGAATCAGTGTGCAAGTTCGGAAGATGTTAGGGAAATTTGCATGAGCTATTTCAAGAACTGAAAAAAAAAAAAAATAGGCTTTCTTTGATGTCCCTGAAAATGTAATTCTAAAAAGTAGGCTTCAAATTTTTGAAAACTCCTAGGTTCATAACCAACATAGATGGTTATATAATTTCTGCCCAAATTTTCTTCCTTTACCCTTTATTTCCTAGTGATGCTCATGGGAACTGTTTTTTTCCTCAAAAGCAACTAACTCCACTGGGGTCCTGCAGTCACAGTCAAAAGCCAGGGGGACTCTGGTGTGGTTTCTGAATTAAGGGGAGAGACATTTTATGTGAAGCTTCACTATCCTCTCTGCCAGTCCTTATTGAAAGAGGTCTGTCTAGGCAGAAGACGATCAGAAGGAATCTTTTGTCCAAAAGCAGCATGAGGATAGTAATACAAATATAATTTCATCTGTCACTCTTAACACAAAGCACTGAGGGTTTCCCAATTCTGACATATGGAAGTGTTTTAAATTTCCAAAATATCTACTTTTGGGGTACAATTAAAGGGGAACTAAAAGCCACCCTATGCCCTAACCCCAGAACAGCAATTTGAGTTGAAAAAGTTGTCATTTTTCTACTGTGTTTTAAAATATAATTGTCTTTAGGCACAAAATATTCAAGCTTACTTCTTTATCTTTTCATCTGCTTACATGGAAAAAGTGATGATACAAGTAATGATCCACAGATAGGAGAACATCCTAATATTTTACTGCACAAAAAAAACTAAGAGCAAATCACTTCTTTTAAGAGGGAAGTGACACCTTCGGCCATATTACATATTAGATAATCTAATGATATCTATACTTCGTAGTGGTTAGTGGATTTGAAATCGTTAAACAGCAAAAACAAAGGAAAGATAACAGCATCCAGGAAAATAACAGGTACTTGAGCAAGAAACAGGACAGGCATGCAAAGACACACAACGGAGAAACACTGACTATTAGAGGATGTGTTGGAGGCAGACAAAAACTTCCATGAGAAGATACCTTTATGAAGACTCACCTGACAAACTGAAGTGAAATGTGTCCCAAAGGAGAACAGAAGAGGGCAGAAAGAGTAAGGACAAAGGTGATGATCAGCAGAATATTAAGATGAATGGGGTGTGCCATACCCAATCATTATGATCCACATTCTATGTCCACAGTGTGAAAGATCAGGTAGGAAACAATCTCTAACAATAGCCAGCACTTAGCCAAATGTCTACCATGTGTCCAACACCATCCTAAGTGCTTTACAAATATTTCTTCATTTTATCCTTAAAACTATTATCCTGCACAATATTTTAGCCAACTGATGCAAAGAGTTGAGTCACTAGAAAAACCCTGAAGCAGGGGAAGACTGAGGGCAGGAGGAGAAGGGGGAGACAGAAGATGAGACGGTTGGATAGCATCACCAACTCAATGGACATGAATTGGAGCAAACTCCAGGAGATCGTGAAAAACAAGGAAGCCTGGCATGCTGCAGTCCATCAGGTGGCAAAGAGTAGGACACAACTGAGTGACTGAAAAGCAATGTATAGAAAAGGCATGAATTTTGAAGTACTTGATGAACTTCCTATCAAGTAAGTTAGACTTAGACTCGGGATTCTCCCAGAATATCCTGCTACTCTTTAGAGACTAAAGTAGAGCAATATTTTGCATGTATAGTACTGTGACATGTTGCATTTCCACATTTTAAAATCCAGTAAGTGTATTTCTTCTCTTGAATAAAGTAGTTGTGACACCTTAAGGACACCATTGCAAAATGAAAAAATTCTATTTTGAGAATTTTTAGTTTTTAATATCCTTTCAATCAAAGGAGAGATAATCCCTAAGAAGTATTTTCAAAGTAGAAAATGAAGAGAAAAATAAATTATTCTATTCCCTTTAAGAAACTTGAAATAATTTTGCTGCCTCTCTTTTTCCCCCACCATCTTTCACATTTTTAATGATCAATGTGAGAATTAACCATTTTATTTTCCATTACAGTTCCTTGGAGATCTTTTTCAACACATTGGAGAAGGAAATGGCAACCCACTCCAGTGTTCTTGCCTGGAGAATCCCAGGGACGGTGGAGCCTGGTGGGCTGCCGCCTGTGGGGTTGCACAGAGTCAGACAAGACTGAAGCGACTTAGTAGTAGTAGTAGTAAATATTCCACATATTAGAGAAAACAAGTGTTTCCTGACATTACTTGTTAACAGAAAAAAAAATTGAAAACAATTTTTTACTAATAAAAAATCAGTTTTTGACAGAAAAAAATGGGTCAGATTTGGTTCATTGGCAATGATGACTTCTCAATTAGATTAATGGCAAATACTTTTCATAAATTTATAATTTAATTTTGTTCACCTAAGATCAAAATTATATTTAGAGTACATGACATGATAAAAAATGATAGTGACAAAGACATACTGAAATTAACAGTTTTCAATGTTTTTGAACATATACAATAAATAAGGTACCACTAGTTAAAGCTACATTTAATAGTCATTTAATCAGTCTTGATCAATTTATATTTTGAAAACCCTCCAATAACTGAAAAAATGAAGAGTCTAATGACTGAGTAACATACTTTAAGTCAGTTCTTGATTTTCAAAAAACAAAGGAATGAAAATAACTGAAGCAGAACCTAATCAAATTGTCAACCAATTGTCAATTTAAAAATAATTTATAATGATGGACTGCTGTGTGATATTCATCATATAATCTGTAAGGAGTTCAAAGAATTGAATGACCTACTATGTCAGTCAGAGTCCAATCAAAAAGCAAAACCAGACATTTCAAATAGGAGACTGGAGATTTAGTATAGGAAACTGGTTTCACTGTTAACACTATTGAGGGAAAAAATGAAGTAACTCAGAGATAACTGTAGAAAGCAGTTACAACCTCAAAGGACTAGGGGGATAAATGGGAAGAGATAAGTTTACTGAGTCCTCAGAAGAGACCTCGCAGAGCCAGTACACAAATCTTCGAGGAAGAAGGGGTACCCTGCCACCACTGCGGTATCTCTAAGGAGAAGGGTACTGCAGGGCTGCTTCTGAGAGAACCGAAAGAAATAACCAATAACTGCAGCGATTCACTGCAGTTGGTGAATCACTGAAAGTACAGAGAAAACAGGAAGGAATTACCCTTTTCCCTCTTCCTGACTTTTAGTCTCCCTCTGGAATCCAGCAGGCAGATGGGGCTAGAAAATGCACTTTTCTGAATGCAACCCACAGGGCAACAGAGGAGAGTGAGTTTAGGAATAAGAAGTAAATAACACTTATTGTTATAACAACTCTATTCCAATTTATTTATTATATGAACTGGGTTCTCAGCTGTCACATCCACAGAAAAATATATGCTAGTGTTTCTTCTTTTAGCAGTAATATTTATTCAGATATAAGACCTAGACAGCTTATTAAAAAGCAGAGACATTACTTTGCCAGCAAAGGTCCATAGGGTCAAATCTATGGTTTTTCCAGTAGTCATGTGTGGCTGTGAGAGTTGGACTATAAAGAAAGCTGAGCACCAAAGAATTGATGCTTTTTTTTTTTTTTAATGTATACACGTCACCCAGATTCACCATTAACATTTTTTTTAATTTAATTTTATTTTTAAACTTTACATAATTGTATTAGTTTTGCCAAATATCAAAATGAATCCACCACAGGTATACATGTGGATGGGGAACACATGTATACCTGTGGCGGAATTGATGCTTTTTAACTGTGGTGTTGGAAAAGACTCTTGAGAGTCCCTTGGACTGCAAGGAGATCAAACCAGTCCATCCTAAAGGAAATCAATCCTGAATAATCATTGGAAGGACTGATGCTTAAACTCCAACACTTTGACCACCTGATGCAAAGAGTCAACTTATTAGAAAAGACCCTACTGCTGGGAAAGATTGAAGGCAGGAGGAGAAGGGGTTGACAGAGGATGAGATGGTTGGATGGCATAACCAACTCAATGAACATGAGTTTAAGCAAACTCCAGGAGTTGGTGATGGAAAGGGAATACTGGTGTGCTACAGTTCATGAGGTCACAAACAGTCACACATGGCTGAATGACTGAACAAAGAAATTTAAACATAATAACTTATCAATAAACTATAACTTTAAATGCATAAATATTCACTTTTACTTTAAGTCTAATTTTTTTTCATTTATTTTCCTCTTTTGAACTTGTATTTCATTTCTCCCAGAGTTTCTTTCCAAAGATAATTTATTTTGTGCTTGAAAGTCTTTCATTCATTACTCAATAATTTTCTCCAAGAAATATATTTGTATAAGTTGAAATTAATTCAGTGGCAATAGGATGGTAAATGCTAAATTTTCTTTTTCATAATGAAGTCACCAATAAATTGTGAGTTCCCAACTGATCTGTTCCATTCTGTCGCTCAGTCGTGTCCAACTCTTTGCAACTCCATGGACTGCAGCAAGCCAGGCCTCCCTGTCCATGACCAACTCCCAGAGCTTACTCAAACTCACATCTATCAAGTTGGTGATGCCATCCAACCATCTCATCCTCTGTCATCACCTTCTCCTCCTGCCTTCAATCTTTCCCAGCATCAGGGTCTTTTCCAATGATCAGTTCCTTGCATCAGGTGGCCAAAATATTGGAATTTCCACTTCAGCATCAGTCCTTTCAATGAATATTCAAGACTTATTTCCTTTAGGATGGACCGGTTGGATCTCCTTGCAGTCCAAGGGACTCTCAAGAGTCTTCTCCAACACCACAGTTCAAAAGCATCAGTTCTTCGGCACTCAGCTTTCTTTATAGTCCAATTCTCACATCCATATATGACTACTGGAAAAACCATAGATTTGACCCTATGGACTTTTGTTGGCAAAGTAATATCTCTGCTTTTAAATATGCTGTCTAGAAGGGTCATAGCTTTTCTTCCAAGGAACAAGTGTCTTTTGATTTCAAGGCTGAAGTCACCATCTGCAATGATTTTGGAGCCCAAGAAAATAAAGTCTGTCACTGTTTCCATTGTTTCCCCATCTATTTGCCATGAAATGATGGGACCAGATGCCATGATCTTAGTTTTCTGTAGTTGGGCCTCAGGTGAAACAAAGAGGGAACACAGCTGCACCCATCAACAAAATGGGATTAAACATTTACTGGGCATGGCCCCGCCCATCAGAACAAGACCCAGTTTCCCAACTGATCAAAGCAGCACAAATAAATAACAAATTTGGTAAATGTTATACAAAAATTTTCATTGGAAATGCATTTTTTAGTGAGTTAATTTTTCTAATTAGTTCTTTGCTGTTTAGTCACTCAGTCATATCTGACTCTTTGTGATCCCATGGACTGCAGTACGCCAGGCCTCCCTGTCCATCACCATCTCCCAGAGCTTGCTTAAACTCATGTTCATTAAGTCGGTAATGCCATCTAACCATCTCATTCTCTGTCATCCCCTTCTCCTCCTACCTTCAATCTTTCCCAGCATCAGGATCTTTTCTAATGAGTCAGCTCTTCACATCAGGTGGCCAAAGTATTAGAGCTTCAGCTTCAGCATCAGTCCTTCCAGTGAATATTCAGGACTGATTTCCTTTAGGACTGACTGGTTTGATCTCCTTGCTCTCCAAGGGACTGCCAAGAGTCTTCTCCAACACCACAGTTAAAAAGTTTTTGTATATGCTCAAAAAACATGCATTATGAAAGTTGCTCAGTCATGTCCAACTCTTTGTGACCCCATGGAACTATACAATCCATGGGATTCTCCAGGTCAGAATACTGGAGTGGGTAGCTGTTCGCTTCTCCAAGGGATCTTCCCAACCCATGGATCGAACCCAGGTCTTCCACATTGCAGGTGGATTCTTTACCAACTGAACCACAAAGAAAGCCCAAGAATACTGGCATGGGTAGCCTATCCCTGCTCCAGTGGATCTTTCCAACCCAGGAATCAAATCAGGGTCTCCTGCATTGAAGGTGGATTCTTTACCAGCTGAGCTACCAGGGAACATGCATTGGACACATGTAAATTTTGAGTTTGAATTGATAATCTGAATTGTCAACATTTACAAAATTTGGAAATTACATTATTCACAGCTATGTAAAATTATGATGACAAATTTAGGCTTCAACCTAAATTGGAATGCTAGAGTACATAGTTTCTTGTTTTGGTTTGTCTTTTTTTTTTTTTTTTTTTTAATTATTTTAGGAGGTAAGCTAACAAAAAGATTCAAATCTACAGAAATAAATAGTGCTTTTGTAATTATTCTCTGGTAGTGGTTCTCCTCTTCTTCCTTTCCAGCTTCTTACCCTTTACCTCCCATTCTCCCCAGAGATCATCTTTCCTTTTCTACTCTAATTGCTGCTATTCTCTTTTTGATTAAAAAAAAAAAATCTTACATCTTGCCTGCCTCCCTTACTTTTTCCCCAGACAGTGACTCTTCAGTGAGTGAGATTTGTCATTTCATCAGTTGAGAAACATCACCTACTTTCTGAGTTTCCTCTCATCTTAAGGCTTCTGACCTTGTTTTTGATATATTATAACTCCACAAGTAAATGTGTCTCAAGTTGAGCAAGTAAAACGCTAAAACGTGCTGTAAGTATATGAATATTTCAATGTCCTTGCAAAGACAAGACCTTTTAAACAGCTTCTCCAAAAAAATGAGATAATGAGATTTAATCCTTCAAGAATGGATTAGTGACTACAGAATAATCAGGAGAACAAATTGTTCTATTAAGTAAATTGGCAGTTAATTAACTTCAATATATGCCTAAATCCACTCACCAAAACCTGCCAAATGAGAACTGTCTAAAGAAGGTAAGAAGTTGCATCACTTCCAGAACTCCCTCATCCGAGAGGCAACCATTTTCACAATGGGCAAAGCTCTTTATAGTAAGAAAATTTTAAGTAGTAGTCCTTTAACTGTCAATTTTGTCCAAGTGGTCTATTCAGTGGAACTTCACACAAACATTGATAATAATTATGTTGTAGCACTCAAATATGAATTTAACTGCTAATTTCTAAATCACTTAATTGCTGGAATAAGTAAATATACTCAAAACTATATACAAAAATGTATAAACCCTGAGGATTAATTGAAAGGACTGATGCCAAAGCTCCAATACTTTGATCATCTGATGCAAAGAGCTTGCTCATTGGATAAGATCCTGATGCTGGGAAAGACTGAAGGCAAAAGGAGAAAAGGGCGGCAGAGGATGAGATGGTGAGACAGCATCACTAACTCAATGGACACAAATTTGAACAGACTCTGGAAGATGGTGAAGGACAGGAAAGCCTGGCATGCTGCAGTCCATGAGGTGGCAAAGAGTTGGACATGACTGAGCAACTGAACAATATAAGCATTTATATCTTTCTTCTCAAATTTTCTTAAACTATGAGGGGAAAAAAAGGAAGACTATAGTACTTTAAAAGCCATACAGGCAGTTCTTTCTCTGCAGGTGGCTGCACCTTGAAGTAAGCAGGGTAACACATCACACTCCATCTCACATACTGAATGTCAGTCTCAAAGATTCAGCTTGTGATAGCACAACAGGTAATTTTGCAATCAGATTTTATCCTCACCTCATTCAAATAGGGAGGTTAGAAATAAGCATCAGATGCTTTGATAGTGAGACTACACAATCTTCACGAGGCAGCAAAAGGTGAAATAGTAAGGGATCTGTAATTCATTTTATTATAATTACATTTCCTTGCCTGTGGCTTCTCCTGTAATTAAAAGCACCATGTCAGTATTAAACAAGAGCTATGAGACAATGTCAGAACCCTCAAAGAAACATCAAATTAGAGAAGACTGTCAAAAGTTTGCTCCCTGAACCAGAATCTTTGGAGGAATATATGTGCTTCTAAAGTTGTAAAATGGAATCATCTGTGCTAAGGTTTTCAAATTTTGTTCATTTTAAGTCAAATGCTAGTAAAAAAAAAAAGACTGCCAGGCACATCTCTAGTGTTTCATATTTCAATATTTGTTGAATGAATAAATCAATGGCACAAAAATGTGATGACTTGAGTCAGAGAGTATGCTGTCAGAGGCAAAATACTTCCAACTATTTGGAATTAAATCCCGTTTCAAGTTAACACCAGCATCTTGTTGCTATAAGACTATATTTTGCTCACAGTACTTTATCATTGAACTTCAATTAAGGGAGACGCTAATTTTAGAAAACCCAGGGCAGAGATAAACAATAATCCTTTCTTAGTGATAGCAAAAATTTGGCAAACAAGAATATTCAGATGACATGCACTAGTCTGAAGAAATGCTAGCCGTTCAAAACACTGGCAGGCAAAAAAACTATTTGTCCCAGAAAACATTTAATTAACAATATCTATAATAATGAAAACCATTGACTTCTTAAAAATCAAATGTCACCTTACCAAATGTCCTGCAAGCAATCTGTTCTCCGGCCTATCTACTCATCATACTGCTTCCCCTCTAATTCATGAAAGGAGAAATAAGCAAGCGTTGCTTATGTTTGTATTTCACGGAATTTAATAGAAAATGGCTAGTCTGTATATCCCTTTGGACTGATTGATTTTTTTTCTTACCTAACCTCTCTGCAAACCTCTCTTAAACCATGTTCCACATTGCAGTCAGTTGGTTTAGACTCATTTTAACCATTTAACCATTGTTCTCCAACATGGTGTACAGGTAAACTCTCTGGTCAGTGGTTATATTTTTCAATAACTTTCATTTAAGTATTTAAAACTTTAGCATTTTGCCACTTAAATTGCACAAAAATAAGCTTGGTTTGGGCTTTAATTGGATTTTCAAGAGGCAACACAAGAATTTATTATTTTAGATGTGCTTATCTTGACACTAATCTATGCTGCCTATGTACTAGCTGTTCCATTATCACATTTTACTTAAAAATGATTAAGTGGTATTGTCTACCTGCTTTTGAAGGCTATGCTGAGCTGCACAGTTCCCTCAACCTTCATATTCAATGCATTTATTTACCCAAATGCTGAGATTTCACCTGTTGACTATTTACAGCTCACAGCCAAGTCTTTACCTGGTCATTATCCTTAGCCAAAAGATGCTTCCTTGCCCAAGGTCATGTCCTCCTCCCTGAGACAAATTTGCATCCATAGCCACACCAAAGCAACTGCCATTTACTTAGTCTCTTATTTCAGGATCCTATTATCCCCACTGTCACCAAGAAGCCAAGTTCTATCAACAGCATTGCCTATCAATAGCTCTGACCCACAGAGAGAAGAAAGCTTCCAAGTAATGCTAGTACCCTTCTCAACAGAATATTCCTGATTGCTTTGGTGAACAGTGTCTTCTGGGGCTTCTTGCTCAAATATCCTTGAGTGGTGACTTTTTTCACTCTATGTAGTACCTTCACAGTGGCATGCCTGCTTTCTCTGAACCTGTTCGATCTCCTACCATAGTGATCTAGGGTTTCTAGTCCGGTTCACTGACACTTTATGCATTTAACCACCTCAGACCACTTTATGGATAAAGAAGGGAGGCAGTGGACATGTGGCCAGGATAGCCACTGACCCTATCATATACTAAACCACCCAGAGATTGCTGCTTAATAATACAATGAAAGAACCTTTTGAAGGAGTACCTGTGGTACCATCTTAGAGATGATATCCTATAAGACATGGATCCATCATCCAAGATACAAGTGTACCATTAAAAAATGGCTGCTATAGCCCTGTGAAAAAGCTGGCTTAAACTCAGCATTCAAAAAACTAAGATCATGGCACCCAGTCCCATCACATCCCATGGGGTCGTGAAGAGTCAGACACGACTTAGCAGCTGAACAACAATGGTGCTGTGTTCCCAGCTCTTAGAAAACATGGTCAGAGGAACAATGGATAAAAGCAGAAGAGACCCACTTACCATCATTCCTGGGGACTTACTGTAGGAAATACGTGTGCTTCCTGTGCTACGACTTCAGATTCTGGATTTATACGTCTTGCTTCCACCAGGGAATAGAACATGAGCTCTGTTAAATTTTAAGCCACACATTCTGCCCAGTCTTTGGGGTTTCTTGTGCCAAAAGACCAAGAGGCAAGGAAAGGAGTCACCATCCTGGTGGGATAAGTTATTCTGATCATCAAGGCTAGTTGCAGAATAGAAGCAGAGAAGAACACATTTGGTATGCAGCAATCCACTGGGATGCCTGTCAGGACTCTCTTGCCCAATTTTGACAGTAAATGGACAAGTTAAGAAAGCACTCTGAGAAAACAATCCCCAGCAATGGACTGGGTGACTTTACAGTGTAAACCAACTGGCCAGTAGAGGTGTTAGCTGAAGATACAAAAGAGTCTAGAATGACTAGTGGAAAAGGATGATTTGGGTATGGTAGGATTTGGGGGGGTTTGCTTTGTTTTGTCTGTTTGTTTGCATAGTCCTGAGACCAGCTGCAGTAGCTGAGGCTACAGAGTACATCTCTGAACTTCTTTTGTCAACTTCTCCCCAGTAAAAGAGACCAATGAGAACTCTGGAGAAGCTGTTCTTCAATGGGGGAACTTAAGATATGGATCAGATGGAATTTGAGTGGTGCACCAGGATGGATGCTAGGGCACACCACCAATATACTCCCTGCAGGACCCAGTCAGTCATTTCCCCAGCAACTGGTAGTGTTTCCCATGGAGGGTCCACAGATGAATCCTTCCCTAGGAATTCTCATCTACCCATCTACAGGAACTGTTTCATCCAAGGGCAGCCCACATCAAACCATATTGATTCAGAGGTTCAGAAGTCTGGCCCCCTTGCCTCATTTTGGGACTCTGAAAGAAATTCACTGCCCCCTTACAGCTGGCTAAAGCCTTGTCTGCAACTGTATCATTGTTCAATTTCTTCCTCCTCTCAATCCTGGCCTTTTCCTTCTCTCATAGAACCTGTTGTCAAAAGCACTGCCCACAAATCACTACCTCGGTATCTGTTTCTTGAAGAACCCAACAAAGGCAAAGATGTGAGGACCACCCACCATACACTTTGTACTTTAGTTTTACTTAGAGTTTGCAGAACATTTGTTACTTTATGACGTTCTCATCACAAATTCCAGGAGGTAGGATGTTATTGTCATTCCCACTTTGTAAATGATAAAACTCACTTTTGAAGAATTTGTATTAGTAATTTCCCAAGCACACAGGAAACAGTAATTATTCATAGTCCATCTCATTTCAGAAAAAGTCAAGTGACCCAGACTAACAATAGTTAGGGCTACAGATGGTGATTGCAGCCATGAAATTAAAAGACGCTTACTCCTTAGAAGGAAAGTTATGACCAACTTAAATAGCATATTGAAAAGCAGAGATATTAGTTTGCCAACAAAGGTCCATCTAGTCAAGGCTATGGTTTTTCCAGTGGTCATGTATGGATGTGAGAGTTGGACTGTGAAGAAAGCTGAGCGCTGAAGAATTGATGCTTTTGAACTGTGGTGTTGGAGAAGACTCTTGAGAGTCCCTTGGACTGCAAGGAGATCCAACCAGTCCATCCTAAAGGAGATCAGTCCTGGGTGTTCATTGGAAGGACTGATGTTGAAGCTGAAACTCCAATACTTTGGCCACCTCAAGTGAAGAGTTGACTCATTAGAAAAGACCCTGATGCTGGGAGGGATTGGGGGCAGGAGGAGAAGGGGACGACAGAGGATGAGATGGTTGAATGGCATCACCGACTCAATGGACGTGAGTCTGAGTGAACTCCAGGAGTTGGTGATGGACAGGGAGGCCTGGCGTGCTGTGATTCATGGGGTTGCAGAGTCGGACATGACTGAGCGACTGAACTGAACTGACTGATGGGTCATTTGAATGCAAGTACCTTAGTGAACCAAAGTAATAGTAACAATGATTTACACGATAGAAGTGGCCATTTATTTTATTTATACAGTTAAGTAATTCATTCCAAATAATTACGTAATAACCAAACTCAACATCACTTAGAATCGTTTATCCTTTTTTCAAGAAGGAGCAGAAAAATCAAAGTGAGTTGGCACTGCATTAAATTTGAGCATCTTCTAGATTGACCTACCCACACTGCTCTGGGAGGCACAAAACATTCTTAAAAATATAAATGACCCCAGAGCACAACATGAGGTTGCATATATGTGAGGCCAGAGGATCATTCATCTGGACAATGTCAGCCCGTCTCTCAGTGGTGCCCTGCCCAATGCTGGCCAGAGTGTGCCGTATGCAGCTAACCAATATACTGAGTCAAACTGCTTTAAGTATAATAGCTAATGTTGGGAAAACACGTTCAGTCTTTTTATGTAATGAAATGATAGACAGTTAATTTTAATTCATATATTAATAGATGCCATCTTTAAAGAATTTTCCAGACCTGTTATTAGCTATGCATATGAGCTCAATCGTTCAGTCATGTCTGATTCTTTGTGACCCTCTGGTGTGTAGCACACCAGACTCCTCTGTCCATGGGATTTTCCAGGCAAGAATACTGGAGTGGGTTGCCATTTCCTCCTCCAGGGGATCTTCCCAACCTAGGGATTGAACCCATGATCATTATCTATAAACATCATATTTTTGCTTGATGAGCATTTGAAAAACATGCCTACAGGAGTGCCATTCATCTCACTACTTGACTATAGCAAAACTATATTCCCTCCAGTGCCTCTGATACAGAGGGTGTATCTGATACACCCTCTGATACACTGTGATACAGTGGTATAATACTCCTCCTCCTAGAATGGGTTCAGAAATCAAAGTACACTTTTTAAAGTCATAGCATGCTTTTAATTTACATTTTCTTACTGAATCTCAATCCTAAAAATGTGTATTCAATTTTTAAATCCAGACAAAGCTACTTGGAGTCAAGTGCATTGAAGAAGGCAAAGGTACTAATATAATCTGCCAGGAAGGTCCTATGAGCAACTTCTCAAAACTGTTAATTCTGTGTGAAGCATAGGAATAAAGGCACACAGTCTAGGAGTCCTCACAAAGGAAAACTGTCCCCTTGATGAAAATGGACCCCTTACTAATTTGCTTAATTCTGTGTTGCAAGCAAAGCTCATCTCCTCTCCCTCCCTGGATCCCCAGTGGTACTGACCATAAGAGAAAAGGGAATAAGAGTTATTTAGTCCTCTCACTCAAATAAAAATAAAGAGTAGCCATTCAATAAGATTTCTAGTTGCTCTTTTCTAATGGATTTGTAAGGCCTTTGAAAAATCCTGGAACGTTTGTCATTTCTCCCTTGTTAATTATTTGTATTACTTCCTTCCTGTTTCTCTAAAGCACAAAAACAGCAGAATAGCAGAGGGGAGTAAGCATGGTGGGAAAAGGGAAATCCAAGGATTATACTGGGTGAAAATGCAGCCAAAAGATGGGGCAACAGTAGAAACAAGGTCTCTGTCTACTAATTCTCATCAATCTTCCATTTATACTCAGAAACATGCCCTGCAAATACTGGATGCTTGATAAATGTTCATGTGACTTAAAGTGTAACTCTAATACAGAGTGAGGTAAATAGAAGAAAACAAATATTGTATATTAACACATATGTATGGAATCTAGAAAGGCAATGGCACCCCACTCCAGTACTCTTGCCTGGAAAATCCCATGGACGGAGGAGCCTGGTGGGCTGCAGTCCATGGGGTTGCTAGGAGTCAGACATGACTGAGCAACTTCACTTTCACTTTTCCCTTTCATGCATTGGAGAAGGAAATGGCAACCCATTCCAGTGTTCTTGCCTGGAGAATCCCAAGGACGGGGGAGCCTGGTGGGCTGCCATCTGTGGGGTCGTGCAGAGTCGGACACAACTGAAGCGACTTAGCAACAGCAACAGGAGTAGAATCTGGAAAAGGGTACCGATGAACCTATTTGCAGGGCAGGAATAGAGACACAGACACAGGTAACAGACTTGTGGACACAGTGGGGGAAGAAGGGTGGATGAATTGAGATAGTACCATTGAAACATACATTACCATGTGTAAAATAGCTAGCTAGTCGGAAATTGCTGTATAACACAGGGAGCTCAACCCACCCAGTGCTCTGACAACCTAGATGGGTGGGATAGGGTGAAAGAGAGGTTCAAGAGGGAGGGGACAAACCTATATTTATGGCTGATTCACACTGTTGTGTGGCAGAAACCAACACAACATTGTAAGGCAATTATCTTCCAGCTTTAAAAATATTTTTAAAAACCAATAAAGAAATCTTAACCCTAGAAATATGTACTTACTGTCTCTAAAGCTATCATCATCTATATAAATAATGTGAAGATGTCTTCATTAGAATACATTTTTCACAAATTTCTATAGTCTTCCTTTAGCTCATCTATTAGAGGATAGCATGAAACCCTTTCAGAAGTTTGACCAACTTGTGCTCTTTTTTCACTGCTGGAGCCAATCAGCTGATGAGTCAGGATGACAACCAAGCATTTGGCTGTAATGTATCTTAAAAGTAAACAGGCATATCAATGTACCCTCATGAAAATTACTTGTAAGTTCTGTTCCACAGGGTTTCTAGATATCAAACCACTAAACTGTTGTGCATTAGAGATGAGGTGGGGAACAGATGTGCATGTTCACCAGAGGCTGATGAACCAGGATAACGGTTCCTGCGTTGGAGTGCAGCTAAGCTTGCAGGTGCTAAATTAGCCACTTCACATATCACTAATCTGCTTCCCTGATAGCTCAGTTGGTAAAGAATCAGCCTGCAATGCAGGAGACCCAGTTCAATTCCTGGGTGGGGAAGATCCGCTGGAAAAGGGATAGGCTACCCACTCCAGTATTCTTGGGCTTCCCTTGTGGCTCATCTGGTAAAGAATCTGCCAGCAGTTTGGGAGACCTGGGTTCAATCCCTGGGTTGGGAAGATCCCCTGGAGAGGGGAAAGGCTATCCACTCCAGTATTCTAGCTTGGAGAATTCCACAGACTATAAAGTCCATAGGCTCGCAAAAAGTCGGACACGACTGAGCGATGTTCACGTTCACTGTCATGCCAGGGTTAAGTGGGCAAAGAAACACTTCTCTGAAACAATTCTGTCTTTATTTCTACTACAAGGTTTAACTTACCCACCCACCTCTGTAATTTTGTTTAGAAACAAACAGAGGCTAACAGTTATTGCCAAAGTTAAGGGCAAAAAAATTACTGTTTTGAATCTTTAGTTATTATATCTTGAAATAAATCTCCAAACAAGATAGCTCAGTCATCTATAACATTTTCATTTTCAGATACCTTTTTTTTTTTTTTTTTTACTAATTTTGGTAGTTTGTACTCAAATTTTCTTCCAAAATCCCAGAAGAAAAACTCAACAAGCAATGATGATATTAACTTACAACTTACAGTAAACAGGGTGAAACTTAATACATTAGTGTTAAACAATATCAGAACTAAATGAAGGCACACAAATAGTTTCAAAATATCTCAGTAACATCAATATTTTGTCAAAGTTCCTAAATTCCTAGAACACAATGATGTTTGTTTTATATCATTAGATTTTTTTTAATCCACAGGAAATCATATAGCCCTTAGTTTAATCTTAATTCTTAGGTTCTTTCAGGAAATTTTATTGAAATCATTAGATTTTAGATAGTTACTCTTTGATTCTCTGGTATTTGAGAAAATCACTGAACCATATTCATTAAAACCAAACTGTTTTAATTCTACTGTGTCCCAAAGGCTCACGTTTTACCAAGTCACATTTTTATCTGGACATTTAATTTTTCATATTAGCTTACTTATCCTGTAAATAAGTGCTGTGACCCAGCTAGTACAGTTAGTCTGTATAATAATGAGAATGATATACTTCAGATTTCAGATATGTTCACAGATAATTCCCTTTCTTTGTTTTGAGGCAGATGTTTGTCATCTGGGGAGAGGCAGCACAAACACCTTGCCTATCTGTGGAGAACTCTCAGCTGGTTATACGACTGGCGGGATAGAGTATCCCACCTCCAACATGAGAGCTTAAGGAAGGAGGTAGTATCCTAGCCCTGAGATACAGAACAAAAGCATGGCAAGTAGGCTAGCTACTCAGGTATCTGATATTCTTCCTCAAGACTTTGGATCTTGAGAGAAGAATGTGAAGACACCAGACAAGTTTAGAAATTGGTCCCACGAGGCAACCCAGACTGTGGCTTCTGCTGTTTGCTCTCACTGCTTGTTTTCTAAGCCAGGCTCTCTTATCTTTGTATTGAATCTGCGAGCTAACACACTTCTAGTAAGTCTCTTTTCAACCTAAATTATCCAATTTCTATTATTAGCAACCAAGAACTCTGATGACAGTCTTAGAAAGTAATTTAGTTTTGTTTTGTTTTGTTTTGTTTCAAATCATCTTTCAGTTCTCTTTGTTGTATGTTGGAATGTTATTGAGGTGATCCTCAATCATCTTCCTTTGACCATTTGAGCATTACAGGCTCTACCCCACTGCACTTGGTAGATAAAATAGAAAACCAGGAGCTCAACTTAAGTCCTCAATTATTCCTTCACTCTTCATTAGTTTTTATTTTCTAAGTGTGCTGTTTTTATATACTGTGTTTAAGAAGCCACACACACATATATAAAGACTATGTGTTTATTTTCCCATTTTTATACAAAAATATTTGATTGTCCCCCTTTTCTCATCTAGATTTTGTGTTTCTTTGATAATAATGAAGTTTGTACATTCTACCATTACTCCCTGCTTTGTTCCCTCAATATTTTTTCAGGAAATTTTGCAATGGATTTCTGCTTCATTGCTCCTAATGATCTTCACTTCACTTCTCTATTAATTTCCATTAAAATAACATGTCCTAAGTCACGTTCCAAAGAAGTTTCCATCAGGGTAGTGACCATCAAGTTAACAACATAAACAAGTTGTTCGCTGCACCCCTTATCAGTGTCTTTACCATACTAATGTGCTTTGTGAATCTCTAAGAAAAAGATACAAATTGGAGTACTTCCTAAGATTACTGGCTCTTGGGACCCATTCTACACAGAGCAACTTCCCTTATGATTCCTCAGAGTTTGACTTTAGACATGCCATACTGGAGAAAACTTTCTAGAACACCACTAGGATCATACATCCATCCTGAATGAAATTCTTCAGTAAATTTCATCATCTCCTGTAGGAGGGGTCAGCATACTACAGCCTGTGTGTCAGATCTGAACTAGACTCCGATTTGTACAATCTGTGAGCTGAGAATAGTTTTTACATTTTTAATGTTTAGAAAAAAGAAATTTCATGACATGCAGAAATTATTTAAACTTCAGATTTCAGCATCCATAAGGTTTTTAGAATGCATCCCTGTTTGTTCACATATTGTCCATGCTGTTTTATCATTACAAAGACAAGTTGTCCCTGTTGTAGAGACTAAATGGCCCACAAAACCAAAACTATGTACTACCTGGCTTATTGCTGGCTAAGTATGCTGACCTCTGTATAATAAAGTATAAATCCCTTTCTAAACAAAAGGCCTTTAAAATATAACCCATGCCTACCTACTCAGACTAGTATCCCAAACTCTGCTATCTGTATTTGAAACCCAAGAGAAGGGCTCAAAGTTACACTATCTCACCCTTTCAAATTTTTACATATGATGCCCCCTTTTCTCAAAACCCCTATCTTCCTCCCCAAATCCTTAACAAGTTCTCTCCCTTCTTTCAAAGTATTCTAGCTTCAGATTGTGTTACCCTAAATATGAGAACACTCTTAACACTCTTCACTGTCTCTTCTCCATGATTTCCATGTACTATTATGTTACTTATCACATTGATTAATGGATGCCTGATTAGTACTTTCTCATTGAATCACAAGTTCCAGAAAGACAGAAACATTATCTTTTCACCTGTGTATCCCCAGTGAATAATCATTGATACCAAATGTGAGGGGGAAAAGGAAAAAGGGAAAGAGAAAACAGGAGGAAGGGAAAAAATGGAAAAGGGAAAAGGCAGAAGAAAGGGCAGAAGGAACAAGAGAAAGGAAGGAGCGAAGAGGACTTTTTGCATCATAGTTCACTTGCTGGCGCAAAAACTCACTTATCCATAATTTAATCCTGCCCCTGAAGAGTTTATCCTTATAAAATTTGAAGGGAGATATTTTAGATACTAACAGCTATTTATTAAATATATACTTAACATATGTTGACAAAATTCATATTTACTATGTAATATTAATGACTATTTTTAAATATTTCTTTACATGACTATCAATTTTTTAAAAACCTCATATTTTGTCTCTAATCTTGTGAAATATAAAAGAGTCTTCTGGGTTAACATTTAATCTGTCACGTTTATTAGTTTAGATTATACATAATCCCTAATATTTTCATAGAGTTTTTGATAACTGTAACATTGTTATGTTTTATTTTTTAATTTGCAAAAAGTTTTTTTTAAAGAGATACTGGGTACTCAAAATTTGAAAGGGATTTTTTTTTCCCTGTAATAATAAAAACACTTTAATTTCATATCAAAAGGAGATTTCTTATAGTTGACTAGCCTCAAAGCACTATATTTTGGCTTTTCTCAAAGAAACCACTTCACCAGATGTTTCAAGGCTCTTATGCACACATTTGTGCCTTCAGAGATAAACTTATTGACTACATTTACTGGAAAACAGTGCTTCCACAAAGGAAATGTAAATTTCACACCGAAAAATTTCATGTATTTTTAAAGGAATTGCACTACTAAATTAATTCTTTATTGATTACAGTGACCAAGCTTTTTAAAATAAAACGCTTCCAAATATCCCTTAACTAAAAAATTATTGTGATACAGCAGAGTTATAAACTCCAGGTAAAGAATAGCAATGCCCCATACTGTACATACATAAAAGGAAACCACTCAGCACTTCTGCGTGACTATGAACGACCTACCTGGCTATGCACTGCTCCATAGAGGCATCTTAAGACTCAAAGGCTCTTGGCCCAGCTGCAGCCCCTGTATAGCGTGCTTTTCAGGCCTTGGGAATGAGCAGAAATGCTTAGAGGCAGGTCAGAGCACAACGTGGTGATAATAAAATGTACTTAATGAGGAAAGCACCCAGAAATTTATGTACCTGGCATTTTCTCAACATGTTTTCCTGACAAAAGCTCGAAAACAGTGTTTTTCAGTTAAATCATATCCTTGGAAACCCCAAGTTTATTTATAAACCAAAATGTCAGTTTTCTAATAATAGTATTTATTAAAATGTCAAAATGTTTCTTCCCACAGTGAAATTATACCTTCCCTAAACTAGGAAGGAATACTCCTGGATGTGTTCGTGAGGAGGCACAGAAAAGGAGTCAACGTGACAGAAGTCCATCATTTCTGATAATTATATATTTGAAAACACTTGTAAACAAGCTTGCTCTTAACTCAAAGAGCAGACATACTCCTTAGCCTTTCTCACATCATTGAGGCTTCCCATGTACAGGTTACAGGAATGAAATTCTCTAAGACAAAATTTTCCAAAGAAGGTTATATGGCAAAGACCCAACTCCTAGGGGATGCTTAACAAAGGTGGGGAGTGTCATATGGATATAATTGTGTCCCCTTCTTTCCATGTTGGACATGTGTCTACACTCAAATGGTATCTTTATGTCATTGTCCATGCTCTGAAGTTCTGTCCTCTCAGAAGTAATAAACCACATTTCTGTCAGATATATTTGAATCCTATAAATATGAGGCTGAGTCATTTCCAAGACATGCAAATTATAGAAAACACTTATCCAGAACCTTTAAAAGTACTATAAGTAGATGTATTGATATTTTACACCCAGGTAAAAAGGGGAAAAAATGATTCTACTAAACTTCCAGGAAATAGCTCATTACTTTTCATTCAACAGTCTCCAGTTAGGCTGACTAGATAAATCACATGGTCCATCCCACTGTTTGAAAGAATTTCTTCATTAGTGATGATGGCGTGAGCAATGGAGCAAGTACAGTGAGATGTCAGTGCAATAACGAAAATCAGTGAATCATCACTGGAACTTTGCAATGAAGCATATCTTGCAATTAAACCTATTTTGCTGAAGAGGAAAGAATATCAGGATGATGCTGTTTCTGCTTTAAAATATATGCAAAATAGCCTTCTGTAATATAAAATTATAAAGCAGAAGACAAAGAAGGTTTCTGTATAACAAATTACCTACTCACATACTAATAGCACATTTATTTAGCTAATAAATAATTATTGGGTACTATGCTGTGCAGCATTGTTCAATGAATACAACAATCACACTCTAATTCCTTTAAGGAGTCACAGTCTAGAAAAATGTAATGTGACACAGTAAAGCTATGGATAAAAATGCTGATATTTAGGAAGAAAAGAAATGCGAGTATCAAAGAAGAATAAAGATAAAATGAAAGAAAGGGCATAAATAATAATGTGTAATGCAAACTTGAGAAGTCTTAAGGCTTAACTAAATTCCTAGGGCACTGAAATGAGAAAAGGAGAGAGAGAGAGATTCTTTCTCCTTACTGTTCTCATATCACTTTCTCAAATTTGTTTAATCCCCTACAGAGAACCTGGACAAATTTAATCTATCCATATTTCCTATAGACAGGCAATATGATTTCTAGCAGTGTATTCAAATATAATAACAAACTCACCTACTAGGAAAACCAGCAGTTTGTCATAAAAAGATTTTATTTTTGCATGAAAAGCATTTCAGTAAAATGAACTCAATGAGAACTCTGGGTCACCAAGAGACTACTTTGATTTACTTAAGCCTTAAAAAACACACATACACACATTGTACACTTTCGCTCATTTTAAAACAGAAGTTTTCCTGTTTATTCAGTCTAACTTCAAAACACATCTTTCAAAGCTCAGAATATAGTCCAACAGATAATTATCCACTAAGGCCTGACAATATACAAAGAAGCTGTGTCACTAGCCTCACAAGGAATTTATATCTGAAGCAGCTATCTGTTACTAAGATCAAGTCATCTTAAATAGAATCTATCTTTTAGGAAACTATGAAGATTCTTCTATCTGAATTCTCTGCCCAACAAACCAACTTGGTAATTAAGTTATTTATTTATGACATGTTTAGAGTTTAACAGAATTTCAGCTTAGGCTTTTTTTTAAACTTTTTATTTCATATTGGAGTATAGACGATTAACAAAGCGGTGACAGTTTCAGGTGAACAGCAAAGGGACTCAGCCATACATACACATGTATCCATTCTCTCCCAAACTCCCCTCCTGTCCAGGCTGCCACACAGCCCTGAGCAGAGTTCCCTGTGTCTTACAGTAGGACTTTGTTGGTTATCCATTTTAAATACAGCAGAGCATGCTGTATTTAACTCCCAACCTATGTCCCCCCTTTTTTCTTCCCCCGGCAATCAGAAGTTCGTTCTCTAAGTCTGTGAGTCTCTTTCTGTTACGTAAACAAATTTCATTTGTACCATTTCTTTTTAGACTCTCTATTAAAGAGATGTCATATGATATTTCTCCTTCTGTCTGACTTACATTTTTAATGCTAGATTTTGCATGCTTGGTTACATCTTGAAATTATGTTTTATCTCCACAAAAACTCCTGAAACCATTTAAGAGCTCCTCAACAGTCAGGATAGAGTTAAGCTAACTGACCATGAAATACCTATGACTATATTTCACAAATAATATTATTCGTTTCCAGATAGATTGTCTTTGCCCCAGTACGAATGGGGCTGAGCAAAGCATTTGGACGGCAAAAAGAAGATCTATTAGCCTGTTTATTTAGCCTGGAAGGAAAATGCTTCTAGTGGGGTGTCATCTTCAAACTGACCAGATCCAAATGCTCGGTTTCAAACATTTGGGATTTGAATCTCCCCCTACAGCACCACCTTCCATCTACAGTAAATCAGTGCAGAGAGCATCTGTGCAGAACAGCAGCACTGGAGGCGATGCTTCAGCCCTGCGGGAGCTCCCCACCAGAGAAGGTGCTGGAGCTGCTGGAATCCAAGGGGGCCCAGTCAGTGCCATGCTCTTCCCCTTGGTCCACAGCCAATTGAAAAATAAGACAAGTGTACAAGGTAAATGGGAGTCCAAACTGCCTGTCGCTGGTAAAGGCCAAGTTGGAAGAAACAGTTTAGTGTGAGCACTAGCTAGGCTTAAACTCTCTCTGCCATCCAATTCCAGCCCTAGGAACAGACTCCCCACTGGAAAGTTTGAGTCTGTAGAGCAAGACATTTACACAAGTCACTCTTTTTCCTCCTCCAGAGTAGAGAGGCAAGGGAAAAGAAACCCTGAATGCCTTTCATCTAAGACTATTGATAGGTTAGCTCCTAACAACTGATAGATATTAATCAATTCCTACCAGCCCAATAATTCATTTACCCCTGACTGGAGAGAATAAGGTGTGGAGTAAAAGACCTGACCTGTTTAGGTGAAATTTCTCCAAGAAACCAGAAAAGTGAAGTAGTATCTATTGTCACAATTTTTAAGAACCAATATACCGTGTTTTTCTGCCCATAAGGTGGCTCCCTCCATTCTACAGCACACACAGGCTGTACTGGGGAAACTCAGGAGACCAGGGTCTAAAAAGAACCCCAGTCCTCCACCCTACCATCATCCCCACAGAGAAATGACTGAGGACTGGGTGCTTTGATGCAACTGCAACATCCATTCATGTTCCAGGGAAAGGACCCCCACCCCACTGTGACTTCTCTTCTTAGAGAGAAAACACTAGAACAACCTTATGGGGTGCCAGCTATTCATAGGCATTGTCTGGGGAAACCAAGCTGCCCACCACCTGGAAACCATGTATACAGGTACAGCCCCTACTGACAAAGGAAACGAGACCACCAGTCCTGGGGGATACTAATTTCAGGTGTAGCCCCTCCTGCTGGGTAATGGCTCACTGTCCAAACTGCCTAAAGTGAGTTCACAGGGTTGCTGTTTAAGAATTCCACTTGTGAAGATTCAGAAGTTGATACCAGGATGAGAAACAGTAGGAGAGTTGGTTCACAGTGAGTGTCGATTGGAATCTGCTCTATAAGAATAAAAGGAATTTATTTATTGTATTAAAATGAAGACAATAAATGAGACACTATTTAAAAAAGAATTCCACTTGTCACATCACAATTTCCCTTATTAAAGAATAAGTAAAATAGGTTACCAAGTCTTCTTGCTATAATTTCCAGGTATTCTGAAATAGAGTTGCGCTCACAAGAACATTTAAAATATACTTGATGGAACAGCAATTAATAGGAATACGTCTCTAATAACTACAGGAAGGAAAGATGATGCCTTCATATCAATAAAAATTGAAGCCCACATTTTAGTAAGTAATTGTTCTACACACATGAAGAAACTTAACAACAGTGAACTGGTAGATTCAGCTCAACTCTAACCGAATCAGTTGACAATTTACTGAGGGAAAATGAGCCAGTACTGAAAGGAAAGAAGGCAAATTTAAAATGGGAGATCTTGACCCTCCTTTCATTACAACCGCTTCTTTTAATGGAATGGTTAAAAAAAATTGGCACCTCTTCAAATAAAGCTCTAATATGTGGTCTAATAGAGATGTGTTTCAAAAAAAAAAAAAAAAAAAATCAATGCTACTAGGAGAGAAATTACCCATTAACGAATGGACACTCGTTGGCTAACAATGAATTTTCATCATTACTCCTTGGTGGAAATAATTTTAATAGTATAATAACCTCTTCAATTAATTAATTCCACAGTCATTTATCACAGTGTAACAGCTGCCAAAGCAGGCTAACAGTTTAGTAAAATGCAGTGCTCACTCATTTCACACAGCCGTGAGAGGCTTAGCCTGTTATAGAATCATAGTAACGCCATTCATACTTCCTTTCAATTAGCTCCATTCAGTTGTGCAAACCAGAAACACAGAGCAGGGTTGTCCACAAATGTCAGTTCCACAGGCAGAAATTTGAAGCAACTTCTGATGTCACTACACCACTCTTGATTTTCTCTTTTAAGTTAGCACTTTTTTTTTTTTAACTTTTCTTGTTCCTCCCACTTTCTTTGGCATCATTTTTCCTCCACTTTCGTTTCCCTCTTACCTATTCATTATATCTGTCAAGGATTCCAGAAGCAGTGCTTGTGTGACAGTGAATTAGTAAGAAAAAGCTGGTTGTGTCAGCATCCCTTCACTACAACAACCCCCCACCCCCACCACACCACCACCTCCCCAGCCACAACAGGAGAGAGGGCCCATCTAGGGGAGAACAGGTGAAAGCTATTCCAAAAGGGCGTTCATGGGAAAGAAGCCTCAGAGAGGTGGAGGAAGAAACTGGGTGTGTGGGTCAGACCATCCACTTCTACCAACAGAACTACAGATAGAAGGCAAAAATTACTAGGCCAGGAATGCATAAAAGGGCCCCAGCCAGGATACACAAATATTGTGTAAACATTTTTTAGAGCAGTCTTCCCTTGCTGCAGGCTTCCCCAGTAGCTCAGATGGTAAAGAATCTGCCTGCGATGCCAGAGACCCAGGTTCAATTTCAGGGTCAGGAAGATCCCCTGGAAAAGGCAGTGGCAACTCGCTCCAGTATTCTTGCCTGGAGAATCCCATGGACAGAGGAGCCTGACAAGCTACAGTCCCTGGTGTTGCAAGGAGTCAGACACGACTGAGAGACTAACACCTTCCCCTTGCTCCAAACAAGCAAACACTTTCGGCTCAAAAGTGTTCTGTGCCCCGCCTACCTCTGCTGGGGAGAGGGCTGCACCGCAGAGGAAACAGTGGCTCACTCTAGAGGACTTTTGAGAGTTTTAAGAATATGGACACAAATCCCAAAACGTGGCTGATAATTACTTTTGTATGTCCTCAAAAAGTGGGGACTAAATGCCTGAATTAATCTGACTTTAAAACATGAGGGGTGTGATAATTCGTAAAGAATCAGGAGTAAAATTTACAGTCCTCATTTCAAATAGTTATTGGCACTAAAGTAGTTGTTAAATGCTCCCTAGTGTGATAAGAATTATACCAGTCATCTCTGTCCTGAGGTTTCACTCAATTAAGACTATTAAAAAAAAAAAAAAAACCATGTGGTTTCTAACCATAAATGTATCAGGCATACAAAGGATAACTTCAATTAGCAGCCCATACAAAGTCTATAGTAGTAATTTATGGCATACAAGAGTTGACAGATTAATTGCAGAGTCTGAATTCAGCACAGTCCAAACAGGACGGTTTTGTCTTTAATAACCACCATTTTGAATCTCCCTTTCTTGTCTCTTGTGCTTCCCTGGTGGCTCAGATAGTAAAGAATCCACCCGCAGTGCACGAGACCCGGGTTGGATCCCTGGGTTGAGAAGATCCCCTGGAGAAGGGAAGGGCAACCCACTCCAGTATTCTTGTCTGGAGAATCCCATGGACAGAGGAGCCAGGCAGGCTACATAGTCCATGGGAATCACAAAGAGTCGGACACGAGTGAGCAACTTTCTTTTTTATTTTTTCTTGCCTCTCAAAAAAATTTGAGCTGGGACCTACAAGTGTCTAATCCCACACAAGTTAAAGCTTCAGTTCACACCTGATAAACATTCCCCTCTCCTAACCCAGGCTACTAGTACTTCTCCTTCTTGCCTCTCTTTCCTGACTTTAACTTTTCCTTTATTGAGGCCAAAAGAAGAGTTTAGAGAACAGTGACAAAAAAAAAAAAAAAAAAAAAAACCATGACCTACCGCGCAGTCTTCCTCCTCTCTCAGCCAAAAGCGCTCCCTCTGGTAAGGGGTGAAACACTTCCTTTATAGAGGAGAGCACACGTGAATTCTATTGGGTGTCTCTTGGAGGAGCCCTCCCCACTGCCTAGGCTTCTAATGTGACACATGTGTTTTGACTCAGCACTTTCAACCTTGCCTCAAACACCATTACTGGTGATCAAGCACACGTGGTTCCTTTGCAATAGGTAACCCCCTACGTAAAATTCTGCCTCTCTGTGCCCTAACCAATGGATGCAAGAGCTTCTCACCTGCTCCCTCCAGCCTTGTAGTTGCTCTCAGTTTGCCCCACCCACGACTTCCATAGCTGTGGAGCAGACCTGCAAGGCTGCCATGGGTACAGACATCTAAGCCATGACTGAGAAACCAATGCTGGCATCCTCCAGGCACCCCCAATTCCTGTAAGGTATCCCCCTCAAACCCATTTATCTTGGTTTGTAAGGGGATGGCTGTGAGGACAGAAAAGCCATGGCACTCCTTAATTGGTGAAGAACTCAAAACTACAGTGAATATACTTGAAGCCCATAATTTTGTTATCTACGGGAATGAGTAGAAGGAGGAATTCCTCTACTAGGAATGAGTTGGAATAGTAAGGCCAATTGGTTAGTCGCTCAATCATGTCCTACTCTTTGCCACCCCATGGACTGGGCTCCTCTGTCCATGGGATTCTCAAGGCAAGAATACTGGAGTAGGTTGCCATTTCCTTCCCAACCCAGGAATGAAACCTGTGTCTCCTGCTTTGCAGGTGGATTCTTTAGCACCTTTAGCTGTCTCTTTTCATGTGATTTGCTTTTTCAAAAGATTAAGGTTAATTAACATATGACAGCAGAGAAGGCAATGGCACCCCACGCCAGTACTCTTGCCTGGAAAAATCCCATGGACGAAGGAGCCTGGTAGGCTTCAGTCCATGGGATCGCTAAGAGTCGGGCACGACTGAGCGACTTCAAGTTCACTTTTCACTTTCATCCACTGGAGAAGGAAAGTGCAACCTGCCGAGGTCCAGCCCTGGCTGATACAGGGAGTTTGAAGGGGAGACAGCTTCGGCGATTTTAATTAGAGATATAAAGAGTAATAGAATAAGGATAGCTCAGTAGGAAAATTCAGTGGAGAAAAGAGGCTGAGTAGCTTGGTTTGTGTGGGAAACCAATAAAACTTCAAGACAAGAAGTTTGCACCACTTATGTAGGCCGCAGGCGTCCTTCCATTCTCCTGAAGGAGAGGAGACACTGAGGCCTCCCTGGTCGGATCTTAGAAGCCCAGGCATAATTAGTAAGCATGGCGGGTTCCGCACTCCAGATGGAAACTCAGCCAGAGTGAGAGACAGAGAACGACATGGGGAGACCAGTATTTCGAGGAACTGATCCCATTCTTTATTTTCCAGGGTCTGTTTTTATACACTGAGATGTTATACAAAAGTCACATGGGGACAGCAGTCCTGACTTTTATTAAAGTCAGGTGCTTTATACAAATGTATACAGAGGTCTTAGGGGTGTTACATCATCTTCTGGCCAGGGGGGCCTGCTGACAATTTATGACCCTCTCCTTGTGACAGCGGTCAGTCAACCAGAACACTTATTTCTCCAGGGGTGATTATTTTTGAAACAGACGCCACCTTCCAAAGGCACCAGATAAAGTTACATTCCTATAGGGTGAGGGTGTAGGGTGAGGGTGTAGTGAGTTTTAATTAAGGAAAGAATTTACTTAGCCTAAGGTCTAACGTGATTAATATCAAAGGTTAATACTTATTTCTTCTATATATTCATTAATGTCTATAAGGGCAGGGGATGTGGAGACTTAGCAGTAAACATTGTCTCAACAAATGAAAAACCCTTCACCAATACAATTTCTAATCAGCCCACTATACTTATACTAATAGTTTTCTAACTTCTCTAAAGAACCTGTTATTAGAAGGTTTACAGCATCTCGTGCCTCTCACAGTTGGGAGGCTGTGAGCAATCACATGTGGCCGGACAAGCCTGTCAGGCAGGCTAGAGAACCTTCAGAGGAGTTTGTAAGTTTGGAACACTCCTGTCACGCCCAGGAATTATTATTAACTGGAGCTCTAAGTTAACTCCTTCTCCAAAAGAGGTGGTAGAGGACAGCCCCCCGTAAAGTCAGAGGTGTAGGTGAGAGCACAAAGTAGTAAAGTAGGCAGGCTCTGGTTTTGGGGGTAGATGCTCGAGAATTTCCAGGGGGACTCCTAAGGCTCGATCCCGCCTTTGCGTTTGTCGAGCCTCCTTGCTCACGACCTTTGCCACGGGTGGAGGTACTCATGCCAGCTCCCAGCAGCAACCCACTCCAGTGTTCTTGCCTGGAGGATCCCAGGGACCGGGGAGCCTGATGGGCTGCCGTCTATGGGGTCGCACAGAGTCGGACACGACTGATGCGACTTAGCAGCAGTAGCACATATGACAGTGTATTAATTTCTGGTGTGGACATAATGATTCAATCTGTATATGTATTGCAAAATGATCACCACAATAGCTAGCATCAACATATGTAGTTTTGAAAAGTTTTTCCCGTGATGAAAATTTTAAGATCTACTCTTTCAGCAATTTTCAAATATGCAACACAGTATTATTAACTCTAGTTGCCATGCTGTACAGTACATCCCCGTGACTTACTCATTTTATAACTGAAACGTTTGACCACCTTCACCCATTTCATGAAATCTCATGTAATTTGTTTTATTCTTTGAGCCTTTAAAATGTATTATCTCTTGTTGCTGCTGCTGCTCTTGCTGCTGCTGCTGCTAAGTCACTTCAGTCATGTCCAACTCTGTGCGACCCCATAGACAGTAGCCCACCAGGCTCTGCTGTCCAAGGGATTCTCCAGGCAAGAACACTGGAGTGGGTTGCCATTTCCTTCTCCAATGCATGAACGTGAAAAGTCAAAGTGAAGTCGCTCAGTCATGTCTGACTCTTCGCTACCCCATGGACTGCAGCCTACCAGGCTCCTCTGTCCGTGGGATTTTCCAGGCAAGGATACAAAAGAGAGGTGCTCAGAGCTTACTGATGGCCCTCTGCAGAACATGGAAACATTCATTAGTTTTCCACAGTCTGCATTTTTAGCAACAATTCCAAAACAAGAAGTCTCATTCACCATCCTGTTACACACTGTTAACCAAAATTTGGGGAAGATGAGAATTTTTCCAGGCTGCACTAATCTCAGAATTTCTATGTTTCCCTTATATAACCAGGGAGATTTATAAAACAATTTCATCACTGCATTAAAAAAGATATTTCTAGAATCCCTTGGCAGTGGGAAGTCACTTCAGTGAAGAACCACACCTTCATTTTTTCCATCTGGTTCCAGTCTTGGTAAAAGCAAATGGAAATGATTATGTGACTACAGACTCTCCTTCTTTTTGAAAGGAAAACCATGAAATCAAAAAGACGATTTCTTTGAGAAATCTTTGTGACTGCTTACTCCCTTTAGTGATTTTCTTTTGCATTATTTGTAATTATCTCAAACCTTGACTCCATCCCTCACATTAAATTTTAAGTTTGTTTCCATTCCCTTTGCTCCTAAGTTATTTATTATTTATTATATCTGTAATAATGTTGTTTTGGTTTAAAATTTACATTCTTATTTTAGCAATCCCTCTTTTTACCCTATTCTGTTCTTTAATCATCCTATCTTTGAGGCCTGGTTTTAATGAATTCATATTTTCAGTAAGCCTCTCTGCAGAGTGAATCAACAGGAATGTGTTTTCTGGGTGTTTCCTTTCAGACTAGGTTTTTTTCTGTGCTCTGTATATTAGTTTACTTCTCTCTCTTCCACTTGGAATGTAAGCATAGGTTTCTGTATGTTTGTTCTTAGTTGTCTACCATAGTCAAAATTCTTTTGTTCTTATTCTTATTGTTAGTTGTTTTATTTCTATCGTGCTTAACCTGGGAAGCTCTATCCAGACCATGTTTGCTCTGTGTGTTTGAAATTTTCCTGTGTGTTTCAATTTCCTTCAATTGAATTTGGGACAGTGTGTCCTGCAGGCCCATCCATCCACTTCTCTACTGAATAAGGAGGGCTTGTCTTCACCAGGACCAATCCTTGTTGGGAGACCCCATGCCCTGATCAGTTTGATATCCAGTACTAGGGTTCACTCTACCCACCCATGGGTTTCCCACTTTCCAGGCTCGGGCTTGTTACCCCCTCAGCACAGCTCTCTAAACTGGGAAGAGGTAGTGCCATCCCTGACTCTGCAGAGATACTGAAATGCCAAGAAGGGGCTTCTATCATCAGGGATTTTATCTTTGCTTCCCCCACAGCTTTATTTTCTTGGGCTCCAAAATCACTGTGGACAGTACACTAATTAAAATACACTTGCTCCTTGGAAGAAAAGCAATGACAAACCTAGACAGCATATTAAAAATCAGAGACATTACTTTGTCCACAAAGGTCCATATATAGTCAAAACTATGGTTTTCCCAGTAGTCATGCACAGATGTGAGACCTGAACAATAAAAAAGGCTGAGGGCTGAAGAATTCATGCCTTCAAGTTGTGGTACTGGAGAAGATTCTTGAGAGTCCCTTGGACTGCGAGGAGATGAAACCAGTCAATCCTGAAGGAAATCAGTCCTGAATATTCATTAGAAGGACTGATGCTGAAGCTGAAGCTCCAATACTCTAGCCAGCTGATGCAAAAAGCCAACTCATTGGAAAAGACCTTGATGCTGGGAAAGATTTAAGGCAGGAGGAGAAGGGGATGACAGAGGACGAGATGGTTGGATGGCATCACTGACTCAACAGACATGAAGTTTGAGCAAACTCTTGGAGATAGTGATGGACAGGGAAGCCGGGTGTGCCACAGACGGTGGGGTCACAAAGAGTTGGACATGACTAAGCAACAGAACAACAACAGCAACTCCCAGAGAAGATTTTAAGTGCAACTATTTGAGATATGTCATCCCTAATACAGAACTTCTTCACTGGTACCCAAATTCTGGCCCTTCTCCTCTGAAACTGCAGACTCAAGACCTACATTATAACTCATTCTCACCCCAGATTCTAGCACCAGTTCTTCCAGCAGAATGGAGGAAAAGAAAGTAGTCAAAAGTATTTTAGGAAACTGTAGTGTGTCAGGTGCCTTGTTCAGTAGTTAACTTAATTTTCACAACACTCTTATTTGTTTTAGATTTGGGGGGAAAAAAACAGAAAATTTAAATAAATTTAATAACTTTCCAGGAAAAGAAAGAGAAGTCTAATTTTATCCTAGCTCTTACCAACCTTATAGTTATGTTCTCTCTCCTAAACCCAAAGATGATTTATCATATTCTCAATTCCATGGTGCTCTCCATGATCAATTACAGGCTAATTGTAATATAGACAAGGCTGGATGTAACATCACAAAGTCAGCCCCACTGTATTTTGTGGTTCCTTCTGTGGCTAGTTGAACTCATGCATGCTATGCCTCTCTCTGTAAAGGACTGGAAAATCTGTGGATTTGGGTATCCAAAGGGGTCCTGCGGCCAATCCCCTATGGATACTGAGGGACAGCTGTATGAACACTTACCTATTTTTCGCAATGATGTAATATTGATAATGAGCCAGTGAATATTGTACATTAGCCTGACAGATCCTCAGTTGTGTAATGTAATCCCAAAGAAACAAGAAAAGTCAGTTTGAGGTGTGAAAATTTACACAATAGCTTTTTAAAAAAACAGTAATCATAAAGAATCTATGGTAAAGATTGTTCATATTGATTCAGGGTCTTGAAGCTCCATAAGTGCTTCTGAAGATGACCGAATAGACTAAAGTGATAAACACTAAAATGACAAGCATTCATCTGGGAAGGAAATCTCCCATTAGAGGGTTTCTTAAGAAAAATTACTTAACTGATTTCTCCTATTCCATGCACCAGAATTTTGACTATAATATTCCAACCGAGTCTACCCAAATTATTCATAAATAAATAACAATGCTTACAGCATTCATTTGCATGCTTGCTTGCAAACAGTTGAATATAATCTCTAAAAGAGATGTGTATTCACAACACAATTGTAATATGGAAGAACAAATATGACTCCATAGTAGATCTGTTTCTTTTTCTTTAACCTTTGTATTATATTGCCTTTACTTTAAGAATATTGTCTATAGTCTGAAATATACAGGATAGCCCATTCTCAAGGCTCTTTAAAGGTATAACACTTTATAACACCTTTCCACTCATATACAGATAAAAAATTCCAAAATAGAATACATTTGTCTTGTTGGAGGTTTACAGAAACATCATGACCCGACCTCTGTGGATAGCTTCAAGAGCAAAGGATTCTGACACCTAGAAGTTTGCATTCCCCTCTCCCCTCTTGATGTAAATAAGGCTGAAATCTAACTTGGGTAAGATGGTTCTTTGGGACAGTAGTAGTTCACCATCTTCTCAGTCTGCTGGTTTTCCAAATAAAGTCACTATTCCTTGCCCCAACAACCTGTCTCTTGATTTACTGATCTGTCATGCGGCAAGCAGTACAAACTTGTATTTGGTAACACAGTGGCTTCAACTAAGTTATAAATATTTGCATAAGCATAGCTGACACCTCACAGTAGAGTCCTGATCAAGTTCTGAATGCTCTAAGAAATTATTAAGAATCTTAGCCCGTGAGGCCCATCCATTCAAGAAGGCCTAGACACCTCCCCAACGTTCCATATTGTAATGGCACCAAGAAGCATTCTGATGGCATCAGCTCATGAACATCACTCTGTCATCACTTCCCAGCATCTTCACTGCCCTCCATGAAGTCATCACACAGACTCAGACTCCATCAATTACTGCTGCTGGCTCAGGAAGTCAGTGACAAGGGTTAAGAATGCCCTCATCTTTTATTTCCATAAACGTCTATACAGCAACAAAAGTGTGAATTCCCACAGAGATCCCTTTATTAGATTGGACCTGTCTCTTGGTTATTCAGATATGAATCATTAAATTTGCTAATTTTGCCTGACACCTTGCTACTGTCACTGCTTCTCCTTGCTGCCTCTCCTTCCTTCTCTCCCTTTTGATCATTTTACTCGCATCGTTTGCACTTTTCTGCAACAGGTAAGGAGGAAAAAGCACATGTGACAAAATTTGAATATAAAAAACAATGTAAACATTTCTAGGCTAATATAAAATTTGTGATTGAATTAATATCTTAAATTTTCTAAACAGCCTTTCTCTTGTAAATCTAAGTAAAAAGAACTATAAATATTTCTATGTGAAATAAATTTGCTAATTATAAATCTGCTAAATAAAAAGTAATTTAAGCAGAGATGTTCTAAAGCTCTTATCACAAAAAAAAAGTGTCATAATCAATGATTCTAATTCTCTTAAAAATGGGCACCATGATAATAAGTATAATGATCTCATTTGACTATATTATAAATATATAATCTTTGAATAGTCAGACTTTCAGATTCCTATAATCTTCCAGAGGGATTACTACCAGACAAATAAGGTCAGGGTAGGATCAATCAGTCTAGCATTTAACATCTCTTGAAAAACAAAAAGTCTTAAGAGAACTGCAGAAAATAACTAACAGAAATTACCACTGGACACATTCCCTTACTCTCTTTTTACTCCTAGTTATTTAAAATGCAAACCAACTCGCCACAGTCCTGACCTATTCTCTCAAATTTCTGAATGTCAAACACATAGAGCAATTGTTGGTTGTCAAAGTACGAAGTCTGTGGAAGCAGAGAAACTGGACATTTGGCATTTCAACATTCCGGAGCAAGGGATTTAATTATTTAATTAGTGTAAGGGAAAAGCATCTACATGAACATCCAGGCACATTCTGCCATCAAAAATGTCTCTGAAATAGTAAAACACATATTAAGGGACTTGGAAGGTAGATAATATTTTATAAACTAGTATGAGTGCAGATTAACACATATTTCAATGATGTAATAAAAATAAGATTTAATTATAATAAGTAAATCCACAAAATGGTTATTTGTTGAAGAATATTTTCTATACATTTCTTATGAAGTTATTAAAAGTTTATATTTTCTATTTCTCCAAATTGAAAAAACAATCTCAGTTTGACCCTGTTTTAAAATTCATATAACTAAAATATATCTATTTCTTTTATCAGTTTACAAATGTTCATTAAATGTTTTCTCTATAATTTATCACTTAAAATTATCTTCAATACATAAATAATGATAAGCTTGAATATTAATTATAAAAGTGTTCATTAATGTTTTCCCAGGAATATCCTTTCATCTTATATTATTTCAATTAAAAAATAAGACTTGAACAATATATATCAATAGCAGAGTGTAAATAGGTCAGCATTTCCAAAAAAGTGTTTTGTGGGAGGCTAGATATAAGAATCTTTTTTAAAGTAAATGTTTATTTTAATATACCTGCCTTTCAAAGCATACTTTTAATTGCAGTATATCAAAAGTTCAGAAAAATAGCTCAAATTATAAGTACACTGCTCAATGAATTTTCACAGAGTGAAAACAACACCCTGATAAAACCATTACCAGCACCCCAGAAACCTCTTTGAGTCCTCTTCCAGAGTAAACACTGTCCTGATGTCTAATAGGATAAATCATTGTTCAGTTCAATTCAGTTCAGTCGCTCAGTCATGTCCGAGTCTGCGACCCCATGAACCACAGCATGCAAGGCCTCCCTGTCCATCACCAAATCCCAGAGTTTACCCAAACTAATTTCTATTGAGTCAGTGGTTCCATCTAACCATCTCATTCTCAGTCGTCCCCTTCTCCTCCTGCCCTCAATCTTTTCCACCATCAGGGTCTTTTCAAATGAGTCAGCTCTTTGCATCAGGTGGCCAAAATATTACACTTTCGGCTTCAACATCAGTCCGTCAAATGAACACCAAGGACTGATTTCCTTTAGGATGGACTGGTTGGATCTCCTTGCAGTCCAAGGGACTCTCAAGAGTCTTCTCTAACACCACAGTTCAAAAGCATCAATTCTTCTGTGCTCAGCTTCCTTTATAGTCCAACTCTCACATCCATACATGACCACTGGAAAAACCATAGCCTTGACTAGACTGACCTTTGTTGACAAAGTAATGTCTCTGCTTTATAATATGCTGTCTAGGTTGGTCATAACTTTCCTTCCAAGGAGTAAACGTCTTTTAATTTCATGGCTGCAATCACCATTTGCAGTGATTTTGGAGCCCCCCCCAGAAAAGTCAGCCACTGTTTCTACTGTTTCCCCATCTATTTGCCATGAAGTGATGGGACCAAATGACATGATCTTAGTTTTCTGAATGTTGAGCATGAGCTTTAAGCCAACTTTTTTTTTTTTTTAAGCCAGCTTTTTCATTCTCCTCTTTCACTTTCATCAAGAGGCTCTTTAGTTCTTCACTTTCTGCCATAAGGGTGGTGTCATCTGCATATCTGAGGTTATTAATATTTCTCCTGGCAATCTTGATTCCAGCTTGTGCTTCATCCAGCCCAGCATTTCTCATGATGTACTCTGCATATAAGTTAAATTAGCAGGGTGACAACATACAGCCTTGATGTACTCCTTTTCCTATTTGGAACCAGTCTGTTGTTCCATGTCCAAATCTAACTGTTGCTTCCTGATCTGCATACAGGTTTCTCAAGAGGTAGGTCAGGTGGTCTGCTATTCCCATCTCTTTCAGAATTTTCCACAGTTTATTCTGATCCACACAGTCAAAGGCTTTAACATAGTCAATAAAGCAGAAATAGATGTTTTTCTGGAACTCTCTTCCTTTTTCAATGATCTGAAGCTGAAACTCCAATACTTTGGCCACCTCATGCAAAGAATTGACTCATTGGAAAATACTCTGATGCTGGGAGGGATTGGGGGCAGGAGGAGAAAGGGATGACAGAGGATGAGATGGCTGGATGGCATCACCGACTCGATGGACATGAGTTTGAGTGAACTCCGGGAGTTGGTGATGGACAGGGAGGCCTGGAGTGCTGCAATTCATGGGGTCGAAAAGAGTCAGACACAACAGAGCGACTGAACTGAACTGAATGAATGATAGCAATTTGATCTCTGGTTCCTCTGCCTTTTCTAAAACCAGCTTGAACATCTGGAATTTCACAGTTCATGTATTACTAAGCCTGGCTTGGAGAATTTTGAGCATTACTTTACTAGCATGTGAGATGAGTGCAATTGTGCAGTAGTTTGAGCATTCTTTTTACTCCCCTGGTGGCTCAGACGATAAAACGTCTGTCTACAATGCAGGAGACCTGGGTTTCAATCCCTGGCTCAGGAAGATCTCCTGGAGAAGGAAATGGCAATCTACTCCACTATTCTTGCCTGGAAAATCCCATGGACAGAGGAGCCTGGTACAAGGAGTCAGACACAACTGAGTGACTTCACTTGAGCATTCTTTGGCATTGCCTTTCTTTGGGATTGGAATGAAAACTGACCTTTCCCAGTCCTGTGGCCCCTGCTGAGTTTTCCAAATTTGCTGACATATTGAGTGCAGCACTTTCAGAGCATCATCTCTTAGTATTTGAAATAGTTCAACTGGAATTCCATCACCTCCACTAGCTTTGTTCGTAGTGATGCTTCCTAAGGCCCACTTGACCACATCCAGGATGTCTGGCTATGGGTGAGTGTGAGTGATCACACCATTCTGATTATCTGGGTCATGAAGATCTTTTTTGTATAGTTCTTCTGTGTATTTTTGCCAACTCTTCTTAATATCTTCTGCTTCTGTTAGGTCTATACCATTTCTGTCCTTTATTGAGCCCATCTTTGCATGAAATGTTCCCTTGGTATCTCTAGTTTTCCTGAAGAGATCTCTAATCTTTCCCATTCTGTTGTTTTCCTCTGTTTCTTTGCATTGATTGCTGAGGAAGGCTTTCTTATCTCTCCTTGCTATTCTTTGAAACTGCATTCAAATGGGTATATCTTGTCTTTTCTCCTTTGCTTTTTGCTTCTCTTCTTTTCACAGCTATTTGTAAGGCCTTCTCAGACAGCCATTTTGCCTTTTGCATTTCTTTTCCAAGGGGATGGTATTGATCCCTGTCTCCTGTACAATGTCACGAACCTCCACCCATAGTTTATCAGGCACTCTGTCTATCAATCTAGTCCCTTAAATCTACTTATCACTTCCACTGTATAATCATAAGGGATTTGATTTAGGTCATACCTGAATGGTCTAGTGGTTTTCCCCACTTTCTTCAACTTAAGTCTGAATTTGGCACTAAGGAGTCCATGATCTGAGCCACAGTCGGCTCCCGGTCTTGTTTTTGCTGACTGTAATGAGCTTCTCCATCTTTTGTATCTCTCTAAAAATTTTATATAAATAAATCATTCAATATGTACTCTTCGTGTCTGCCTGTTATAGCTCAAAATTATATTTGTAATATTTATCCCTGTTTTCTTTGTAGTTAAAGTTTGTTTATTCTCATTGCTATTTTATTTCACTGTATGGATTTATCACATTTTGTCCATTCTACTGTTGATAAATTTTTAAGTTCTTTCCAGTTCGTGGGTATTAATAGTTCTGATTTATTCATATCTATAACACCTGTCTTTTGGTGACTGTATATATGCATCTTAACTGGATATACAAGAGTAGAATTGCCAGGGTATAAAATAAGCATATATTAAACTTTAGCAATATTGCCAACCAGTTTTCCAAAGTGGTTACATTAATTTACACTCCCAACAACAGTGGGAAAGCACTGCCATTGCTTAACATTCTTGACAATATTTAAAATTTTCTGGTTTTGTTCCCCCATTCCTTTGCAGTTACACTTTGGCTTTACTTTACATTTTCCTGATAACCAGTGAATTTGAGCACTTTTTCGTATCTCCATTGGCTCTTTCTTGTGACCCACACAGTCAAAGACTTTGGTGTAGTCAATAAAGCAGAAGTAGATGTTTTTCTGTAACTCTCTTCCTTTTTCAATGATCTAATGAATGATAGCAATTTGATCTCTGGTTCCTCTACCTTTTCTAAATCCAGCTTGAACATATGGAAGTTCACGGTTCACGTACTGTTGAAGCCTGGCTTGAAGAATTTTGAGCATTACTTTGCTAGCATGTGAGAGGAGTATAATTGTTCGGTAGTTTGAACATTATTTGGCATTGCCTTTCTTTGGGATTGGAATGAAAACTGACATTTTCCAGTCCTGTGGCCACTGCTGACTTTTCCAAATTTGCTGGCATATTGAATGCAATGCTTTCACGGCATTATCTTTCAGGATTTGAAATAGTTCAACTGGAATTCCATCACCTCCACTAGCTTTGTTCATAGTGATGCTTCCTAAGGCCCACTTGACTTCACATTCCAGAATGCTTTATTGACTGTGCCAAAACCTTTGACTGTGTGGATCACAATAAACTGTGGAAAATTCTTAAAGAGATGGGAATACCAGACCACCTGACTGCATCTTGAGAAACCTGTATGCAGGTAAAAAAGCAGCAGTTAAAACTGGACATGGAACAACAGACTGGTTCCAAATCAGTAAAGGAGTACGTCAAGGCTGTATGTTGTCACCCTGCTTATTTAATTTATATACAGTGTATATCATGAGAAACGCTGGGCTGGAAGAAGCACAAGCTGGAATCAAGATTGCCAGGAGAAATATCAATAACCTCAGATATGCAGATGACACCACCCTTATGGCAGAAAACAAAGAAGAACTAAAGAGCTTCTTGATGAAAGGGAAAGAGGACAGTGAAAAAGTTGGCTTAAAACTCAATATTCAGAAAACTAAGATCATGGCATCTGGTCCCATTTCTTCATGGCAAATAGATTGAGAAACAATGGAAACAGTAACAGACTTTATTTTCTTGGGCTCCAAAATCACTGCAGATGGTGATTGATTGCAGCCATGAAATTAAAAGGTGCTTGCTTCTTAGAAGAAAAGTTATGACCAACCTAGACAGCATATTAAAAAGCAGAGACATTACTTTGTCAACAAAGTTCTGTCTAGTCAAAGCTATGGTTTTTTCCAGTGGTCGTGTATGGATGTGAGAGTTGGACTATAGAAAGCTGAGTGCCAAAGTATTGATGCTTTTGAACTGTGGTGTTAGAGAAGACTCTTGAGAGTCCCTTGGACTACCAACCAGTCCTTCCTAAAGGAAATCAGTCCTGAATATTCATTGCAAGGACTGATGCTGAAGCTGAAACTCCAATATTTTGACCACCTGATGTGAAGAACTGACTTTTTGGGAAAGACCCTGATGTTGGGAAAGTTTGAAGGCAGGAAGAGAAGGGGACAACAGAGGATGAGATGGTTGGCTGGCATCACCGACTTATTGGACATGAGTTTGAGTAAACTCCAGGAGTTGGTGATGGACAGGTTGGCCTGGCATTCTGCAGTCCATGGGGTCACAAAAAGTTGGACATGACTGAGTGACTGAACTGAACTGAACTGATTGGCTCTTTGAATATCTCCTCAGTTCAAATCTTTTGTCCATTTTTTTTTCTATCAGACTGTCTGGATTTTGACAGTGATTTGTAATGGTTTTTAAAATATTTTATACAGGAACCTTTTCTCAGATTAATATAGAACAAATATCGTGTCTTGGGGTTCAGGGTCTTTTAGAAACTAATCCTACCTGAGTCAGAAATTCAGTGAGGCATAATGGGAGGAACTCAAGCCAATAGACACAAATTCAAACATTTATCCTACCCCTATGGTCTGTGTGACACTAAGAAATTCATTTTGACTTTTAGAACTCCACCTTCCTGGTTTAAAAATTAATATAGTAATACCTACCCCTAAAGTTTTATCATAAATATTACATATTTAGGAAAATCACTTAGCAGATTACCCATCAAACAGCAAATGCTCAATAAGAATTCATTCCCTTTCATCACCCCCTCTACCATCACCAGATGCTTGAAGATGTGATCCAATGATCATTACATCGTAATGGTTATATCAAGTTGACTACCTTCACCTTGGATATTCTGTATACCTTTGCACCTCTCGATTTCTCAGTACTTCATAATGACCTGGATTTCTAAGACTACAAATATGGCATTATAGGGTCTACCACAGAAGAACTGAGAATGACTTCCAGAGGAACAGCATTCAGGTATCCACATGATAAAAGAAAAATACCAAATTGACATTTCAGTGTCACTATCTTAAGGGTACTGAAAACACTGAATTGCATCTTGGAGGGCTCTGAGGAGCTCCCTTTAAGTCTCAGCTCAGAAAGGATTCCACGAGAGGCAAAGTGAAAGATAAGAAGTGATTTATTAGAATAGGATGCTTGTGAGGCTTAAAAGCAAAAGGGCAAGAGGGAGCTGTGTCCCAAGAACTCAGTGGACTACAGTTTTATAATCAAAGGAAAAGCGGAGAGAGAGAGAGAAAACCACCTTCTTCCTCAATCCTGAGTAGATGTCAAGCTTCCATCATCAGTTCCTCCTCCATGTCAGGTGGGAGAGTTTTCCCATCCTTGTTGTGATCCAGCTGGGACTGTGAAGGTGCAATGGAAATGAGAAAAAAAGGTGGTAACTTATGCTAAAAATGGTAAATCATCTCAGGTTTTAGTATAATGTCACCTTTTCCTTACACGTTTGTTTTTAATGAATGCAGAGGAGTGTATCATAGGAATCATTAAGTTACTGAACTCAGTGGGCAGGATGTGGGTCTCATTCCACCATCGTTTTACAGTTTTGAGGGGCATGCTTTGTGCTTCTGTTGTGTGTTTTTGTTGCTAAGCAAACCTGCCTTCTTGAGTGATCATTAACTTACAGGGATATCATATACTTTTTTCTTTACTTACAATTCCCTAGTGGAATTAATATTTAATCATCAATTTTTCCCTTTATTCTGTCCCTATAAGTACCAGTATTTATTCAAGCAAGAATATACATGTGCCCTCTATGATTCATTCTACTCTAAGAGCAAAAGCAGGAATTTCATTCTTTCTTTAGACTACTTAAGTTTGCATCATTTCTTGTCTTCAACCAAAGGTAGACTTGGCTGAATTACTTTATGCTAGAAAATAGGCTCCACATCCAAAATAGGGAGCAGTTAAAGGTTTCCCATCTTAAGCTACAACATCACGATGAATGCAAATCACAATCTTATGAGAAATATCTCAAGTTTAATGTTAGAACTGTTCTAAGCTATAAATGTCTAAAGTGTGCAGGAATGGACACTGCTCAAGAATTATGTCACCTAAGGATCAGAATCCATCAGAAACTGACAATGGAATCCCTACTGTTACTACAGGAGTCAAGTCCCACAACTACTTCTGCTGCTAAGTACTTAAAATTTGTGCTAGTCACAAGTTTTGTATGGCTCTTCTTTCTCATCATGTCCTATGACTATGTCTAATAACGTCATTTGGTAAGCTATGCTGGAGAGTCTTCTGCTCAAATATTACTCCTACATATTGTTCGTCACCCTAAGAGAAATACTGAATATAAAAATCCTGAACTTCATGCCCCCTGAAAATCCCAGATTATACTATGTCCTTTTTCCCAGAATCCCTGCATTGCAGGTGGATTCATTATCCTCTGAGCCACCAGGGAAGCCCGTTGTTTCCTGTAGTAGAAGCATTAATATTAGAAAATAAAGGGATGGAGGAACAACCTTCTGACCCACATCTTCAGATTGATGAAATAGAAAAATTAACCTATTTTTCAAATCAGCTTGCATTTAAACTAGAGATGGAAATGTAGGAAACACCACACGTTGGACTGTCCCTTAAACGCCAGCTGAAATATGCCCATGGGAGTGGAATCAAAGACTTTTGACAAAGAGCTACAGCAGCAGAGACCTGCCTTCAGCTTATCCCAGACCTTCTGCTTTCCAGTTTCTCACATCCTGCTGAATGTTGCCTCTTAGATGTAGTGACTCCTTCATTGGACCTCAGTTGTCTTCCCGTCCAATATCCGTAATGCTATACTCCCATTTGTGAAGCAACTACTACCAATCATCACCGTTATATCTGCTATTTTCTCTCCTAAAGGTTCTATTTCTATTTTCTGTTACCATTTCAGTACTGAGAAACTGACGGATTCTGGCCTCACCAACAATACCAGTAGGGAAACTGCTTAAGGAATTCAAGCTCTCTGCAAATCATTTTCACCAAGAGTGGCCTGGTGATTAAAGACAGTGTCCATGAGCAAATTCCAGCATTCAAGCATCTTAGTCATATTGCACATAATGAACCTAAGAATTATTACTAAAAGATTTATGGCATTGGTTATAAACTACATCTGGAAGGCAGAATGATTGAGCTTATAAAAAACACTGTGAAGGCTTCTCATTATATCCCATTTTCCCAAACAAAATGAATAAGAAAGTTAGGCTTAAAGTCTATATTGATTAGTAAAAACCAAGCCCAGAATTAATGAATATTTCTACCAGTAAGAAACTATAAAAAATGCACTACAACATGATGCAATGTAACCCTATGCAGTAAGAAAGAATAAGGAAAATCTTTATATACTGTTATGGAGTTATTATAATACATAATTAAGTGGAAATAATTCTGCAAAATTCTGCATTTTGCAGAAGAGTATTTGTAGTATGTTATCTCTTGTATAAGAAGTGGAAAAAAAAAGAAGTGGAAGAAGAAGAAAACAAATATAAATGTTTATTTTTATGTTAAAAATAAATGCTTATTTTGATGTTAGAAATGCTTATTTTTAGCATTAAAAATGAAAGGATAATCAAAACTAAAAGTATGGTTACCTCTGGGGGTGAATACAAACAGAAACTTGATATCTGTTAAGTCTTCATAGTTTTGTTAAGTGTTTGTCCTGCTCATAGTTTTGGCTTTGGAACCTCATACTGTTTTACATAATTAAAAATAAAATAAAATAAGAGATTCAAGTTCCAGTTGAGATAGAATAAGCATGCTTCATGACTTTCCTCCCACTGAATATAACTATAAAACCTGGACAGAATGCATAGGCACATATTTGAAGACTTTGTAAATAACAGCTTTACCAGAATTCAAAGAATCATAGAATCAATGGTGAGTTTACCAGGTTTCTTTTCTGGTATCCCCTTACTTGAACTCACCACAGCCAGAAACCCAGAAGTGAGCACTATGATGCAGACAGACAGGAAGCCTACAGGTTCTTGCTTGAGGGTCAGAAAAAGGTACTCCTGATGCTCAAAGGCAATGTGAAAATCCTTTGAGTTTTTCTTCCCTTTCTCCTTCTCTAGAACCCCAGTCACCAGGCAATCCTGTGGTGGGGAGTCAGTGACAGCTATAGGAACCTACAAGAGCCACAAGAACCCAAAAGGGCTAGGGAGGCCACCCTCCTCTCTGGTAGGCTGAGCTGCAGTTCTAAAAGTATGAGGCAAATCCTCATGGATACTCTCTATCTTTCTCTCTCTCCTGCCTACCACTTTCCCCTCTTTGCATGGGCCAGGATCCAGACTCAGTCACCAAGGAGAGTGGCAGAACACAATAAACAGGGTAACTAGAGTCCCAAGTTTCTGGCCAGAGGACAAAAATGAGAGTCCCAGAAATCCAAAAGTACCAAGGGGAGCGTAAGATACATAGGTCCAATCCTAATTACCATGCCAGTAATGTTGAGAAAGAAGCTAATAGATATGTTAACACGCAGGTTACAGACTGACTGCTGGATGGCACACACAAGACAGATCCAAAGAGCATTGCAAAGACTGAAAAGTGAGCTGACACTGGAATTATCACACATAAAACTCAGGTTGGAACTTGCAGCCTGACACTAACCAGGTCTGTTGCCTGCTAAAGCAAAAATGTCAACTTTCTCCACAGAATTTAAATGAGACACAGAGTCTCATAACAGAATGTTCAAAATGTTTAGGGCACAATCCAAAATTACTCAGAATATGAAGACCTACAAATATTTAAAGTCACATGGTAAAAGACAATCAATAGACACCAACACCCATACTACTAACATAAATGCTAGAATTATCTAACAAAGACTTTAAAATACGCTGGAACATGCAATTGCAAGCATTCTTATGATATACATTAAAATAAAAGTTTCAGTTAAGAAATAAAACACAGAAAGAAGAACAAAATAGACATGGCAAGGACCAAATGGAAATTGTAGAAATGAAAAATATGACAACCAAAATAAAAATCACTTTGGGTGGACTCAATAGCAGACATATATGATGTAGTAAAGAGATTATAAACTTGAAGACAAACCAGATCACTGAAAATGATCCAATAGGAATAACAGAAGCAATAAAGGCAGAAAAAATTATCAGAGCCTTAGGAACCACTGAGACAATAGCAAAAGGTCTAACGTTCATGTCGTCAGAGACTTGGAAAGAATGACTAAAGAATGGAATGCTGAAAAAGAATCTTTTAAGAACAATGACTCTAAAAATTCCTGTCTTGATGAAGGACAAATGTACAGACCTCAAAAACCTAAATAAATCCCAAAGAAGATAAGCTTGAATAAATCCATATCCACACCATAATTAACTGCAGGAAAATAAAAACAAATAATGTTAAAGCAGTCAGAGGAAAATAACACACAATTTGAATAGCTGTGAATTTCTAATCAGAAAACATGGAGACAAGAAGTAAGTGGCACAATATTTTCAAGGTGCAAACAGGAAATGACTGTCAACACAGAATCCATATCCAGCAAGAATATCCTTCAGGAATGAAGTCAAAATAAAGACCTACTCAGATGACTAAGAGAATTCACATCTGGTAGACCTGTCCTAAGGATTGCTGAAGGAAGTTTTTCAGACAGAAGAGAAAGTCAGACCTTTAGGAATGAAGAAAACACAATGGAAATTGTAAATGTCTGGGTAAATGGACCAATTGGGGGCTTCCTCCATGGAAAATATCTGCCTATGCAGGAGACATAGGTTCAATCTCTGGATCAGGAAGATCCCCTGGAGAAGGAAATTGTAACCCACTTCAGTGTTCTTGCCTGGGAAATCCCATGGACAAAGGAAACTGGTGAGTTGCAGTAGTTCATGGGGTTGCAAAAGAGTCAGGCATGACTTAGAGGCTAAACAACAACAGAAAGCTCACAATCTTCCATGTTTCATACCATATTTCAACTGGCCACAACTAGTTCTGCACTAGCTGTGTGTAATGCATGGCTTATCAGACACTGTCATGCCTGAACTGTGAAGTTCTATCTGAATTAACACCACTGCAATCCATCATTTCCTTAGGTGGTCAGTCTGAAAAGTACAGACCACCTGAGACTCTTGTTTGGGATATTGAAACCAACCCTCTCACTGATTTTCCCATTATTCACCACATCACTCTTTGGGACCAGCAAAGTTTAACCATGCTGAATTGCCAAGACTTCTTAAGTTCTCTCCACATAAGGTTCAGAGAGCATATGAAGCAGTGTGCCACTAAGAGATTAACCCAGTCTTCCCTCCAGAACAATTTCGACTGACACTGAATCATCAAGGTTCCTTTATAGCACCACATCCTTCAGGTTTTAGGCCAACATCTCAAGATAACCACAAAACTAAGAATGGAATCCCCATCTTTTGGTGACTATAACTATGGATATGGTTCCCTAATGTTTCCAAACTGCTACTGTAAGAATCCATAGTATCTGCTATGTTGAAGAGCTATCTGGTTGAAGATTTGCTCATTTCTTGTGTGTTTTTATTCTTCTGTCCAGCACAACTGTTTGCTTTTCATGTATTGTGTGCTAAGTTGCTTCAATTGTATCTGACGTTTTGTGACCTGATGGACTGTAGCCCACCAGGCTCCTCTGTCCACAGGATTCTCCAGGCAAGAATACTGGAGTGGATTTCCATTTCCTACTCGAGGGGATCTTCCCGACCCAGGGACCGAACCCACATTTCTCATGTCTCCTGCATTGGCAGGTGGGTTCTTTACCACTAGCACCACCTGGGAAGCCCTATGGAGTAAATAAATGCAAGTACAAGTTGGCACAAAAGTAATTGTGACTTTGCATTGTTGAACTTTTCTGTTTGATATTGGAATACATTCTTAAATAAATATGGTTATGTTATACATCATTTTAATGCACATTTCTTGCTTTATAGTTTTTGCTAATGACATCACTTGCTGTGTATTTTATGTTTATTTTAGACTCTTTTTTGAGTTCAGAATGGGTTGTAAAGCAGGGGAGACAACTCTCAACATCAACAATGCATTTAGCCCAGGAACCGCTAATGAACGTACAGGGCAGTGGTGGTTCAAGAAGTTTTGCAAAAAAGCACCTTGAAGACAAGGAGTGCAGTGGCTGGCCATCAGAAGTGACCATCTGAGAGCCGTCATCAAAGCTGATCCTCTTACAACTACATGAGAAGTTGCCAAGGAACTCAACATCAACCATTCTATGGTTGTTCAACATTTGAAGCAAATTAGAAAGGTGAAAAAACTCAATAAGAGGGTGCTTCATGAACTGATCAAAAATTTTTTAAATCATTGTTTTGAAGCATCTTCTCTTATTCTATGCAACAACGAACCATTTCTCAATCAGATTGTGATGTGCAATGAAAAGTGAATTTTATGTGACAACCAGTAATGACCAGCTCAGTGGTAGAACCAAGAAGAAGCTCCAAAGTATTTCCCAAAGCCAAATTTGCACCAAAAGAAGGTCGTGGTCACTGTTTGGTAGTCTGCTGCCTGTATGATCTACTACAGCTTTCTGAATCCTGGTGAAACCATTACATCTGAGAAGTATGCTCAGCAAACCAATGGGATGCATCAAAAACTGCAATGCCTGTAACCAGCATTGGTCAAGAAAGAGTCCAGTTCTTCTCCATGACAATGTCCAACCACATGCCACATAATCAATGCTTCAAAAGTTGAACGAATTGTGAGATAGTCTCTTCAGAAAAAGACAACCTGAGAATTACCTTCTGGTGACTGTAACTATGGATATGGTTCCCTAGTGTTTCCAAACTGCTACAATAAGAATCCATAGTGTCTGCTATGTTGAAGAGCTCTCTGGCTGAAGGTTTGATCATTCACCTGCCACATTCACCTGACCTTTCACCAATTGACTACCACTTCTTCAAGCATCTCAACAACTATTCGTGGGGAAAATGCTTCCACAATCAGCAGGATGCATAAAATGCTTTCCAAGACTTTGTTAAATCCCAAAGCAAGGATTTTTGTGCTACAGGAATAAACAGACTTATTTCTCATTGGCAAAAACGTGATGATTGTGATGGTTCCTACTTTGATTAATAAAGATGTGTTTGAGCCTAGTTATAATGATTTAAAATTCATGGCCTGAAACCGCAATTACGTTTGCACCAACATAATATATCTCATATGAGTTGGCAGGTGAATGATCAAAATAATCAGAGATCTTTCTTTTTCTGAAGAGGCTGTCTCACAAGTTAGTGAAGTAATTCTCAGGTTGTCACAAACCCTTTCTGTGATAGGAATGCATATCTTTGTTTAAACTACACATAATAAGGCCTGAAATAATAATGTAATTGAAAGCTTGGTTTTCTTCCCAGAATCATTTACGAAATCATTAAGAGCCCGAACCCACTCACAGCAAAGCAATTTACAATAATATTAACTACTTCCACTTGAAAAAATCATTACTGTTTAATTACTGATCATCTATTCTGCATTGATTAAATTTGAAGCCACAGTTTCAGGAACTGAAAATCAATTGGGTGTTGACTGGATATCCTAATATAGATCATATTTTTAAATATATCTGCCCTTGGTAACTTCAGCGTAAAATTCAGAGAGAATATGTTTGGTCCATAATGATCTTCTTCAGCAAAAATCAAAACAGTTTTTATTTAACAGTTTTAAAATGTTGATTGTAGTTAGGTTCACAGTTTTGACAAGACATATATTCCCTGAACAGAAGATCCAGTTCTTTGTATATATTTCTTGGTTTGTTTATTTAGAAGTGTTATATTCACTCCAAAATCAATCTTACTATCCTACCAAAACAGTTCTGTGAATGTGAGAAGACTTGGTCAGGCAAGCTTGAGTGATTCTTTTTATGTGGAAGCAATTATTGAAGCAGCGTTTGCAAAACCAACCTATGTGAATTCTTTCCAGTCTTCTTTGATTCTATGTCTTATTCGTGCCTTTACAAGTAGATATGGCTACCTATCTAGTAGGTACTACTTGTAAAGAAACAAAAACAGCAGCCATAAGATGTAGCCTATCTTTCCAGCACCTGAGTTCCCAATGTCTTAACTGAATATGAACCTAGTGAAAAAGTTAAATTGACTTTTCTGGAATACTAATCTTAAAGATATAAATTTCTTTGCAAGAGCTGACATCATTGATAAAACCAAATTTTACTGCAGAATACACAAGTTTGGTCTCTATTTACTTTTCTCTCCCTTTTCCCTACCATTTGTCACTTTTCTCCAATTCAGAGATTAAATCTTTATCTTATTCAACCTTTAATCATGAATAAAAAGCAATGCCTATAGTAGCAATATTAAAAGTCATCACTTTTAGATGCCGTATTACCAAGAACTGAAAATGGAATTCTCAAATATAAAACTAAGAGTCACCCTGCATCTTTTGTGACTTTCTCTTGTACTGTTTTTCAGTCTCTGCCTGTCTATTCCCATATCTATCTTTTCTGTCTCTTCTACTTGTTTTCCCTGCATTTTCATCTTCTTTCTCCATTCATGTCTTAACTTTAGCTAGTCATTTATAACAAAGAATGCATTGTTTCTCCTCCCTGAAATTTCTCCTATCCTGTATTTCCTGTTTCAAGTAGCTTTCAGTATGTCACCCTATAGGTATCCAGATTAGAAATCCAGGAGTCTTCATAGGCGCCTACCTCTCTCACACACAATGCCTAAATCTAGTCACTGGGTTCTATTTATTCTGCCTTCTAAATAATGAAAACATCCTCCTGAAATATCCTCTCCATTACCATTCTGCACTATTCATCAACTCTTGCCTAGATGATTACAACGCTCCATTCATCTTTCTGTGTCCATTCTATGGGGTAACAAGTGCAATCTGCTCCATACCCACTCCCTCCAACAAGAGTCATTTCTCTAAAACATATAGAAGATCAAGTCTCTGTCATAATTTTAAACCACTTAATTTACAATGTTGTGTTACTCCCAAGTGTATGGCAAGAGACTCAGATATTTTTTTCATATTTTTCATTAAAGGTTATTATAAGATGTTGAATATAATCCTCTGTGTCATACAGTAGGTCCTTGTTTATCAATTTTATATACAATAGTGTGCATATGTTAACCCCAAATTCCTAATTTATCTCCCCCACCCTCCCAATACTGGCTATCCCATTTGGTAACCATAAGTTTGTTTTCTATGCCTGTGAACCCATTTCTCTTTTGTAAATAAGTTCATTTATATCATTTTTTTATTCCACATGCAAGTGATGTCATATATTCATCTTTCTCTGCCTGACTTACTTTGGTTAATATGTTTTAAATCTTTCAGGGATCCTAAATTGTTGAAGTTCTTTAGCATGGAATGTAGCATTTATATTTGGCCTATGTCCACCTTACAGCCTATGTACCATGCCATTACCTTCACCCCTCTTCCCTCCACCATAAATACACCTCGACATTCCAGAAATGCAAAGGCATAGTTTCCTCTTTTGTATCTCGCTTTGTATATATGCAAATCCCTCTGTGTGTTATAATGTTATCATTGTGCTTCATGTATCCTATTCCATAACTTACCACAACGTGTTATAATTACCCATTAATATGCATATAGTCTTCCTGTTAGACTGGATTACTTGAAGATGAGAACTATAACTTAGATATCTTTGTATATCTATGTGCATCCCATTGTAGACACCCGATAGATATTTGTTGAATGCCCTCAAGATACAGACCTGTTCTAAATATTTTGTTACGTGTTAAAGTCTTTGTATAGTGGAACTCTCAACTTGAGTTTAGGCTGTGCCCACTGTGGGGATTCAGACTTTAGCTGTTAAGACAGATTTGAGAGAAGTCTGTTTGCAAGGGAGCTAAGAGCCTCTTGGGAAACAACTCAAGTTATGCCACTGCTGAGTCTGAGACATTTCTGGAAATGTCTGGTAAACCTGGGGGATGGCCAGACAAGTGGCTATTTGCAGGGGACCTGGGAGGGAACTAATTAAAAGGAAGACAGACTCTAAGTGCCTGAGGGAAACAGCGATTGTGGGTACACCATAGTGCACTTGGTCCCCACAGAAGTCCTTATACACATCATAGAAACAGACACCAAGGAAAACTTAAAACACAAACTCACTAAAAACACTACAAATTGTAGAAGCACAAATCACACTGCTTTTGGACCCTCTAAGAGAGCATAAGACAAAGGGGTGATAACTTGTCTCTTCCACTTCTCCTCTGACCTAAAGGTCAACTTTGGTCCAGTCAAGGTCAAGGGAGACCTCAGGGATTGCGTGGCCAGCACTTTGGGGCTGCACCCGCATCGCCAAGCAGCATCCCAGACTGTGCTACAGGACACCACTGCCCAATGCCATGACACCATGGTTTGTACCGGGTGCTGGTAGCATCTGGCAGACGTGGGCACCTCATGGAATAGAGGTGGACTCTGGCAGAAAATTTCACCAGGATCCTGGAAATGTCATCAGAGCAGTTTTTTTTTCTTTGGCATGACCAGGGAACTCCTAAATATGCTTGGAGGAATTGTATTTACCCTCCAAATAGGGACACAGCTAAGAGTGAAGGGGACTGTTGAAAATTACCGAAATCACATCATTTTAAACATTTCTTTATTGACTAACAAATTGACTCTATTATAGCCAAATCTGGCTTTCTTATGAAATAGTTCTATTCAAAACCTATTTTCAAAAAGAATTTTTAAAAAATAACATTTATCCAGGTACATTAAAACAAAATAAAAAGTACTTCCTTATAATTATTATCTGAACACTAAAAATAACATAAGTAGAACAACCATTCTTTGACTATATTCACAGTCATTTTAGCTGTATCTATTTATAGTACTGAAAGGTTGTTGCTAAGCCACAAAAGACACCAGGATTCTGGGCCTCTAGAGGAGAAGAATTCAATCCAGGGCCAGTGACGAGCCTTGATCACTCAAAGTTTTTGTGTAATAAAGTTTCATTAAAGTATGAGTGTCCCACTGCTAGCCTTTCAGTTCAGTTCAGTTCAGTCGCTTACTCATGTCCGACTCTTTGCGACCCCATGAATTGCAGCACGCCAGGCCTCCCTGTCCATCACCAACTCCCGGAGTTCACTCAGACTCACGTCCATCAAGTCAGTGATGCCATCCAGCCATCTCATCCTCTGTCGTCCCCTTCTCCTCCTGCCCCCAATCCCTCCCAACATCAGAAGCTTTTCCAATGAGTCAATTCTTTGCATGAGGTGGCCAAAGTACTGGAGTTTCAGCTTTAGCATCATTCCTTCCAAAGAAATCCCAGGGCTGATCTCCTTCAGAATGGACTGGCTGGATCTCCTTGCAGTCCAAGGGACTCTCAAAAGTCTTCTCCAACATCACAGTTCAAAAGCATCAATTCTTCAGTGCTCAGCTTTCTTCACAGTCCAACTCTCACATCCATACATGACCACAGGAAAGACCATAGCCTTGACTAGACGGACCTTTGTTGGCAAAGTAATGTCTCTGCTTTTCAATATGCTATCTAGGTTTAGCAGTATGTTATAAACCTATCAGCAAGCTGTTAATTAGAGAAAGGAGATGTCTCAAAATTCAGAGTGGCACCAGGCCCCTCACCCACAACATACATTTTGAGATAACATTGGCACCAAGTGAGTCATCCCAGGCCATAAAATGATTGACATGAATCTTGAAGAAAGACAGGTTTCCAAGTAAATATATAGTTTCATTAACATAGATTAGGAGAACAATGTATGAGTAAAACATACAGGTTTGTTGAGCCCTTATCGGTTCTGACCATGAACTTCCAGACATTCAAGCTGGATTTAGAAAAGGCAGAGGAACCAGAGATCAAATTGCCAACATCTGATGGATCATCAAAAAAGCAAGAGAGTTCCAGAAAAACATCTACTTCTGCTTTATTGACTATGCCAAAGCCTTTGACTGTGTGGACCACAACAAACTCTGGAAAATTCTTAAAGAGATGGGAATACCAGACCACCTGACCTGCCTGCTGAGAAATCTGTATGCAGGTCAAGAAGCAACAGTTAGAACTGGACATGGAACAACAGACTGGTTCCAAATAGGGAAAGGAGTATGTCAAGGCTTATATTGTCCCCATGCTTATTTAACTTACATGCAGAGTACATCATGTGAAACGCTGGACTGGATGAACCACAAGCTAGAATCAAGATTGCTGGGAGAAATATCAATACCCTAAGATATGCAGATGATACCACCCTTATGACTGAAAGCGAAGAAGAATTAAAGAGCCTCTTGATGAAAGTGAAAGTGGAGAGTGAAAAAGTTGGCTTAAAACTCAACATTCAGAAAACTAAGATCATGGCATCTGGTCCCATCACTTCATGGCAAATAGATGGGGAAACAATGGAAACACTGACAGACTTTATTTTCTGGGTTCCAAAATCACTACAGATGGTAACTTCAGCCATGAAATTAAAAGATGCTCGCTCCTTGGAAGAAAAGTTATGACCAACCTATACAGCATATTAAAAAGCAGAGACTTTACTTTGCCAACAAAGGTCCATCTAGTCAAAGCTATGGTTTTTCCAGTACTCATGTATGGATGTGAGAGTTGGACTATAAAGAAAGCTGAGTGCCAAAGAATTGATGCTTTTGAACTGTGGTATTGGAGAAGACTCTTGAGAGTCCCTTGGACTGCAAGGAGATCCAACCAGTCCATCCTAAAGGAGATCAGTCCTGGGTGTTCATTGGAAGGACTGATGCTAAAGCTGAAACTCCAATACTTTGGCCACCTGATGTGAAGAGCTGAGTCATTTGAAAAGACCCTGATGGTGGGAAAGATTGAGGGCAGGAGGAGAAGGGGATGACAAAAAATGAGACAGTTGGATGGCATCACCGACTCATTGGACATGATCTGGGTAAACTCTGGGAGTTGGTGATGGACAGGGAGACCTGGAGTGCTGTGGTTCATGGGGTCGCAAAGAGTTGGACACAACTGAGCGACTGAAATGAACTGAAAGTATAAAAGAGATAGAGAAAGCTTCTGACTTAGACATCAGAAGGGGATAGAAAGAGTGCCCCCTTGGTAGCCTTTAGCAGTATGTTATAAACCTATCAGCAAGTTGTTAATTAGAAAAAGGAGCTGTCTCAAAACTCAGAATGGCACCAGGCCCCTCACCCACAACATGCATTTTGAGATAACATTGGCACCAGGTGAGTCATCCCAGGCCATAAAATGATTGACATGAGTCTTGAAGAAAGACACTTTCCAAGTAAATATATAGTTTCATTAACATAGATTCAGAGAAGGCGATGGCATCCCACTCCAGTACTCTTGCCTGGAAAATCCCATGGACGGAGGAGCCTGGTAGGCTGCAGTCCATGCGGTCTCAAAGAGTCGGACACGACTGAGTGACTTCATTTTCACTTTTCACTTTCATGCATTGGAGAAGGAAATGGCAACCCACTCCAGTGTTCTTGCCTGGAGAATCCCAGGGACGAGGGAGCCTGGTGCGCTGCTGTCTATGGGATTACACAGAGTAGGACACAACTGAAGCGACTTAGCAGCAGTTTAGCAGCAACATAGATTAGGAGAACAATGTATGAGTAAAACATACAGGTTTGTTGAGCCCTTATGGGTTCTGAGTCTTAAACAGAACCGACTTGACAGAGTCTAGAGTAAATACATAGTTAATTAACATAGCTTAAGACAAACATTTCCATGTGAAAAATGCATTAGTTAGCTCAAGGTTTGAGAAAAGTTAAGCTCAGGTGGAGCCAGGTGTCATCATGACATCCCAGAATTTTAAGAGAAACCTATTTTTAAATTTGTATAGAGAAGGGGGGAAATCTAAGTTGTTTGTTTCCTCCTGCTGCTTAAGGGAGAGAGAAAAAGTGTCTGACACTTGCAGCCTATTTCCTGCATTTGGAGACCTCTGGTCTGCCTACCTGTTACCCTCTCAATACCATGTTAATGGTATATTTTATCAGAAGAACATATGTTTTCAAAATTTTTCTATTATGTTGTTATATAAAATTGTATGTTATCATTTTAAAATTGAATTTTGTAATTAGAAAACCTGAAACTGTTAAGACCTAATATTGACTCTTTACTGTAAATAATAATATATTAATTAGGAAGATACTCCAACAGATGTCAACATAACTAGAAGACTCAGACAAAAAATATCTCCTAGAGAATATTCTCAGTTCTATTTTGTGCTCAAATTTCAGTGCTTACATATTTACCTCAGCTATTTCTACTGTCTTTTTGCCTCCATTCAGAGTCTTTTTCTCCTTAAAATATTTTAGAAGAATAAGCTTTTCTCTATCATTCTTTTGAAGATTTCATCATAAGTGGATGCAGCAAAATCACAGGCTTCCTCCTTTTCATTTCATTCCATAAAGTATATTTATTCAATTAAAATCATAGATCCATCAAAATATTCTTCCCATAAGTTAAGAGACATCAAAGTTTAATTATAGACTTTCAGAACTGAATAATGTATACCATTTGAGCTGTGATGTGCTTTGTTCAGTTTCTTCCTTGTTTATGTAGGATGAATTTTGGAGTCTTCCTATTTGAAAAAAAAAAATTATACAGGTAAGGAGGGAACAGGTTGATACATCAAGTGCCCACCTGCACCAAATATTTTTCCCACCACCATCCCAAGGAGAAAATACCCATTCTTGTCCACATATACTTGGTTTTATCAGCCCCGGAATGCTATCCTTGTTGCCTACATTGAGTCTGGAAAGAGCTGGAAAAAGAAATATGAGTTGTCTCTGTCATACTTCCAGATGTGAACATGTATCAAAGTGAGACCCTGTTCACTGCACATGGATTTCACACAACACGAGAAGAGACCACAGGCAGAATATAAGCATATAAAGGGGGTGTCTATCAGATCCATACAGATATATCTAAGCAAGTAGTAATGATAATAATACTTTATTTAAAAAAAAAAAAACAAGAAATCTAGGAAAAATTCTAAACAAGACAAAGTACCAGTATAACAAGCACAAATTTAGACTACATTTCCCATTACCCATGACAGTCTTCCTACTCAGAGGCATGCTTTTAGAAAGCTAGAGGCCCTAAATCAGTAAGTGAGCATAATGGGAATACAGCCAGAAATATTTGAAGGATTGTGGTTCTAGTCTTATCTGTATCTATGAGTGGCACAGCTAGGAACAACTTGAATTGAACAGCGTTTATTATTGAAATATTTTCTAGTTCTTTCTGAAAATTAAGCACTAAATTAATGTGCTTTTCTAAGATTCCACCTGAAGACTGTAGGTCTCAGAAGAAGCAAGTTTTCTAATCCAGAGTTTGCAGACTTGTTATACATCGTATGTACTTGGGGGTAAGGGTTTAAAATTCTCAAATACTGTAGGAATCAAGATCTCAACAAATCCTCCTCTCCCTATGGGAAGATGTAAACCGAAATCTTTTCCACCCACCCAGGGAAAAGAAACATAAATCCAACATAGGGCGAAGCAGCTATTGCCCTAGAATCAGAAAATATAACTCTGGGGGCTACTGTCTTTTATCCTAACCCACTTGCTTCTCTTGCCTTTGGTAGTTCTCCTGTATTCAGTGTGCAAGCACGGCCTGGACTCAGAGTTCTCACGCACTTCTAACCACCGACAATAGATATTTATTTTCTAAAGACACAATCTTGTTCTTTCCCACATACTTAACAACTTACTCATCTTAAAATGTTGCTTTGAAAGAGGAGACTATCTCTTAGACACTCTTGCTTTATCAAACTCCCTGTTCTGCCTCTCCTGGGGATTCTGGACTACAGCCAGAGCCATATCCTCAGCCAGAATCCTATCCTCTGCACAATTAGCCTATAGAGTCACGTGGGTAGTAACAACATCTGCTACTCTGTCTTCTCTTCTGTCACCAATCTTTTTACCTTGAACAAAGTGAGTGCTCAATAAATACTCTTGAGTGGAATGAATCATTTCAAGAATCTTGGTAAAGAATTGAAGTTTCATCTCAGTTAAAAAAAAAAACTGAAAATAATTTGATGGCATAGTCTTGATATCATAGAGGAAAATAACCCCATATAATAATGATTAAGTCAAATTAAAATAATCCTCTTTGTACAGTTTTCTAGACAGGAAGGAGGAAAGATCCCCTTATAGTAAGAAATCTAGAGTTAAATAGAGGGGAGAAAATCTGTGATCTCTTCAAGTATGTTTTCTTCTCATGTTATTAGAAACTCATCTCTTCTATACTAATTCACACATCATTTAAATTTATTCATTTATTGAGTCCTCATTTAAGAAAGATCATATGCTATTTGCCTTTCTCTGTCTGACTTATTTCTCTTAATATAATGCCTTTGAGATCCACCCACATTGTCACAGGTGGCAAGATTTCATTCTTATGACTAATATTCCATGTACACACATACCATTCATCCATGAATGAATGCAAAAAGTGTTTCCAATCTTGGCTATTATAAATAAAGCTGCAGTGAACATATGAGTGCATATATCTTTTTGAATAAGTATTTTTGTTTTCTTCAGATAAATACTCAGAAGTAGAATTGTTGGACTGTACAGTAGTTTTTTGAGAAACCTCCATACTGTTTTTCATAGTGGCTACACCAATTAACATTGGCACCAACAGGGGCAAAAATTCCCCCTTCCTCCACATCCTCACCAATCCTTGTTATTTCTTGTCTTTTTTTAAATAATAACCAGTCTAACAGGTAAGAGGTGATATCTCATTATAGCTTTTATTTGTATTTTCTTGATGATTCAGTTTAGTTCAGTTCAGTTCAGTTGCTCAGTCATGTCCAACTCTTTGCGACCACATGAATCTCAGCACGCCAGGCCTCCCTGTCCATCACCAACTCCCGGAGTTGACTCAGACTCACATCCATCGAGTCAGTGATGCCATCCAGCCATCTCATCCTCTGTCGTCCCCTTCTCCTCCTGCCCCCAATCCCTCCCAGCATCAGAGTCTTTTCCAATGAGTCAACTCTTCACATGAGGTGGCCAAAGTACTGGAGTTTCAGCTTTAGCATCATTCCTTCCAAAGAAATCCCAGGGCTGATCTCCTTCACAATGGACTGGTTGGATCTCCTTGCAGTCCAAGGGACTCTCAAGAGTCTTCTCCAACACCACAGTTCAAAAGCATCAATTCTTCGGCACTCAGCCTTCTTCACAGTCCAACTCTCACATCCATACATGACCACAGGAAAAACCATAGCCTAGACCAAACGGACCTTTGTTGGCAAAATAATGTCTCTGCTTTTCAATATGCTATCTAGGTTGGTCATAACTTGATGATTAGTGATGCTCAATGTACCTATTGGCCATCTTCTTTGGGAAAATGTCCATCCAGATAGTCTGCCAATATTTTACTATGATTATTTGTGGGTTTTGTTTTGTTTGCTAGAGAGCTGCAGAAGTTCTTTATTTTGGATGGTAACCTCTTGTCAGATATACAGTTTGCAATATTTTCTCCCATTCATCATGTTGCCTTTTCATTTTGCTAACAGTTTCTTCTCCTTGCTTTTTGGTTTGATGTAGTCATTTGATGTAGTCCTACTTCCCTATTTTCCCTTTTGTTGCTTTTACTTTTGGCTTGAGATACAAAAATTCATCACCAAGACCTATGTCAAGGAAATTACTGTGTATGCTTTCTTCCAGGAGTTTTATGATTTCAGGTCTTACATTCAAGTCTTTAATCCATTTTGAGTTAATTTTTGTGTATGGCATAAGATAGCAGTAGAGTTTTATTCTTTTTGCATGTGGATGTCCAGTTTTCCCAACACTATTAATTGAAGAGGTACTGCTTTATTCATTGTATATTCTTAGCTCCTTTGTCATAAATCAATTTACCGAATGTGTGAGGTTAATTTTTGGCCTCTGTATGCTGTTCCATTGAGCAGTGTCCATTTTTATGCCAATACTATACAGTTTTGATTATTTACCTTTGTTTTATATAGTTTAAATCAGGGAGTGTGATGCCTCCAGCTTTGTTCTTTATCAAGACTGCTTTGGCTATTTGGGGTCTTTTGTGATTCCACATAAATTTTAGGATTGTTTGTGCTGTTATTATAAAAAATTTCATTGGAATTTTGATAGAAAATTGCACTGAATCTGTAGATTGCTTTGAGCAATATGGACTTCTTAACAGTATTAAATCTTCCAATCCATTAGCATGGAAAACCTTTCCATTTATTTGTGTCTTCTTCAATTTATTTCTTTAATGTCTTTATAGTTTTCAGTATAGAGGTCTTTCCAATCCTTGGTTAAGTTTATACCTAGGAACTTTACTGTTTTTGATGCAATTATAAATTGAATTGTTTTCTTAATTTCTCCTCCTGATAATTCATTATTAGTGTATATAAAATACAATGTATTGATGTGATCACAAATTAGTTGTATTTATTACTTGTAAGGCTGCTCTCAAGTTCTAAACATTTCCTGCTTGTCTACTGTCAAACAGCACCGCTGAGAAAGGAGGTTTGTGCTGCTAGGGCTTCTTACTAGGAAAGCCATTCTCTTGTTAATGAACAATCAGTATAAGCACAGCTTCAGACAGTGTTAGCATCTTAGAGACCCTTGGTGCTAATTTTCTCTACTTGTTCACTCATTTCTTTAAAACTTAAATATTTAGTTTAAATAAACAAATGACTTAATCTTAGATTTTTCACTGGGCTATTTATACTCTAGTTTGATAAAAAGTGGATATGAGTGGATAATATTAATATTACCATAAATTATGAAATGATAATTATGAATTTAACACTTTGGGCAAAAACATCAATCTTTGTTAAATTACATTTTTTAAATAGTTCCTCTCAAAGCAGTCAGTCATTCCTCAAATTTCTGCTATTATTGCAATAGTATAATTTAAGAGATTGGTCTCATTAGCATCAAAATTATAACAGTTTAGCAAGAAAATTGTATAATATTCTATTATTATGGTCAGAATTCAGTGAGTTCAATCTAAGTTGCACTCTGTTAAATCTGGGACCACTATGCTTGATAATAATTTCAGAAATCAGGTTAAGATATACATTATAATGAATTCCTTTGTTTTCTTTTTTGACTTTGATTTTTCAGCAAAACAAACAGAAAAATGACTAAATGACTCAAAGTTTAGGAGTTCAGAGTAATGAATAGGCCATAAACGCTTAAAAGTTCAAATGAGGAATAGTGCCAAAACCTAGCTACATTAAATTATTATTTTAGTATTTATTATTTATTTTAACCAAATAAGTAATGCAATATAATTGCATTTCTTTATTAAGAATAAAATTAAATAATATAGAATAAAATGAAACAATACAGAAAAAATCCAACTTCCCTTTGACCAACACACCAAACACAGTAAGGCTTCCCAGGGGGCTCAGTGGTAAAGAATCTGCCTGCCAATGCAGGAGACACAAGAGATGTGAATTTGATCTCTGGGTTGGGAAGACCCCCCTGGAGAAGAGAATGGCAACCCACCGCAGTATTCTTGCCTGGAAAATCTCATAGAAAGAGGAGCCTGGAGGGCTATAGTTCATGAGATCACAAAGAGTTGGATACAACTGAGCAACTAAGCATACATAGTAGCTATCCCCTACCCCTGAAATGTAACAATGGTTGGCAATCATTGTACACCACTCTAACCTCTTCACCAATCATTGTTGCATGTTTAAAAAATGAAAAATAAACACATTGCTCATGACTTTCGGAACTGAGAAATAAACTGAGGGACTTTCCTGGCAGTCCAGTGGTTAAGACTCTGTGCTTCCAATGCAGCAGATGTGAGTTCAAACACTGGTCAGAGAACTAAGATTCCATATGCTGCATGGCATGGCCAAAAAAGAAAAACAAAATGAAATATCCATCCTAAATATACTCTACAGCAATGACATTGAATAAGAAAGGTCTATATTAACCAATATGAAAAAAAAAATCTCTAAGACATGTTGTAAAATAAAAAGAAACAAGTTGCATGACAGATACTGTAACAGAATGAATAATGGTCCCAAAGATTTTAGGTCCTAATACTGGAATCAGGAAATACTACCTTATTTAGGGAAAGAGTCTTTGCAGATGAGATTGAATTAAGGATTTTTAGATGGGAAGGTTATCCTGGGTTATCTAGATGGACCTTAAATACAGCCCTTAATCTCTCTTTTTTAAAAAGTCTTTATTAATTTTTACTACAATATTGCTTCCATTGTATATTTTGGTTCTTTGGCCGCAAGGCATGTGGGATCTTAGCTCTCCAACCAGGGATTGAACCTGCTCTGCCTGCACCGGAAGGCCACGTTTTAACCCCTAGCCTGCCGGGGAAGTGCCCTTCATCTCCTAAGTACAGAGATTTGACATAGACATACACACAGAAGAGAAGGCAATGTGAAAATGGAGCAGAATGAGATTTGACGATGTTCACCTTGAAGACTGGAGTGATGTAGCCACAAGCTGAGGAATGTCTGCAGCCACCGGAAGCTGGAAGAGGCAACGAACACATTCCCTTTCAGAGCCTTTGGATGGAACACAGCCCTGCTGACAGCTTGTTTTCAACCCAGCAATACTGCTTTTGGACTCTGGCCTCCAGAATTCAGAGGGAATACATTTCTGTTTTTTAAGCTACCAAGTTTGTAGTAATTTGTTACAGAAACCATAGAAAACTAATATAGGCACATATGATACCATTCATATTAAAAGATACATAAAAATGAATTCTGTATATTTTCTACAAAGCTACTGCAATTTAAACTTCAAAAATGTTGTTAAACTCCAAAAAGTTAAGGGGTATGTAAAAATATGAAATTAGAAAGTCTCTAACACCATATATAAAAATAAACTCAAAATAGAGTAAAGACTTAAATGTAAGACCAGAAATCATAAAACTTCTTGAGGAAAACATAAGCAAACATGCCAAAATAAATTGTAACTTTTTTTTTGTATCTGTCTCCTAAAGCAAAGGAAACAAAAGCAAATATAAACAAATAGGACCTAATTAAACTTAAAAGCTTTTGCACAGCAAAGAAAACCATCAACAAAATGAAAAGGCAAACTACTGAATAGGAGAAAATACTAGCAAATGATAAGAGTCAAAAGGGGGTTAATATAAAACAAATAAACAGTTCATACAACTCGAGACCAAAAAAATAAACAACCAAATTAAAAAATGGGCAGAAAACCTAAACATACATTTTTCAAAGAGGAAATGCAAATGGCCTACAGGCACATGAAAAGATGCTCAACAGCACTGATCACCAGGGAAACACAAATCAAAATCCAAAATGAGATATCACCGAACACCTGTCAGAATTGCTATCATCAAAAAGAACACAAATAACAAATATTGGCAAGGATACAGAGAAAAGGGAAACCTCATACAGTGTTGGTGGAAATGTAAGTTAGTGCAGCTGTTGTGGAAAACAGTAGGGCTGTTTCTCAAAAAACTAAAATCAGAAATAGCCAATAATTCTACTCCTGGGTATATATCTGAAAAAAGCAAAAATACTAACTTGAAAAGATACATGCAATATTCAAAGCAGCATTATTTACAGTTGCCAAGATACAGGAACAACTTAAGTGTCTGTCAACAGATGAATGGATAACGATGTGGCATGTAGAATGCTAATAGAATACTACTCAGCCATAAAAAATAATGAAATTTTGCCATTGGCAACAACATGGATGGATTTGGAGGGTATTATGCTAAATGAAATAAGACAGAAACATAAATACTGTATGATGTCATGTTTATGTAGGATCTAAAAAATATAAGAAACTAGTGAATATAACCAGAAAGGAGATACACAGATACAGAGAACAAGCTAGTGGTTATGAGTGGAGAGAGGGAAAGAGGGAGGGTAAATATAGGGGTAGAGAATAAAGAGCTGCAAACTATTTCATATAAAATAAGCTACAAGAATATATTTTACAACACAGAGAACATAGCCAATATTTTATAATAACTAAAGTGGAATATAACTTTTTAAATCATAAACTGCTATATTATATACCTGTGAGTTATATAATATACATCAACTATAATTTTGGGGAACACAGGTATACCTGTGGTGGATTCATTTCGATATTTAGCAAAACTAATACAACATTGTAAAGTTTAAAAATAAAATAAAATTAAAAAAAAAATAAAAACAAAGAAAAACTCTGAAAAAAGTTAGAGAATTTTTGTTAGGTTGTATTCTATTATGAAAGTTGGAAACATTTCATATTTAAAAATCAAAATATGTGGCCATAGTTGGGTCTGATTATTTTTATTTAAGAAATAAAATGCTATAGAGAGTATTGAAGCTTTCTACATAACCATCTCAACCCCATTCTCTTCTCTTATCTCTGCACCAAAGCTAACCACTATCTTCAAGTAGATGGGTATTACCCTTACATATGATTTTATCCAGAAATAAATAGCATTTTTGTATAAATGTATTATTCTGCATATTTTATTCTGTAACTTGTATTTTTCCTTGATAATGGTTTTGAGGATTATTCATGCCAATTTGTGTAGCTCTAGTTCATTTTATTACTTCTTTGTGGTATTTTATTGTATAAATACTCAATGATGCACTCATTCATTCATTCATTCTCAGAAATAAATCCACACACCCATGGTCAATAATCTTTGACAAAGACAGAATGTACAACAGGAAAAAGACAGTCTCTTCAGCAAGTGGTGTTGGTAAAGTTGGACAGACACATGTAAATCAATAAAATTAGAACACACCCTCATATCATACTCAAAATGGCTTAAAGAATTAAATATAAGACATGACACCAGGCTTTCCTGGTGGCTCAGATGGTAAAGCATCTGCCTGCAATGCAGGAGACCTGGGTTCAATCCCTGGATTGGGAAGATCCCATGGAGAAGGAAATGGCAATCCACTCCAGTACTCTTGCCTGGAAAATTCCATGGACTGAGGAGCCTAGTAGGCTACAGTCCATGGGGTCGCAAAGAGTCGGATATGACTAAGCAACTTCACTTTCACTTTCACGACACCATAAAACTCCTAGAAGAGAACATAGGCAAAATATTCTTGACATAATTCATACCAGTGTTTTATTAGGTCAGTTTTCCAAGGCAATAGAAGTAAAAGCAAAAGTTAAAAAATAGGACTAACCAAACTCACAAGCTTTTGTACAACAAAGGAAACCATAAACAAAATGAAAAGACAACATACGGAATGGGAGAAAATATTTGTAAATGATGCAACAGACAAGGGCTTAATCTCTAAAATATACAAACAGTTCATACAACTCAACAATAAAAACCAAACAACCCAACCAAAAAAATAGGCAGAAGACCTAAATAGATATGTCTCCAAAGATATACAAATGGCCAACAGGCACATGAAAAGATGTTCATCATCACTAATTATCAGAGAAATGCAAATAAAAACTAAGGTGTGGAGCTAAGAGAACACTCCTACCCTGATGGTGGGAATGTATGTTGGTGCAACGATGGAAAACAGTATGGAAGTTCCTTAAAAGACTGACAGTAACTGCTATCTGACCCAGCAATCCCACTTCTAGGCACATATTCAGACAAAACTACAATTAAAAAAGATGCACCTCTATGTTTATAGCAGAACTATCTACAATAGCCAAGACAGGAAAACCACCTAAATGTCCATCAACAGACAGATGGATAAAGAAGATGTGGTACATACACACAATGAAAAACTGCTCAGCCGTAACAAATAAATAAGGAAATAATGCCATTTGCAGTCACATGGATGGACTGTGAAATTATCACAGTAAGTGAAGGAAATCAGAAAGAGAAATACAAATACCATATGATATCACTTACATGTGGAATCTAAACTAGGGCACACATGAACTTATCTACAAAATAGAAACAGACCCACAGACATAAAGAACAAACTTGTGGTTGCCAAGGGGGAGGAGGATGGAGGAGAAAGGAACTGAAGTTTGAAATTAGCAGATAGAAACTATCATACAGTGTTTCAGGTTTAAAAATAAAATTAAATTAAAAAAAAAAAGAAACTATCATATATAGAATGAAAAAACAACAAGGTCCTACTGTATAGAAAAGGGAGCCATATTCAATATCCTATAACATAAGGGAAAAGAATATAGAGAAGAATATATGTGTGTATGTATGACTACGGTCCATGGGTCCACAAAGAGTCGGAAACAGCTGAGTGACTAACACTTTCACAGCAAAAATTAACACAGCATACTAAATCAACTACACTTCAATTTAAAACAGAATTCTAACTTCTCCAATTAATAATGGCATATGGAACCAAAATGTATTACACATTAGTTACCTTTTTATTGATACTATCCCTTTGATTTAGAACCATTATTGCCTTCCTGAAAGCTAAATATTTTTTAACCAAATAACATTTTTATTGATACTATCCCTTTGATTTAGAACCATTATTGCCTTCCTGAAAGCTAAATATTTTTTAATCAAATAACATTTATAAAGTTTGGCTTATTACTTGAACATGTGCCTTAAAAATCACTGTTTATGGGATTTTAATAAAATACTTATTTATATTTTCACAAGGCATATGTGTTCCCTTATAAATTGGAATTGTGTTTTGTTTTTGTTATTGGGGGCTTTGAGGGTTTTTTCTTTTCTTTTTTTTGAGTATGTAAAATGCAACAGACTACATAAAGTGATTCTTTTTTACTTATGAACTTAGTCACCGATGTTAAAGATAACTTGGCGAAAATTATAAAGCTATGACTAGAAGTTTTCAGTAAAAATGCCAAGATTTTAGCAACTTGGGGAAATAACTCCTCCTCGCCCTATTTAGAATAAGGAATTGGACAAATGTTCTGCTAGAGAACTCATTTATAATTTGCTGTACATACTGAACTTTCTCAATTCCATTAATATATGGTTCAGTTCAGTTCAGCTGCTCAGTCGTGTCCGACTCTTTGCGACCACATGAATCGCAGCACCCAGGCCTCCCTGTCCATCACCAACTCCCGGAGTTCACTCAGACTCACGTCCATCGAGTCAGTGATGCCATCCAGCCATCTCATCCTCTGTCGTCCCCTTCTCCTCCTGCCCCCAATCCCTCCCAGCATCAGAGTCTTTTCCAATGAGTCAACTCTTCACATGAGGTGGCCAAAATACTGGAGTTTCAGCTTTAGCATCATTCCTTCCAAAGAAATCCCAGGGCTGATCTCCTTCACAATGGACTGGTTGGATCTCCTTGCAGTCCAAGGGACTCTCAAGAGTCTTCTCCAACACCACAGTTCAAAAGCATCAATTCTTTGGCGCTCAGCCTTCTTCACAGTCCAACTCTCACATCCATACATGACCACTGGAAAAACCATAGCCTTGACTAGACGGACCTTTGTTGGCAAAGTAATGTCTCTGCTTTTCAATATGCTGTCTAGGTTGGTCATAACTTTCCTTCCAAGGAGTAAGCGTCTTTTAATTTCATGGCTGCAGTCACCATCTGCAGTGATTTTTGAGCCCCCAAAAATAAAGTCTGACACTGTTTCCACTGTTTCCCCATCTATTTCCCATGAAGTGATGGGACCAGATGCCATGATCTTCGTTTTCTGAATGTTGAGCTTTAAGCCAACTTTTTCACTCTCCACACAGCTCTAATAATAAAGCTAAGAGTTTTTATTTACTAGGAAACAAATTCTTAGTAGTATCATATAAGCATCAGTTTTCTTATTATAGATACAAAAAAATTTACTTTAAATATAATGGTAACTCAGGTAAAAGAGATCAGTCATATCAATGTTAGAAAATGTTGCTTTTAAAAGTTTTTCTTCCCTTTTAAAAGTAATGATTTTGGGGGAGGAGCCAAGATGGCGGAGGAGTAGGACGGGGAGAACACTTTCTCCCCCACAAATTCATCAAAAGAGCATTTAAACGTCGAGTAAATTCCACAAAACAACTTCTGAATGCCGGCAGAGGACATCAGGCACCCAGAAAAGCAGCCCAACTCTTCGAAAGGAGGTAGGAAAAAATATAAAAGACAAAAAAAGAGACAAAAGAGGGAGGGACGGAGTTCCGTCCCGGGAAGGGAGTCTTAAAAAGAGAGAAGTTTCCAAACACCAGGAAACCCTCTCACTGCCGAATCTGTGCCGAGCTTTGGAAGCACAGAGGGCAACATAAAAGGGAGGGGAAATAAAATAAATAAACAATTAAAAATCGCGGATTGTGAGCCCTACGGGAACTCCCCCAGCGGAGAAGCAGCGCAGACGCCTGCACACGGCATTAGCAAGCGGGGGCTGGGCAGGGAAGTGCGGCTCGGGCTGTGTCCCTTAGAGTAAGAATCGGGCCGAATGTCCTGAGCGCTATCTGAGCGAAATAATTTGGGCTAGCAAACCAGACTGTGGGATATCTACCACGCGAAAAGCCAGCCCTAACCTAAGACACCGCCAGGCCCGCACACAGAACAAAGGACTGAACAGAGATAGCCGGCTGCAGACCTTCCCCCTCCGGTGACAGGCAGCCAGAGCCGGAAGGGGGCAATCGCAGCCCCAGAGAGACACTATCTATAAAACTGTAAGCAGGCTTCTTTGCTAACTAAAACTTCTTGGGGGTCTGGACGGTCAATATCTGCCTGAGAAGGTGCGCCGGTTTTACACCCAGATAACCGAGTGGCGGGGAGGCGATAAGTCGCAGCATTGGCGCCCGCCAAACACCTCATCACCTGAGCTGCTCGACCTGGGAAGAACACAAAACGCAGGCCCAACCGAGTCTGCGCCTCTGAGGACTACCCGAGTGCCTGAACCTGAGCGGCTTGGACCTGGGAGCTCAGTCCAGGGCCGGCCTCTGATTGTTCCCGGCGGAACAACCTAGAGCCCAAGCAGTGTGGGCAGGGAGGTTACACGCGCCGTGAGCGGGGGCAGACCCAGTGTGGCCGAGGCACTTCGAGCGCACGCCAGTGTTATCTGTTTGCAGCATCCCTCCCTCCCTCCCCACAGCGCGGCTGAACAAGTGAGCCTAAATTAAAAAAAAAAAAAAAAAAAAAAAAAAAAAATAGGGTCCTCCACCGTCCCCTTTGTGTCAGGGCGGGAACCAGACACTGAAGAGACCAGCAAACAGAAGAAGCTATAACAGAGGGAAACGCCTTGGAAGCTACAGGCCATAGATTAAAACCCTGTGGTTACTACGGATTACATAGGAAGGGGCCTATAGATCTTGAGAAATATAAGTCGGACTAAGGAACTGCCAAAAATGAACTGAACCCACAATACTCACAACAAAACCAGAGAAAGACCTAGATATATTTTTACTATTTTTACGATCAATCTTTCTTTCTTTCTTTCTTTTTAATTAAAAAAAAATTTTTTAAGTCCTCTATTGTCCTTTAATTTTCACTTTTATAACTATTACTTTGCAAAAAAAAAAAAAAAAAAAGACCCTATTTTTTTTTTTTTCTTCTTCTTCAGCAAACTTCATATATATATTTTATAATTTTTTGACCGTGGTTTGTTTTTGTTTTTTTTTTTTTTTTCTTCTTTTTCTTCTTTTCTTTAACATTGCATTTTTGAAATCCCAAACTCCACTCTAGATTTCTAATTTTAGCCTTTTGATATATGTTATCAATTTTGTACCTATAGTTTTTTTCATAATTGCTGTGACTTTTTTTTTTCCTCTGTTTCTTTCTCTTCTTCTTTTATATAACATCGTATATCTGCAATTCCAAACTCTACTCAAGATTTTTAATTTATGCTTTTTGGTATTTGATATCAATTTTGTACGTGTATTTTCTTTATAATTTTTGCGACATTGTTTTTGTTGGTTTGTTTGTTTTCTCTCTTTATTTTTCTTCTTCTTCTTTTTTTTTTTTTTTTTTTTTTAACGTTGTATTTTTGAAATTCCAAACTCTACTCTAGATTTTTAATTTTTGCTGTTTGGTATTAGTTATCAATTTTGTACCTGTAGTTTCTTTATTACTTTCACGACCTTGTTTGTTTTTCTTTGTTCGTTTTTTCTCTCTTTCTTTTCCTTCTCCTTTTCATTAACATCGCATTTTTGAAATTCCAAACTCTACTCTAGATTTCTAATTTTTGTTTTTATGTATTTGTTACCAATTTTGTACCTTTAAGAACCCAAGCTTCAGGACCCGTTTTTCACTAGTGTACGAGATTACTGGCTTGACTGCTCTCTCTCCCTTTGGACTCTCCATTTTCTCCACCAGGTCACCTGTATCTCCTCCCTAACCCCTCTCTACTCTACCCAACTCTGTGAATTTCTGTGTGTTCCAGACGGTGGAGAACACTTAAGGAACTGATTACTGGCTGGATCTGTCTCCCGCCTTTTCATTTCCCCCTTTTATCCTTCTGGCCACCTCTGTCTCCTGCCTCCTTCTTCTCTTCCCTGTATAACTCTGTGAACATCTCTGAGTGGTCCAGTTGTGGAGTGCACATAAGGAAGTGACTACTGGCTAGCCCACTCTCTCCACTATTGATTCCACCTCATCTCATTTGGGTCACCTCTAACTCCCTCCTCCCTCTTCTCTTCTCCATGTAACGCTGTGAACCTCTCTGAGTGACCCTCACAGTAGAGAAACTTTTCATCGTTAACGTAGATGTTTTATCAGTGGTGCTGTATAGAAGGAGAAGTTTTGAAACTACTGTAAAATTAAGACCGATAACTGGAAGTAGGAGGCTTAAGTCCAATCCCTGACTCCAGGGAACTCCTGACTCCAAGGAACATTAATTGACAGGAGCTCATCAAACGCCTCCATACCGACACTGAAACCAAGCACCACACAAGGGCCAACAAGTTCCAGGGAAAGACATAACAAGCAAATTCTCCAGCAACAAAGGAACACAGCCCTGAGCTTCAAGATACAGGCTGCCCAAAGTCACCCCAAAACCATAGACATCTCATAACTCATTACTGGACATTTCATTACACTCCAGAGAGAAGAAATACAGCTCCATCCACCAGAACATCAACACAAGCTTCCCTAACCAGGAAACCTTGACAAGCCACCTGTACAAACCCACACACAGCGAGGAAACGCCACAATAAAGAGAACTCCACAAACTGCCAGAATACAGAAAGGACACCCCAAACTCAGCAATTTAAACAAGATGAAGAGACAGAGGAATAGCCAGCAGATAAAGGAACAGGATAAATGCCCACCAAACCAAACAAAAGAGGAAGAGATAGGGAATCTACCTGATAAAGAATTCCGAATAATGATAGTGAAATTGATCCAAAATCTTGAAATTAAAATGGAATCACAGATAAATAGCCTGGAGGCAAGGATTGAGAAGATGCAAGAAAGGTTTAACAAGGACTTAGAAGAAATAAAAAAGAGTCAATATATAATGAATAATGCAATAAGTGAAATTAAAAACACTCTGGAGGCAACAAATAGTAGAATAACAGAGGCAGAAGATAGGATTAGTGAATTAGAAGATAGAATGGTAGAAATAAATGAATCAGAGAGGATAAAAGAAAAACGAATTAAAAGACAATCTCAGAGACCTCCAGGACAATATTAAACGCTACAACATTCGAATCATAGGGGTCCCAGAAGAAGAAGACAAAAAGAAAGACCATGAGAAAATACTTGAGGAGATAATAGTTGAAAACTTCCCTAAAATGGGGAAGGAAATAATCACCCAAGTCCAAGAAACCCAGAGAGTCCCAAACAGGATAAACCCAAGGCGAAACACCCCAAGACACATAGTAATCAAATTAACAAAGATCAAACACAAAGAACAAATATTAAAAGCAGCAAGGGAAAAACAACAAATAACACACAAGGGAATTCCCATAAGGATAACAGCTGATCTTTCAATAGAAACTCTTCAAGCCAGGAGGGAATGGCAAGACATACTTAAAATGATGAAAGAAAATAACCTACAGCCCAGATTATTGTACCCAGCAAGGATCTCATTCAAGTATGAAGGAGAAATCAAAAGCTTTTCAGACAAGCAAAAGCTGAGAGAATTCTGCACCACCAAACCAGCTCTCCAACAAATACTAAAGGATATTCTCTAGACAGGAAACACAAAAACGGTGTATAAATTCGAAACCAAAACAATAAAGTAAATGGAAACGGGGTCATACTTATCAGTAATTACCTTAAACGTAAATGGGTTGAATGCCCCAACCAAAAGACAAAGACTGGCTGAATGGATACAAAAACAAGACCCCTGCATATGTTGTCTACAAGAGACCCACCTCAAAACAGGGGACACATACAGACTGAAAGTGAAGGGCTGGAAAAAGATTTTCCATGCGAATAGGGACCAAAAGAAAGCAGGAGTAGCAATACTCATATCAGATAAAATAGACTTTAAAACAAAGACTGTGAAAAGAGACAAAGATGGTCACTACATAATGATCAAAGGATCAATCCAAGAAGAAGATATAACAATTATAAATATATATGCACCCAACACGGGAGCACCGCAGTATGTAAGACAAATACTAACAAGTATGAAAGGAGAAATTAACAATAACACAATAATAGTGGGAGACTTTAATACCCCACTCACACCTATGGATAGATCAACTAAACAGAAAATTAACAAGGAAACACAAACTTTAAACGATACAATAGACCAGTTAGACCTAATTGATATCTATAGGACATTCCATCCCAAAACAATGAATTTCACCTTCTTCTCAAGCGCACATGGAACCTTCTCCAGGATAGATCACATCCTAGGCCATAAAGCTAGCCTTGGTAAATTCAAAAAAATAGAAATCATTCCAAGCATCTTTTCTGACCACAATGCAGTAAGATTAGATCTCAATTACAGGAGAAAAACTATTAAAAAATCCAACATATGGAGGCTGAACAACATGCTGCTGAATAACCAACAAATCACAGAAGAAATCAAAAAAGAAATCAAAATTTGCATAGAAACGAATGAAAATGAAAACACAACAACCCAAAACCTGTGGGACACGGTAAAAGCAGTCCTAAGGGGAAAGTTCATAGCAATACAGGCACACCTCAAAAAACAAGAAAAAAGTCAAATAAATAACCTAACTCTACACCTAAAGCAACTAGAAAAGGAAGAAATGAAGAACCCCAGGGTTAGTAGAAGGAAAGAAATCTTAAAAATTAGAGCTGAAATAAATGCAAAAGAAACAAAAGAGACCATAGCAAAAATCAACAAAACCAAAAGCTGGTTCTTTGAAAGGATAAATAAAATTGACAAACCATTAGCCAGACTCATCAAGAAACAAAGGGAGAAAAATCAAATCAATAAAATTAGAAATGAAAATGGAGAGATCACAACAGACAACACAGAAATACAAAGGATCATAAGAGACTACTATCAACAATTATATGCCAATAAAATGGACAACGAGGAAGAAATGGACAAATTCTTAGAAAAGTACAACTTTCCAAAACTCGATCAGGAAGAAATAGAAAATCTTAACAGACCCATCACAAGCACGGAAATTGAAACTGTAATCAAAAATCTTCCAGCAAACAAAAGCCCAGGTCCAGACGGCTTCACAGCTGAATTCTACCAAAAATTTAGAGAAGAGCTAACACCTATCCTGCTCAAACTCTTCCAGAAAATTGCAGAGGATGGTAAACTTCCAAACTCATTCTATGAGGCCACCATCACCCTAATACCAAAACCTGACAAAGATCCCACAAAAAAAGAAAACTACAGGCCAATATCACTGATGAACATAGATGCAAAAATCCTTAACAAAATTCTAGCAAACAGAATCCAACAACACATTAAAAAGATCATACACCATGACCAAGTGGGCTTTATCCCAGGGATGCAAGGATTCTTCAATATCCGCAAATCAATCAATGTAATACACCACATTAACAAATTGAAAAATAAAAACCATATGATTATCTCAATAGATGCAGAGAAAGCCTTTGACAAAATTCAACATCCATTTATGATAAAAACTCTCCAGAAAGCAGGAATAGAAGGAACATACCTCAACATAATCAAAGCTATATATGACAAACCCACAGCAAACATTATCCTCAATGGTGAAAAATTGAAAGCATTTCCTCTAAAGTCAGGAACAAGACAAGGGTGCCCACTTTCCCCATTACTATTCAACATAGTTTTGGAAGTTTTGGCCACAGCAATCAGAGCAGAAAAAGAAATAAAAGGAATCCAAATTGGAAAAGAAGAAGTAAAGCTCTCACTGTTTGCAGATGACATGATCCTCTACATAGAAAACCCTAAAGACTCCACCAGAAAATTACTAGAACTAATCAATGACTATAGTAAAGTTGCAGGATATAAAATCAACACACAGAAATCCCTTGCATTCCTATACACTAATAATGAGAAAACAGAAAGAGAAATTAAGGAAACAATTCCATTCACCATTGCAACGGAAAGAATAAAATACTTAGGAATATATCTACCTAAAGAAACTAAAGACCTATATATAGAAAACTATAAAACACTGGTGAAAGAAATCAAAGAGGACACTAACAGATGGAGAAATATACCATGTTCATGGATTGGAAGAATCAATGTAGTGAAAATGAGTATACTTCCCAAAGCAATCTATAGATTCAATGCAATCCCTATCAAGCTACCAACAGCATTTTTCACAGAGCTAGAACAAATAATTTCACAATTTGTATGGAAAAACAAAAAACCTCGAATAGCCAAAGCGATCTTGAGAAAGAAGAATGGAACGGGAGGAATCAACCTACCTGACTTCAGGCTCTACTACAAAGCCACAGTTATCAAGACAGTATGGTACTGGCACAAAGACAGAAATATAGATCAATGGAACAAAATAGAAAGCCCAGAGATAAATCCACGCACATATGGACACCTTATCTTCGACAAAGGAGGCAAGAATATACAATGGATTAAAGACAATCTCTTTAACAAGTGGTGCTGGGAACTCTGGTCAACCACTTGTAAAAGAATGAAACTAGAACACTTTCTAACACCATACACAAAAATAAACTCAAAATGGATTAAAGATCTAAACGTAAGACCAGAAACTATAAAACTCCTAGAGGAGAACATAGGCAAAACACTCTCTGACATACATCACAGCAGGATCCTCTATGACCCACCTCCCAGAATATTGGAAATAAAAGCAAAAATAAACAAATGGGACCTAATTAACCTTAAAAGCTTCTGCACATCAAAGGAAACTATTAGCAAGGTGAAAAGACAGCCTTCAGAATGGGAGAAGATAATAGCAAATGAAGCAACTGACAAACAACTAATCTCCAGAATATACAAGCAACTCCTACAGCTCAACTCCAGAAAAATAAATGACCCAATCAAAAAATGGGCCAAAGAACTAAATAGACATTTCTCCAAAGAAGACATACAGATGGCTAACAAACACATGAAAAGATGCTCAACATCACTCATTATCAGAGAAATGCAAATCAAAACCACTATGAGGTACCATTTCACACCAGTCAGAATGGCTGCGATCCAAAAGTCTACAAGTAATAAATGCTGGAGAGGGTGTGGAGAAAAGGGAACCCTCTTACACTGTTGGTGGGAATGCAAACTAGTACAGCCACTATGGAGAACAGTGTGGAGATTCCTTAAAAAACTGGAAATAGACATGCCTTATGATCCAGCAATCCCACTGCTGGGCATACACACTGAGAAAACCAGAAGGGAAAGAGACACGAGTACCCCAATGTTCATCGCAGCACTGTTTATAATAGCCAGGACATGGAAGCAACCTAGATGTCCATCAGCAGATGAATGGATAAGAAAGCTGTGGTACATATACACAATGGAGTATTATTCAGCCATTAAAAAGAATACATTTGAATCAGTTCTAACGAGGTGGATGAAACTGGAGCCTATTATACAGAGTGAAGTAAGCCAGAAAGAAAAACACCAATACAGTATACTAACGCATATATATGGAATTTAGAAAGATGGTAACAATAACCCTGTGTACGAGACAGCAAAAGAGACACTGATGTATAGAACAGTCTTATGGACTCTGTGGGAGAGGGAGAGGGTGGGAAGATTTGGGAGAATGGCATTGAAACATGTAAAATATCATGTATGAAATGAGTTGCCAGTCCAGGTTCGATGCACGATACTGGATGCTTGGGGCTGGTGCACTGGGACGACCCAGAGGGATGGAATGGGGAGGGAGGAGGGAGGAGGGTTCAGGATGGGGAACACATGTAAACCTGTGGCGGATTCATTTTGATATTTGGCAAATCTAATACAGTTATGTAAAGTTTAAAAATAAAATAAAATTAAAAAAAAAAAAGAAAAAAAAAATAAAATAAAAGTAATGATTTTAAACAGGATTTGTATAATAACAACCACATTTATATAGCACGACTTAAAATATTTTCCACATATTATCTCAATTCTCATGTAAACTCTCTAAGTTAATAACTTTTATAATCCTCTTTTTAAGATGAAGAATTGATAGTACAAAATAATTAATACCGGACTTCCTTGGCCATCCATTGGTTAAGAATTTGTCTGCCAAAGCAGGGGACACAGGTCAGATCCCTGGTCCAGGAAGATTCCACATGCCATGGGACAACTGAGCTCATGCACCACAACTACAAAAGCCCACACTCTAGAGCCCATGCTTTGCAACAAGAGAAGCCACCGCAATAGGAAACCAGTTCACGGCAACTGGAGAGTAGCCTCCGCTCACCACAGCTAGAGAAAGCCCATGCACAGCAACAAAGACCCAGCACAGCCAAAAATTCATAAATAACAATTTTAAAAATGATAAATACCTTGCCCAAAGTCACACAACTAGTAAGGAGGAAGCCAGAATTCAAATTCAGGCAACCCACACTTGTAAGCACCACCAACACGGACCCACTAACTAACCATGTTCCATGACAGAATCTATTAATAATCTTTTACCTACTATTAATATTTTATAAGAGGCTTCCCTGGTGGCTCAGATGATAAAGAATCTGCCTGCAATGCAGGAGACCCAGGTTCAATCCCTGGATCAGCAAGATATCCCTGGAGAAGGAAATGACAACCCATGCCAGTTTTCTTGCCTGGAGAATCCCATGGACAGAGGAACCTAGCAGGTTGCAGTCCATGGGATTTGCAAACAGCCGGGCAAGACTGAGTGACTAACACTTTCACATTCAGTCTTGAATAATGGCCTAACATTTCTACTCCATGACTGATACAAATTAGGTTAGAAACTGAATTAGTTCAATAATATTAAATTTAAAATGAAATGAATTCTACAAATAAATTGAAACTTGAAAAAAATTAAACCATAGCAAGAGAGTAATTTATTCTCAATTTTCCCAGCAGCTGAACAAGTACTAAATTTTCTTGACTCAGAAAACAAATGAAATTGTTCATAATTTCTCAAGGTCATAATAGGAACTCTGTAGTATCTTTGTATCCAGAGATACAAACAAAACCCTAAATTTATTGAGAACAGATTCCAAGAGATTAGAAGTTAGAGTTGCTTTGAAACCTAAGTAGCTGCCAATCCTCCAAACTGTAATTAAGCCCTTGGATACAGAAAAAAGACTCGTGTTTGCTGAAAGTCTTACGTCTACTAGTCATGGTCTAGCATGCTAATGTGCCCAGGCTTTAGCAAAGGAAGATGGGGATGGTACTTCAGCTCTGTCTGTGCCATCATCTCTCAAAGGTTTGGTTTCCTCATCTGTAAAATATGCATGAGAGTTGTCTCTTCTACCTGGCTAGTTACAATGAAGCCCCCATGAAAGGCCCATGGGAGACCCCTGTAGAAGCATTTTATAAACCTGAAAAGAGTAACCATTGTTACTAATAGTAAGTGTGGCAACTGTTGCTGCCAGTCACTTCTCCTTCAAACTGGTCTCAAATTTTTTAAATTTAAGATTTCAAATATATATATATCACTATAGTTGTGTTCATTTTCAATTCTAACAAATTTAGTGGTGCAAAACAACACAAATCTATAATCTTGCAGTTCTGGAGATGAAAAGTCAGAAAGGGGTTTCACTGGACAATGATCTCACAGCAGGACTGTGCTCCTTTCTAGACTCTCTAAAGGAGTTGTTTCCTTGCTTTTGCCAGCTTCTACAAGCATTTCTTGGCTACTGGCCTTCTTCTGCCTGAAAGCCAGCAATGGCAATTTGAGCCTTTCTCACATGGCATTCACTCTGACAATCATTATTCTGCTCCTCTCTAAACTTTTAAGGACCCTTGTGATTGGGCCAACCTGAATAATCCAGATTAATCCACCTGTTTTATAAGCTAATTAGCAAACTTAATTCAATCTTCTATTTTAATCACCCTTTGCCACATAATGTAACCTATTCACAGATTCTGGAGACTAGAACAACATTTAGAAGTCATTAGTTTGCCTGCCAAAAGTGATACTCAATTTTAACATTCCATGGATAATTTGTGGTTTTACTTTGTACTTGTTGTTCAATCACTCAGTCATGTCCAACTGTTTATGACTCCATGTACTGTAGCACTCGATTTCCCTGTCCTTCACTATCTCCCAGAGTTTGCGCAAACTCATGTCCATTGAGTCAGTGATACCATCCAACCATTTCATCTTCTGTTGCCCCCTTCTCCTGCCTACAGTCTTTCCCAGCATCAGTCTTTTCCAGTGAGTTGGCTCTTCCCATCAGGTGGCCAAAGTATTGGAGCTTCAGCTTCAGCATCAGTCCTTCCAATGAATATTCAGGATTGATTTCCTTTAGAATTGACTGGTTTGATCTCCTTATTGTCCAAGGGACTCTCAAGAATCTCCTCCAGCACCATTTCGAAAGCATCAATTCTTTGACTTTCTTCATGGTCCAACTCATGTCCATACATGACTACTAGGAAAGCCATAGCTATGACTAAAGGTAACTTTGTCAGCAAAGTGATGTCTCTGCTTTTTAATACACTTTCTAGGTTTGTCATAGCTTTTCTTCTAAGGTGCATGCATCTTTTAATTTGTGGCTGCAGTCAACATCTACAGTGATTTTGGAGTCCAAGAAAATAAATTCTGTCACTGTTTCCACTTTTTCCCCATTTATCTTATACTGAATATGTGTAAATATCATCCCACAGAAAATGAAATGTTTCATGAAAGATTTCACTCTTTGAATACCACTTAAAATTTTCCTCATTAATTTTCTTCCTTTACCAATAAGATATAAGAGGATACTATGCATCTATCCTGTTTTGATCATATTAAACTAAGTTGCATCAGTCTTATTTCAACAAAATTGATCTAATAAAGGTTAACATATTGGTGCTTTTCTATAATAATTGATAATATGTTTAGAAGGAAATTGTTTAGTAAAAAATTTCAATAGTTTTTTCCTTTAGTCTAAGAGCCAAAGAATTGATGCTTTTGAACTGTGGTGTTGGAGAAGACTCCTGAGAGTCCCTTGGACTGCAAGGAGATCCAACCAGTCCATTCTGAAGGAGATCAGCCCTGGGTGTTCTTTGGAAGGAATGATCCTAAAGCTGAAACTCTAATACTTTGGCCACCTCATGCAAAGAGTTGACTCATTGGAAAAGACTCTGATGCCGGGAGGGATTGGGGCAGGAGGAGAAGGGGACGACAGAAGATGAGATGGCTGGATGGCATCACCAACTCTATGGATGTGAGTTTGAGTGAACTCCGGGAATTGGTGATGGACAGGGAGGCCTGGTGTGCTGCGATTCATGGGGTCGCAGAGTCGGACACAACTGAGCTGCTGAACTGAACTGAAGAGTTAGCAGTGTATGTTAAAATACACAATTTCATTAAAATCTCTTTGCTTTGCTTAGTTTTTAATAGAATTTTAAATCTTTGAAAAGGCTAATTAAAATAGATTTACTTTAAAGACGCAGAATTTATTTTTCAACAGTCCAAGTAAAAAGACTGTGAATTCCACATCTTGCAAAGTTATAATTTTCATCAGTTGAAGCACAGTTCACTCTCTAAACCTTTAGGATAATTAAAATGATCAAGAAATGAAATACCAAATCAATCTGCTTGGTCATGGGAATTTATCAGAATGCATAATTTTCTTCTTTGACTTTAACCTTTATTATTTTGGCCATTTTAACAAATCAGTTCCTATTCTCAAACCTACAATTTTATGCTTTGCTGTATCTGGGATTAAATTTTTTAAAGTCTTCATATTAGGCATTTTCTTAGTTTTTGCTCTAGGGGAAGGGAATCTATATTATAACCATCTTTTCCTTAAAATTATTCTTTTAGGAAATCATTGAAAAGATCTTTTGAAAAATCTAAATTTCTAAATACATCCTCAATGAAACTAAATTTCTTGAGTGGTAAAAGTTAGGGCAAAAATTTCCCCCAAGAAAATATTTACTCTTTATATACATAAGGAAATGTTTCCCTAAAGACTCTTCTCAGAGTGTCTATAAATTTAGGTCAACAATGAGAATATGAACTGACAGCTAAAGAACGCAAAGGTTACTGAGTCAAATTCTTATTCCTTCATATTCATCACATGACAAAAATTTAAAACTTTGTGGTGTTTCTGCCTTTAGAACTCAGTTTTACAATATCTTGAAAAGTTAGTAACTGAGTATTTCTAAAGCTTTTGTCTTAATATTCTAAAGATTAATGATTATTTACATAGACAGCCCTGTAAAACTAAAAATATTCCACTAGATTAACAGCCATTGTGTTAATAGTACCATTGTTGTTTAATATGAAAGGGTAATAAGCTGAAAATTTAGGAATATTATATTGTAGTTGAGAGGGAGGTTAGTAGCTCTATGTTTAAAAAAAAGTAAAGAATTAAATTGCATCTGATAGTAAAACTTCCAACGCTATTGTTTGTAACATATTTCTAGAATAACCTACTGGTGAGTGGCTCAGTGGTCAAGAATTCACCTGCCAAGCAGGAGATGCAAGTTCAATCCCAGGGTTGGGAAGATCCCCTGGAAAAGGAAATGGCAACCTATTCCAGTATTCTTGCCTGGGAAATCCCATGGACAGAGGAGCCTGGCAGGCTACAATCCATGGGGTCACAAAGAGATGGACAGAATTTAGTGACTGAACAACAACAAAATGAGGTATAAGAATTTACAGCATTTTCTCTAAACCCAGGTACATTCTATTTACAATGTTTCAGTAGTCAACCCATTCATTATAGTAAAAAAAAAAGTTATCTTACTTTTCCCTGTTTATTTCCTCATGAACATCACAGACCACGTTAGACGCATCCCTGCCAAAAGAACTCTTTGGCACTTAAGTAGAGAGGATATTTTTTAATTATTAAAGTCAGGACTCACATATAGTATTCTCACTTGGTCCAGCAAACCATTAAATATTCAATATTATGTCCCTGCTCTAATCACTTGTGGTAGTTATCAATAGCACAGTAAGGAGAAGGGTTTTAAGGAAGAATCCAGGCTTAATAGATTAGTACTTGGAACTTAGCAATTTTGTTATCATGGCTGTAAGAGAATCACTAGAGGCAAGCCTGCTACAGATCTAGTACAGAAATCAGGGCCAAAGTATCGGATATATTACCTTGTTTCTAACAGTAAAGAAATGTGAAATACTTGGCTTAATGATAACAGTAATATAAAAATATTTCAAAGGAAGTTAAATTCCATTTCCCCTACCACATAATTGATAAAATAATTAGATATGCACTTGTCTGAACATAAATTTATTTTGTCAAATGTTTGAGTGACAGTTGTAGACAAGGCACTGTCCTGGTACCATAGAGAGTACAGATAGAAAAGAAATTGTGGTCAAGCATAGAAAGTAAACCTGAAGACAATGGCAGACATGTATTATGAGTGTTATGTGCACACATTCAGATTAGACAAATGTGCAACCACATGAGACAGAAACTAATAAATACCAGAGCTGAAAAAAAAATGATTACAGGAGTATGGAGTCACAAATTTTAGAATACTGTTGAATAAAATATTCTGACATAATAGTCAAAATAAATGAATTTACCTACCAGAGGAATGAGAGTTTGAGGGGCTACAAAATGGAAAATTATCTGAAGCCTGAGAAGAGACATGACAATACATCATGAATAGGAACACAGAGAGCCAACCAAGTAGAAGGAAGCATTAAGCGTCTTGTGGGCATGTGGCATGAGAAAGGGGAGCTCAACCAGCCTGATTCTGAGCTGTATCTAGCTATGCACCTTGACAAAGCCTAATGGGGGTTAAAGAGGGGTTTCTGGGAGAGGACAGCAGGAGGCACCGTGGTTTTCACTGCCAGTGAGAGACCTTGAGTAAACAGAGCCAAATGGAGCCAGGTGTCCAGCTTCCAGGAGGTGAATTTCAAACCTCTCAGTTGAATTAAAGGGCAAGCCAAGGGTCCTCAACATACAGAAACGCAATGAGAAAGAGCAAGTGTTCTTGTGACCAGAGGCCTGAAGGCAGCTGGAACCTATAAATGTGCCACCCGCGGAGAAACTGGATCCATCCAATATGCAAGTAGGCAAATGATGAATATGTAAATGGTTATGAATGCGAACAAAATGTTATTGGTTGGAATTTGAAGTCCCAGAAACTGATTCTTCAAAGGTTTCAAGATGATCATAATGCAATCTTGCTTTTAGTTCACATTTCACTGAAGTCTTTATCTGTTGGAAAAAATAACTACCTATATAACAGGGTGAAACCAACTTAAAAAAAACCCGACAAGATTTCACAGAGGAGGCTACTCTCCTATATTCTCCATCCTAATAAACTGCTCTGATGCTTTTCTCATTTTCTGCCCAAATATAAATATCCACTTTCTTCTGAGCTACAGCTCATGTATCTTAAAACCCTCCATCTGTGGGTAGAGATGTGGAAAGATCTATCCAGACTTTCTCCTCCTGCTTCATTCCACATATGAATTAATGGTATCACCACTTCTCTGCTGCCATTTTTAAATCACAAAGCTCTTTCTTGGCTTCTCAAAATCCACTGTCACTGACTGTACCTCCATTTCTTCCCCTAGCAACAAATGCCCTCTCCACTGAACTGCTTCCCCTGTACACCTTACATAAAGCATTCTCTCCAACCTCATATATTTCAGAGTATATGTAAACCTCTTAGTTCATATCCACATCTTCTTCATTCCCCAAAGTCCCTTTCCAACAATTATCACCCCCATTCAAGTGTAAAATTCTCTACCTCTGTGAATCTGGTCCCATTTTTCTGTACATTTTTTAGTCAGCATGTGTGAGTTGTTTATACCACATTTATTCCTCCTGTCACAGTCCTTGCGAATTACAGGCCACTTTTTCAATAGACACCTATGTTTCACTTGTCTTGTGTGTTTTTGAAAAGCTGACATTAGCTCTACCTTCAGAATTAGTGCATGCACTTACTCAGCCACAGTGATTGATTCAGGAATAATCCTATGAGAACTAATCTCAGAACTTCTGTTCAGTGGTTCTGGGAAATAGGTACTTCTCCCACGAGAGACAAACTGGGAAGTAAGAATTCTTCAGTACTGCTGATAGTTACCTTGAAACCATAAGAAAAATCAGCCTAAGGAAATAGTTCACATATAAAAAGATCCAAAGAGATAGGAAAAACAGTGGAAACAGCCCTGATCATATAGTTCAGAGGGAACCCTACTTCTACACTTCTATGTTTATTTTCTAAATCATTCCAGATGGGTTTCCTGTTATGTTCATGGACTTTGTCATTACTAGAGACTGCTGGTTCTCAAATTGCTACTTTAGGAAGCCTATCCTCAGACATTAACCTTCTGCCCTTTCAGTGTGCTCACTTATACTGTAACCTTTACTACATCTCCTCCTTCCTGTCTTCAGATACATATTTTGTTCACTGATAGCCAACCATCATGAGCATTCAATACATTAGTAAGCAACCAATACGTTACGTAGCTTGCTTGGTTGAATAATTGACTTGTCTCTCTACCTTTGATCTCACCCATTCCCAAGTGTGTATCACCTAGTGGTTATTCTTTTTCTTTTTTTCAGAGTTCATAATATAAATGTGTGTTTATCACTGTCCCACTGAAAATCGTCAATTACTCCCATTTCATCCAGGGTTAGACCTTAGATGCAATCCATGTTAAGCCCCTGGTATTATTGCCCACCAAGGATTACCAGCTTTCAATGGAGATTGAGGAGGGCCAGATCCTTCTGAACCAAACCCAATTCTGAGACTTATCTAAAACTGCCAGGCCTACCTAAATCTGATTTAAAGTAATGTACCTACAGTAAATAACCATATTCACCATCATCAAAAATCTCAGAAAAGCCAAGTAACGAGTCCCCCTGCAGTATCTAATTTGCTAAGAATTGTATTCAGTTCTAGACATTAGAATTAAATGGAACATTGGCAAAACAAAAATTATACAGAGAGTAACCAGAATGGCAAAAAGTCAAGAAACCATGTGTAAAAAGGAAAATAGAGTTTTGTTGCAGGGAGAAGACTTATGGGGAACATAATGTTTGTGTTCTGACATGTGGAAGAACAAAAGGAGCAAATCTCTTCTTCTCTGGAGGGCATTAAAAGGTTAAATATTTACTCTTTTCTCAGTTTCTTATTTTAAACATTTACTCTAATATGGAGTCACATCTTAAATTCACATGAGACAGAATAGTAAAATAATGTTTTTATCCAGACATAGAAGGGGCTCATGCAAAAGCACAGTTTTAAAAAATATTGATCAAGTTAGTCCAGTTTCTGCTGCAGCAACAAAGAACCCTAAACCTCAATCACACAAAAGTTTATCTCCTATTTACATTACCTGTCCAACACAGGCCACCAAGGGGTCTGCCCACTATAACACTCCAAGACCCAAGATGGCAGAGGATCCACCATCCTATGACACTGCCATCCAAAGTCTCCAGGGGTCATCTGAGCAAGGAAATAGAGCTTGAGTCACCAGTTGGCTTCTGAATGTTTCTGCCTAGAAGTGATTCACATCATTTCCACTTGAACTTTATTGGCCAAAGCAAGTCTAGAGCCATGTCTAATTTTCAGGAAATGAGGGCATACATTCCTCCATGTGCCTGGAAGGAAAGGAATATCAGAAGTTTTGATAAGCACTTGCAACAGTGACTTCTCCCCTGGAGAAGGAAACGGCACCCCACTCCAGTACTCTTGCCTGGAGAATCCCATGGACGGAGGAGCCTGGTAGGCTACAGTCCACGGGGTCACAAAGGGTCGGACACGACTGAGCAACTTAACTTTCACTTTCACTTTGCAACACTGACCAAAACTCCAAGTAGGACTTAATCAGAGATCAAATCATCTTAAGAATATTGTAGAAAAAATTACATGTCTAAGCTCCTTTAAATTCTAGGTTTCTATATTCCAAATTTGCCAGGAAGCTCCTTTAAGACCAGAGGTCTTATTTCCCAGGGTCAAATAAATAACTTTGGATGCTGAAACTCCTCTTAATTAAGAAAATCACTATGCTCAATATTTGAATATACTGAGCTGAACTTGGACTTGGTTTGGAAGAGCTAAAATATTGATAGGTCAACAGCTCTAAATTTGTTTGATAAGAATGTTATGTTTCTTTCTTTTTTTTTCAAACACTGCTGCAAACATTTACAGTTGACTTCTCCATAAGAGTTGTTGATTTTCAGTAGAGGCTGAAAAGGAATGATAGCTAATAACTGTTCTTCCTGTTCTATAGAATTTATTTTCAAGGTTTTGAGCTATTTTCCATACTTCTCATAAAAGCGTAAGCTTAGCTAAATAGTTTGCATTACATGTTGTCAGCTCTATTCTGGAGGCTTGACTGTGTCTTTGTGTAAGAACCTCTTCTTACAGGTTATGCTATATATTACAATCTTACTCAATTCATTTTCCTGGACATAACTTAAATTGAGAGTAATTACCCAGCTCATTTTTGCTCACTTTAAAGCTGCTATATCCTCAATTTTTCTTTAAATTATAGATCACATAAGGAAAGCTATATATTTTCAGTATCACAAATCTGTAACTCTGAAAGGTGCCTTAGAGATCACCTAGTTAACTCCTTGTTTAACACAAAAATATAATAAATAATGTCTAATATTTATTGAGTGTTTACCATGTTCTGGGCTAATGATTTCATATGTACTTTCTCAATAAATACTCACAATAGCCCAATGAGATGAGCACTGGTATCTCCATTCTACAGATGTGTAAACTAAGGTTAAGTATATAGCCACAGTTAGTAGTTTTTTGTTTTTGTTAAAAATCCTACCTGTCCACCCTCCAGAGACTTTTCATATGGGATAATGTAGTAGGGGACCCACGGGTGCAACTCCAGAAGTCCAGTTACTAGATGGGATTTGCCATCCCTTCAGGAACTGTGTAATTATGCTTATTAAATAGAAACACCCTCCCTGACAATAAGTATACACAATACATCCTCGCTAACGATGCCCATCATGAACTGAGCCCTGTCAGTACTTAGTAAATCTACTGTTACCTGCATATCCTTAGGTTTTAAATATCTACTCTTGTTCATACCTCTCAACCAGACATGTGTCCTGTAAATATGCGACCCCATGGACTGTAGCTCACGAGGCTCCTCTGTCCATGGGATTCTCCAGGCAAGACTACTGGAGTGGGTTGCCATGCCCTTCTCCAAGGGATCTTCCCAACCCAAGGAACAAACACAGATCTCCTGCATTGCAGGAGCCATCTGAGCCACCAGGGAAGCCCACATGAAAAATATTCAACCTTAATTAGAAATTCAATTAGAAATAACAATGAGAAATATTTCCCCTTATCAGATGGACCAGTACAGGAAAAAAAAAGATTATTAAATCCTACTGTTGGCAAGGACATGGATAAATAAGGACACGCTGTCATTCACTGTTCAGTATTTTGTGAATTTAGCTCAGACTTTTGGACATTGAATCTTCCTCCATTGTTCCATAGTATTTACATATCAATTTGAGAAAAGGTGACAACACGATAACAAAATTCAGTAAAGAAACTACATGATCCAATGTTTAGATGACAAATTGAAGGCTGGAGCAATTCTGTAACATCACCTAATCTGAGAAAATAATGGGTGGAATGTTAAAATTATTAATCATCAAGGCTCGAACCTCAGGCTCCCTTATTGAGAAGTTTCTGGAGTAGTTTCTTCTGAAATAGTTTCACCAATTGTGTCAAAACTTTTAAACTAATAATGCTTACTCATTATGAAAGGGATTTGTGTGAGTTTTACATTTCTCTTTGTGCTTTTCAATATTGTTTAATTTTCCATTTCAGTGACAGTACATTTTAAAAAATCAACAAAGAGATTTAAGCACACACAACCAGTTTATTCAATAAGCTGAACTCCACACAGAAAGAACAAAAGGGACTTTGTTCTTTCTCACCACTGTAGCTGCAAATCTGTTCTGTTTGATCTCATTTAAGGAGCTGACACTCACCTTGCACGGTGAGGACTGTCCTCCCATTGCTAGAGGTCTACCACTTTAAGAACTGCCTGCCTTTGTCAACACAGGATTTGATTCAGTCCTGGCATCCCCTCCTCAAACTCACTCCCACAAAGTTCCAGCCTCTGTCCTGCACAGGCATCTGTGTCAGGGCTGTCTCCAGAAATTCCGCATCAAGTGTGCTCAGCTGTCCTCACAATAGCCTCTCTCCACCAACCATTCCAGTGCTACCCTCTGTCATCTAAAGCTGAAAAGTTCTCTACTCTCAGCAGTGGTGCTGAAGTGGAAGGAGGGAAGGCACAGAAAAATATGCTCCCTACATACTTTGGAAGCATGAACCCTGAACGAACCCTGAACGAACTCCAGTAGAAATTAATGGGGAAAGATTCTGTATCACCGAACTATAGACGCATCATAGGTTAAAGGCTTTGGCAGGCTGGGCTGGAGGCATAACCTTTATTCATCACGCTATTTATTACTGTGGGAAAATGTGTGGAGTTCACAACAACTGACCTACAAATGATCCTTTGGAACATAACTCACCTGGAAACTGGGGACAGCTTTTACAACCAGCTCCAGCCTGTCAGGTAGAATAGATTAGAGCCAAGACAGCTGTGCTGATTTACAGTCTCGGCCCTGCTGTTGAACCACTTCCTAATTCGCGTTTTTTTTTAGTCTTAAAATGAAAGGCATAACGTGTCTGTTCCAACTACAAGGTTGTTGAGATAATAATTACACCTATTTCTGAGCAAATGTGTCACAAAATTGATAATACTTGTGTGTTTACCATTATTCCACAGTATACACTATGGAATGCACAATACATGTACCCAGTTACAGAGAAGTAGTTTCTGAGATTATTATAATGGGGTGCCCCCAAAGTGTCATAAACTTCTCTTTTCCTTTTCCTAATTTTTTTCTTAGTGATATCTCTTTATCTCTCTTAAGCTGTAGAATATATTATTTTTTGAATTTTGGCATTACCCAAAGCCTAAGTTTAGGAGCACTAATTGAGTGTGTGATGATGCACAATTCAATTCAGTAGCTCAGTCGTGTCCGACTCTTTGGGACCCCATAGACTGCAACATGCCAGACCTCCCTGTCCATCACCAACTCCCAGAGCTTATTCAAACTCAAGTCCATCATTGGTGATGCCATCCAACCATCTCATCCTCTGTCATTCCCTTCTCCTACCACCTTCAATCTTTTCCAGCATCAGGGTCTTTTCAAATGAGTCAATGTGGACAAAGTATTGGAGTTTCAGCATTGGCATCAATCCTTCCAATGAATATTCAGGACTGATTTCCTTTAGGATGGACTGATTGGATCTCCTTGCAGCCCAAGGGACTCTCAAGAGTCTTCTCCAACACCACAGTTCAAAAGCATCAGTTCTTTGGTACTCAGCTTTCTTTATAGTCCATACATGACTACAGGAAAAACCATAGCCTTGAATAGACAGACCTTGGCAAAGTAATGTCTCTGCTTTTTAATATGCTGTCTAGTCGATCATAGTTTGTTTGTTTTTTTTCCCCAAGGAGCAAGCACCTTTTAATTTCATGGCTGCAGTCACCACCTGCAGTGATTTTGGAGCCCCCCCAAAATAAAGTCTCTCACTATTTCCATTGTTTCCCCATCTATTTGCCATGAAGTGATGAGACCAGATGCCATGATCTTGGTTTTCTGAATGTTAAGTTTTAAGCCAAATTTTTCACTCTCCTCTTTCACTTTCATCAAGAGGCTCTTTAGTTCCTCTTCACTTTCTGCCATAAGTGTTGTGTCATCTACATATCTGAGGTTATTAATATTTTTCCCAGCAATCTTGATTCCAGCTTGTGCTTCATCCAGCCCAGTGTTTCTCATGATGTACTCTGCATATAAGTTAAATAAACATGGTGACAATATACAGCCTTGATGTACTCCTTTTCCTATTTGGAACCAGTATGTTGTTCCACATCCAGTTCTAACTGTTGCTTCTTGACCTGCATACAGATTTCTCAGGAGGCAGGTCAGGTGGTCTGGTATTCCCATCTCTTGAAAAATTTTCCACAGTTTGTTATGATCCACACAGTCAAAGGCTTTGGCATAGTCAATAAAGCAGAAATAGATGTTTTTCTGGAACTCTCTTGCTTTTTCAATGATCCACAGATGTTGGCAATTTGATCTCTGGTTCCTATGCCTTTTCTAAAACCAGCTTGAACATCTGGAAACTATTAAAGCCTGGCTTGGAGAATTCTGAGCATTACTTCACTAGTGTGTGAGATGAGTGCAATTGTGTGATAGATTGAGCATTCTTTGGCATTGCCTTTCTTTGGGATTGGAATGAAAACTGATCGTTTCCAGTCCTGTCACCACTGCTGAGTTTTCCAAATTTGCTGGCATATTGTGTGCAGCACTTTCACAGCATCATCTTTCAGGATTTGAAATAGCTCAACTGGAATTCCATCACCTCCACTAGCTTTGTTCGTACTGATGCTTCCTAAGGCACACTTGACTTCACATTCCAGGATGTCTGGTTCTGGGTGAGTGATCACTATTGTGGTTATCTGGGTCATGAAGACCTTTTTTGTATAGTTCTGTGTATTCTTGCCACCTCTTCTTAATATCTTCTGCTTCTGTTTGGTATCTATATCTATACCACTTCCACCCTTTATGATGTCCTTCTATGATACACATACAGCTACAAATTTTAGAAAGCCTTAGATTTTGTCATTTCTCACAGATCTCACAGTTCTAGAGGCTGGGGAAGTCCAACATCAAAGTGCTAGCAGATTCAACTTCTCATGAGACCACCCCCTGAGCCCCTTGCTGGTTGATAGCTGGCTATCTTCTGACTGTGACCTTCATGGTGGAAGGGCTAGGGAGGTCTCTGAGGTCTCTTTTATAAAACCACCAATTCTGACATACATATACTACTGATACTATATAAAATAGATAACTAATGAGAACCTGTATAGCACAAGGAACTCTACTCAGTGCTCTGTGGTGACCTAATGGAAAAGAAATCCAAAAAAAGGGGGAATAAATGTATACATATAGTTGATTAAATTTGCAGTACAGTAGCAACTAACACAACCTTATAAAGCAAGTATACGCCCATAAAAATAAAATAAATAAATAAATGAAAACACTACTGCCTCCACCCTCATGACCTTAACACCCCCAAAAGGACCCACTTCCTAATGCCATCACATCGAGCATTAGGACTTCAACATACGAATTTGACAAAGAGACACAAATATTCAGCTCACAGCAAAAAAACATAATCCTAAAATTTGCTGTTTGTTGCCTTATGGGCCAGAAACCATTTTATACTTAACCAAGCTATCTTATTCCAACATTCTTTTACTTTGTAGTATCTTCTTTGATGGACTGTTATTATATGCATTCTTGTTCCACAAGTGGAATCAGTTTTACCCTCATATTTGTTCTCTCATTAAATAACAAACTGGGTAAAAACGTTGACAAATATTCTCTCATATGTGCATGAAAGCCAGGTCTTTAATTCACTGAAAATTACATTTTGTAAAGGTGAGAGAGGAAAAATTAAGCTTAGTTGTGAACACCCTAGAAGCTTCGGGAAAAAACAGAGGCTGGACATTTGCAATTGTCCTTCACTTTTGACCCTACGATTACTGCCTTGTCTCACAGAAGAATGGGGCTTCCCAGGTGGTGCAGTGATAAAGAATCTGCCCACCAATGCAGAAGACACAAGAGATGCAGGTTTGATCCCTGGGTCGAGAAGATCCCCTGGAGAAGGAAATGGCAACCCACTCCAGGTATTCTTGCCTGGAAAATTCTGTGGACAGAGGAGCCTGGAAGGCTATAGCCCATGGGGTCAGACGTGACTGAGCATACACAGAGACACACACACACACACACACACATCACAGAAGAATAGAACAGGCTTCCTACCTTCAAGCACATCCCCTTTAGTTGCCACTGTTTGGTTTATTGAGGTATTTTGGACTTAATATCTCTTTGATCAGTGCTTGGCACATGGTAGGCAAATAAAATTTGTTGAATAAAAGAACCAGTTATCTGTAGTGCTTTATAACAGTCAGCAAGGTAGAGTCTGTCATTCTGATTTTACGAATGAGAAATCTGATCACAGAAAGGATACTGGCTTGCCTGTAGCCACAGTGAGTAAATGGTAGAGCAAGGAATCGAATCCAGGTGTGCTGGGCTCCAAAACCCACTCTCTTTACACTGTACCAGAGGGAGACACAAGCCCCAAATGTGCCATAACTTTTCTATTTTCAATAAAAACCAGCCCAGAGTCTCTGAATGTCAAACAAACAAAACATACTAAACCTAAGCCATTAAAATTACAGGTTTTGAAAGTAGACCTCAAGCTCCTTGGACATTGTGCTTTCTCACATCCTCCCACGTTCATTCTTCCTCTTGACCTAGCTTTAACACCGGAGAAGGCAATGGCAACCCACTCCAGTACTCTTGCCTGGAAAATCCCATGGATGGAGGAGCCTGATATGCTGCAGTCCATGGGGTCGTGAAGAGTTGGACATGACTGAGCAACACCACTTTCACTTTTCACTTTCATGCATTGGAGAAGGAAATGGCAACCCACTCCAGTGTTCTTGCCTGGAGAATCCCTTGGACGGAGGAGCCTGGTGGGCTGCCGTCCATGGGGTCGCACAGAGTCAGACATGACTGAAGCAACTTAGCAGCAGCAGCAGCAGCAGCTTTAACACAATAGTCCAGCAGTCTTCAAACTGAAGTATGAACAAAAAGACTTTCTAGAATATAAATAGTCTTAGATAGCAATAGGGTGAAAATGTCCAAACCTAAACTTCCAAATACTCATTCTTAAAGCTGAGCCACCTGCCTGTCAGCACTAATGTCTGACAATTATTTCTCCTTTTCTCACCTCACCCACTGTCCTCTCCACTTTGAGAAAGTCATACTACCCCTTACCCTAAATCATATTTTGGTGCATTGTTCCAGGGTGCAAAAATCTTCAAATTATTAAAAAATAGGAATCAATCTAGAATACCACTTTCCTAAGGGAAAGGCTACTGTCAGAAAAGCCAAAAAAGATTCAGAAAGAAACATTCAGGTGGACCTAATTTCATCCAGGAGATGTACTCAAGAGAAGTATCTATCTATTCATTCAAGTCTTACTTTATCCATCTAGCCACCCACCTACCTACCTAGCAATCAATCATTCATCTATCAATCAATTAACCTATCTCAGAATACAATCAATTAACCTTCTCTCAGAGGTGAGATGAGTGTTAGACTCATGACTGTAATGAATTTTAAAATAAAATCATACCTTTTCTAATGAAAAGTAACTCTGATGTGACTGATTAGTTTAACAATGATGTCTGATTATGTGAAGGACATGCTCTATAAGTTGAATGAGCTAAATCTACAGCTCTAAGATTTGGATAAAAATACAGTTAAGGTATGTACACTATGGGATTCTCTGGTGGCTGTGATGGTAAAGAATATGCCTGCAATGCAGGAGACCTGGGTTCAGTCCCTGGGTTGGGATGATCCCCTGGAGAAGAGAATGGTTACCCACCCCAGTATTCTTACTTGGAGAGTTCCATGGACAGAGAAGCCTGGTGGGCAGTCCATGGGGGTCACAAAGTCAGACACAACTGAGCAACTTTCACATGTACATTACATAAAAGAAACCATAAGAAACAATTTTGCAAGTATTTAATTTTATGATATTTAAACTTGTGGTTACATTTTTTTAGATTTCCACTTTAAAAGGTGTTGGAGTAGCCAGTTTTTCCAAAATTCTTTTAGTTTGGAGGCAAGTGTCTGGTATATCACTTCAGGTACTTGCTTATAAACATCTCATTTACCTTGTCCCATTGCATTTCACTCACAACAGCTAGAAAACACCCACAATGTCCTCTATGCCCTTGCCAAAGCTCAGGACTTAGGCACTGCTAGAGGAAAAACAAAATCACATAATCACATTGGTATCATTATAGTTTCATGGCATACAACTTGTACTGGGTCCTGCCTACTGTCTGGCAATGTATCTGTTTGTTTCTGTTTTTCTAGCTTTCTTTCATTTCCCACAGCTTTCATCACCAACATTTTCCAAGCTGCTCAAGCTTCCAGCCCCCATCACCTCCACCATCACTGTCAGCCTGCCAGTGTGCTTTCACTTGCCTAAACCCAGCCCCACTCCCATCCCAGGACAGCCGTTCTTAGGACTCTGCCTTCTTTTGCTCTTCAGGGATCTTTTTTCCTTTCAATTATCTAACCCCAAACTCATTCCTCTTCCTTCATTTTCAAACACTTCTTTTCATCTGCATTCGAACATACTCTGGTCTCACACATTAAAACAAACAAAACAGGAAAATAAAAACATGACCTTTCCCTCGATCCCTTACCCATCAAGTGTTACTATCTTGTTTTACTCTCCTCATATTCAGACTTCCCTAAAGCAGCTTCTACACTCTTGCTCTTTCTCCTCATGCTCACCATCCACATACTTCTCACCTAATAACTGATTTCTGCCCTCACCATGCCAGGGAAGCTGGAAAGATATTGACAACCACCTTATTATTAAGTCTCCTCTTCAATTCACCACAGCATAGCCTCTGCTGAGCATTTCCTTCTCAAAATATTTTCTTTCCTTAGCTTCCTTGACACCACCCTCTCTTGATGTACCTGTTATCTGTTCACTTGGTCTCAGTCTCCTTAGCCCATTCCTCTTCCTCTATCCATTTGTTAAAAACTTACGTCTCAAAAAAAGAAAAAAAAAAAAAAAAAAAACTAATGTCTCTAAGGATCACACTCTAGGACTGCATGTTCATGAGCAGCTGGATCATGGTGAACATGCAGTGTTTCCTTTCTACTCTGAGGCTGATGATCCCCAAATGTGTGTCTTTCATTCATATCTTTTTCTACAGTTTTACTGTAACTATCTTCTATACCTGTACGTAAAACTTAACATGTCTGAAACTGAAGTTATATTTCTGTATCATTGTGAGCCTCCTTCCTCAGTAAATGGTACCATATAGCACAATATGGCTCAAATCTGGGAGTCACCCTGAACCCCTTGGTCTTTCATGTATATCCTGCCCAACTGATCACCTAGATCTGGACATTCTTCCTCATAACAATCTCCTAAATCTGCCCATATCACCCAATTCCAATGGCCACCTCTCTGCTGCAGGTTCTGGTGGCCTCTGACTAGGCTGCTGCAAATCAGCCTTGAGTCCTCTTCATCTGTTTTTTATTCTATAGCCAGTAAAAGTGTTCTAAAACACAAGTCTAATTATGTATTAATAACTCCTTTCCTTAATAGCTTTCAGTGACTTCCCATCATCCTTGTCTATTACTAGTCACTTACTGAACAACTCAAGAATACATCCTGAACTCCTCACAGCTCCAAGGCCCTTCGGAAGTTGGCCTCTGCTCACCATGGTAGCTTCAGTTCTCCACAGTCTTCACTCTAAAGGGTGACTAAAGCATACCCACTCCCTAAATTTCACCAAGCTCTCCTGCTTCAAACACTTTTTCTTCCTCCCTTTGCCAGCAGCCTCCTATTTTAAATTAAGGTTTCAGCTGAGATGTTCCTTCCTCTAGATGTTTCCTAATCCCCTCAAATCTGGATTTGATCCTTATCTTACATGCTTCTGTATGCATTGTTCTTAGTTCATTACAGCATTACTCTATATTGATTTTTTAACTGCTTACATGTCTATTTCCCCAGGATCAGAGACACATAAAGCTAGGTTACTAGCCACTGCCGGGCATATAGTAGGCATTCAACAAGCATTCACTTACTGAGTGAATGTATGAAACTACCAAAGCTTTGCTCCTAAACAAATCACATTACTTTTATGAATGGTTTATAAACCTGCTTAGTAACCAAATGTACAGTTTTCATCAAGCTCCCATGAAATTGTTGACCAGAGAGAACCCACAAGCTTCATGGGGAAAAGTGTCAAGTTGTCCTCATGAAGCTTTGGTCAAGCACTTGCTCCATGAAATTCACTGAATCCTGAACAAAAGCTGAGCCATCTCCATCTTTTCAAATTTTATTTTTTTGCACCATCTAGGAGCAGCTGCTTTTATCCAAGTAGGGGTATTTTTTAAAGAGCATTTTTCTCTTATATGTCAGAAAACCCAAGTTGAAAATAAAATTACATTTCTTAAAACTTCCATGCTCCTGATCTTTTTCTCCTTTTGAGCTGTGCCAGAGGCATGAAGTTTTATACCCCTAGCTCCAGTTAGGAAGATGATTTATTAAAGAGACTTAAATGAAAGATGACTTGGCGTGGATACACTTAGATTCATAGTCCATGCCTTGGGGCAGTTCTAGTATCGACTCTCTAACTAATTCAGAAAGCAAAAAAACTTCTCTCATTATTTCAAGACAAATGCCTAAACCTTCCAATTCTTGTTGGCCTACTACAAATGTGTCGGAAACTAAAACTAGAGATTCTGTAGTTCACGTGTGCCTCTATACCCTACAATGTTTGGCAAATGCATCAGTTACAAATTACCAACTGATGGTATCTTGCAAAGTCTCCACTGTCCATTGTATCAAACTCTTGTGTTCTTTATACTGATCTCTCTACAAAATTATCACTCAGAAGTTATGCTGGAGAAGTTATTTCCAATTTTTTCATTAGGTTCATAAATCAGAACTTGTTCAGAACAAGTTAAAAAGCCATGATAAAGAGACAAATATTTCAACTGATTTATGAAAAGTCCTAAGCTTCTGCTGGTGCACAGAGAACAGAAAAATGACCTAACTAGTTGCCTCAGTTTCGGCTCAGAATGTGCACATATTTACTTCATTTCCTTGATTTGACCCTAATTCAAGAGATCATCCTGAAGAGTCAGCAATGCTAATGAGCTGGGTTTTAAAGGGAACAAATGGATATAATTGAAAGACATACGATGTCATTTTCTCATCACTGTCGTGAATAAAGAAGATATTTCTCAGTGATAGGGATCTTTTATAATGGAAAATAATTTGTACTGAACTCAGAAACCTTAGTGTCTGCTTGCCTTCATTTTATTCAGAACAGGAAGAGTTCAATGAATTGATATAGTCCAGAAACACACGAATGTCTTTCCTGTGATGAAAAGTAAATTTAAATTGTGAGAAAATGACTTCCTTTCTGAGAATTGTCAAGATTCTTGTTCTTGATCATGGTTCAAAGTCTCCCATGTAGGTTTTGTCTTCTCATTTGTTCCAGAGAAATTGTAAATGACACTATTCCTTTTATATTAAGAAAGAACAACATCCAAACTATCAAGATAGGGACATGGTTAGGTCTACATCACTCATCTCTTTGGGTCTAAGAATATCATTATGCATTAAATAGCATATAAGTAATAAGTTTATCACTTATGGCAATGGCTTACCTACTGGAAATTAAAGAGCTTGGTAACTATATAGTCTTAATTACTGAAGATCATCTGTAATTATTCTTTCAAACCAAAAGTTTTTTTTCTCAAATACATGTTGCTAGAATTAAATATTTAGTTTATATATAACAGGAAAAAATAGAATGGACATGCTTTAAAGCACAGAAAGGCTGGCAGAAGTACAATTTATAGGCTCATATCAAAGCTAAAATGAGAAGGGACCAAGTATGAATCATTTGCACAATTCACAGTAAATCATAAAAATGGCAAAAAAAAATGGCAAATAAAAATAAAATGATTAATAAGTCAGATATTTTCTCCAAGTAGTCCTAGTTTTTATATTGCTCTTTTATGTCTTTCTTGCTGTTCAGTCACTAAGTTTTTTCCAACTCTTCACGACCCCATGGACTCCAGCACACCAGGCTTCCCTGTCCTTCACTATCTCCTGGAGTTTTCTCAGACTCACGTCCATTGATCCAGTGATGTCATCCAACCATCTCATCCTCTGATGCTCCCTTCTCTTTCTGCCCTCAGTCTTTCCCAACATCAGGGTCTTTGTGTCTGTAGTGGCATCAAAATAGTTAGATATTTTGAAAAGAAAAAAGGAAGAAAACAGATCCAATACAAACAATTTAAATAAAGAGAAAACAAGGTGGTCAGGACTTTTTACTTATTTTTCCAAAGTTACTTACATAGCAAAGCAATTTGATTGTGGTTTAAATGAGCTTTAAATACAAAAAACCCAATATGCAAATATATTTTACACAGTTATTCAGAGTCAGACACCAGGCAGCTGAGGACAAATGTAAAAACCAGAGGAGCAACGAAGTGGAACAGGAGCGTCTCCTCCTACAGAGTGGAGAGTGGCTTGGTTGTAGGGTTGCAAACAGCAAAAGAAAAAGAGGTAAGTATTCATGGTGGGCATAATAATGACCCCTCAAAGATATTGACAGCCTTATCCTCAGAATCTGTGAACATGCTGCTTGTTAAATGACAAAGGGGAATTAAGATTGCAGAGGAAGGCAGAAGAGGAGTCCATCATATCAAATGACAAAGGCTTGACCACAGTTACTGCCTTTGAAGATGGAAGAAGGGAGCCAGGAGCCAAGGAACACAGATGGCTTCCCGAAGCTAGAAAAAGCAAGAAAATGAATTCTCCCCAAGAACCTCCAGGAAGAAACACAGCTATGCCAACACCTTGATTTTTGCTCACTGAGAATCATTTCAGACTACAGACCTTGAGAACTGCAAGATAAATTCATGTTGCTTTGTGCCACCAAGTGTATGGTAATTTCTTGGGGCAGCAATAGAAAACTAATACAGCACTTTGCAGTAAAAACGATAGTGGAAAGGATTCCCAAGAGGCAAAGAAGAATAAATTTAAAATGCCATAGTAGAATAAAAAAGAAGACAAGGAGTTTATTAAATAGCAGAAAGAGGGCAAAAATGAAAGAATTTATGAATATCAGCAAAACTGACTTCTACCTGCAATAGCCATCATACTACCTGTGACAGTAAACTATAGGACCAAGGTCAAGTGCTTCAGGGTAAAGAAGTAAAGTGGGAGACATTACACAATGTCCTTCACATGGCAAAAGCTTCATTAGATATTTATTAATACACTGCTCTTGAGAAACAAAAAGGGCAAAGAAAAATAAGAAGGGCAACTATCAATAGAAATGGATAACATAAAGAAAATCATAAAGCAAACATGTGTGTGTGTGTGTGTGTGTATATATATATATATATATATATATATATATATATATATAAAGTATGCCTTCACTTAGGGCATTGGGTTTTTGATGTTGTCTACTTGATCAAGTGAAAAATGGCCAGAGTAGCATTAAAAAGTATGGACAAGTCATACCTATAACATCCAAATTAGCATGTAATTCTACATTATTTGAAAGAAGATATGCATATATATACCATACCATCTGAAAATGGCTTCAGTGAAAAACCATACACTGTTCAAATGACAAATGACTAAATATGGGTTTTCTTGAACTTGTCTTTGCAGAGTGACATACAGTCACGTGACACAGTGAAAAATTTTGTGTGATTGTTCATGAGACAACACAAACAACTTTTGGGGATGTGACTTTTCTTCAGTTGAATAAAGACTGATCCTCTCCTAAAGCTATGTTCAATAAGACCAAGCCAAAGATGTTTTATGACTTCCAGGAGTCAGCCAATTAATCCTTAGAGAATGCTAAGCCATTATTTCTCTTTATTTCTCACATCAAACACATTAGCTTATGACTGAAGACAAACAAGAAATTCCATAGGAAATATTAAAGAATATGATGGGAGGTGTATGATGCTATTAAAAAGTAAAGTTCAAAATGTAATATGCAGAGTTGTTTTGGAACTGACCCCCTATCCCAGCTCTAGTCATGGTGGTAACTTTTAAGGATACTGAATAAATGGAAGTGTGTTCCTACTGATTCTGTTTTCCATAAGTTTAGGAAAAGGCTTTGAAAGTAACGTCTAAAGAACACACTGATTTTTTTTAAACATATGCTAAAAGATTAATCCTTTAAGAAGATATTTTCTAATTCTCCTTTTATTACCTAACATTTCTTTCTCAAACAAAACAGAAACAGAAAACAAAAAGAACCTTCTTTAGTTTCTGCATTATTCCTGAGAGAATAGTGAGGTTTTAAGAGGACATCCAAAAAGGTGTGACTTAATAAAGAATAACTCATACAATCACAGATTAACGCAGGAAGATACCTATAAGAACTCCTTCATAATCACAAAATCCAAGCATCTCAGAGAGAAAAGCCCTGTGAAGTCCCTAGAGCAACTTCCAATGTAAAGCAGGATATCCCACCACCCTTGGCCAGACAGGCTGTCATTCAGCTCTCTAGCTGAGTATCTTAAGTGAGATAGAGCTCCCAAACACCCACTATTACACTGTTCGTTCCCAGTTTAACTTCCACCTGTAATCTGTTTTGTTTCCTAGCTGCCAAACCCATGTCTAAGCCTGCTTTCCATATCAGATCTTCAAACACTAGATACCAATACAATAATATCTTTCTATTTAATCATCTCCTTTTAAAACCAAGAAGCATAGGGCAAGCGTATGTATACATGTCTATTATCTTGGACCCTCCTATATAATCTGATGATTACTTAGTACAATAACTTGTTAATGCATTCATCAACTGTGTGCTGACACTCTACCAGTTTCCTGGCAAGGAAGAAAGACCAGATCCCTGTCATCAAGAAGCCTAAATTCTAGTAAGTCAGACAATGAACAAGTGAACAGGTAAGTAAATAAGATTTAAAATAGCAGAAAGTGAGTATGTATTGATTAGGGAGATGATTTTTAAGACAAGAACCAAAGAACAAAAAAGAAAAATCATGCAAAGAGCCAGAGAGGAGAACTTAAGATCCTGAGATTGAAAAAAAAAAAAAAAAAAAAAGAGTTCAGTCTCTTCTAGATGCTCCAGGTGCTTCTAGAACATTAGTAGAAGAGAGAAGCAAGTGACAGAAACCAAAATTGGAGAAGCAGACAGACCCAAACCATAGTATGGAGTTTGTATTTTATTCTATGTGCAATAGGAATCTATGTAAGAATTGTAAGCTGGATACATAATCAATTTGTTATTTAAAATACCATTCTGATGGGCTTATGGAGAATGGATGAGGCAAGGGTGGAAACAGAAAGATGACTTAGGAGGCTCCTGAAATGAGAAATGATGGAGACATAGCTAGACATGGCAGCAGTAGAGAATGAGAGGTGTGGAATGGATTGAAGCATATGAGAAAGTACAGACAGATGTGTCTGATGGTGGACACAGATGGTGAAGGAAGATGGTATAAAAGGTAGTTCCTGGGTTTCTAGTTGGAGTGACTCTGGATGGCAGACGAGAAGATATATCCAGAAGGTTTCAAATAGGCAAGTGGGTGTGTAGATGTGGAGCTCAGAGGAAAGGACTGGCCTGAAGATGCAAAATATGGGAGTTGCCAACATATGGAAGGTATTTAAGATCATTGAAATGAATAAGGAAACCCAGAAAGTTTACAAAGGAGAATAGAGCTCAAAACCTAGTCCTGAAGAAATTCCAACACTTAAGAGTAGAAAAGACTACAAAGAAGCCAAGAAGGAAAAAGGAGAATCAGAAGACTACTTGAAAGAGGAAAAAGGGGTCAACTTCATCAGCGGTTTTTTGAAAACTGGAGCAAAATGAGAGTAAAGTGACCATCAAACATAACACCAGGGAGGTGGCTGGTGATCATGACAAAAGCAGTGTCTGTGGAATAGCAAAGCTAGAAGCAAATGAGTAGTTTTAGGAGTGAAGTAAAGGTGAGAAAGTGTAGAAGTTTTGTTGATGGTTCTTGTTTAGTCGCTAAGTCATGTCTGACTCTGCAACCCCATGGACTGTCGCCTGCCAGGCTCCTCTGTCCATGGGATTTCTCAGGCAAGAATACTGGACCTTCTCCAGGGGCTCTCCTGGCTCAGGGATCGAGCCTGAATCTCCTGCATTGGCAGGCACTGGCAGGCAGATTCTTAACAGTTGAGCCACCAGGGAAGCCCCACAAGTTTTGTTGGGGAAAAGAACAAAAAAGTCGGGGATAGGAGCAAGAGACGATGTGGGATCAAACAAGGATTTTTTCCCTTAAGATAGATATTACATGCCAAAAAAAAATCAAAAAATTCAGATATTAAAGAAAGCTTGACATACCCCTTCTCTAGGCCAGTGATTTTCAAACTGTTTTCAACAAAAGGCTGGGTTTCTGAGACAGTATCTTGCAGTCACTGCAAAAAGCAAAACAAGCTTCCATCCTTACCAAAAAAGTAACTCAAATTTAATCCATTTTATATATGGAGATTTAGAATAAGATGTCATCTGAAAAATCACTGATCTAAGGAGAGCATAAGGTAGTCAAACATCTCACTATATTAACTGATTAATCCATATATGGTTTGTATTCTTAATTATGTCATACAATGGCTCTTCAGGCAAAACATGATGATAAATTGTATCCGTAGCACAGTTTCGGGATACTAAACAAGTTTGTCATCGTTTCACAACCTCTTGGCAATGATAAATTAAGTAGCTTCTTTTACACTAAATTCTTCAGGAACTTCAGTATTCTCAAAACTTGATTTTCAATCATTTTAATTAATATAGTCCACAGTCAATAAGTTTGATAAACTTGAGACATCTCAAACATGCTTTTTAATAAAACTGACTTACAAATTATAAAATTGTATCAATACACAGATTTTGACAGCTAGGCAGATTAATTCTTTATCTACTCAGTAAATACAATCTTTTCACAAAGAGATTCCCTGACATTCAGATGTGCAAAATAAGACTTAGGCAATAATTCTGAATTTAAAAAATGTAATACAGGGGCACAGCTTTTTTTAACCATATGAGATAAAAACAAGTGGGACAGTAGAGAAAACAAATAGATTCATGAGAAATTTGTCACTAAATAAATGAAACAAGTTATTTTTCTAAAAGATATTTATGTTTATGACCTTCAGAAAACCTTATGACCTTCAGAAAAATCGTTGCAGCGATTATTAAAATTTAGCACTGATTTTGACATTACACCACTATAGCTCTATTGGTGGTTCAAACGGTAAAGAACCCACCTGCAATGCGGGGGGCCTGGGTTGGATCCCTGGGTGGGGAAGATCCCCTGGAGGAGGGCATGGCAACCCGCTCCAGTATTCTTGCCTGGAGAATCCCATGGACGGAGGAGCCTGGCGGACTACAGTCTATAGGGTCACAAAGAGTCGGACAGGACTGAGCGACCAAGTACAGCACTTAGCTCTATTTCTCTACCACAGGATTCCTCAGTCTCAGCACTACTAACATTTTGGGCCAGATAAATCTCTGTTTGGGGGCTCTACCTTCTTTCTGAAGCACGTTTAAAAGAATACCTGGCCTATAACCATTAGATGTTCATCGTACTCCCCTCTCCACAACCAAAAATGTCTCCAGACACTGGCAAATATCCCCTGAGAGTCCAAATCCCTCCCAGTTGAGATTCTGTTCTACAAGATGAGGTGATTTCTTATTATGGACTTCAGCTACTCTTTTCACAATTTTTAGGAAGATATTCGGGCTCTAACTGAACGGAATGAAGATATTATGACACTCAGCCCTAGCTGTTCATGTAACTGTAACAGAGCAAGGGAAGCACACACATCTCAAATGTGACTAAACAGCCTGATAATTGGCTCAATACCTGTGGAGAAGCACGCATCTGGAACAAGGTTAATGCATTATATTAACGCTTCATTGTAAAAGGTCCAACTACTGACCTTCACATAAGGAAACAGTGAATAAGATCACTTATTTGGAGGACTGTGTATCTAAACCTTCCACTAAAATCAGGCATGTGGCAAAGCTACATGAAAAACCTTGTCAAGACATTAAAGACAGGCAGATCATGTTTGGCTGTATTCATTTTACATGTTGTTTTGCATTATGCTTTTTAAATGAAATACCAGTGAGAAAAATATGAAAAGGGAGATTTTTAAAGGTGGAGCTAAGCTGCCACCTAGAGAATACAGAAATGAGAGCATCTGAGCCTTCTACATTTACTGCAAGAATAATATTGTCCTATTAACTAAAAACAAATCAAATTTAAAATCTCAAAAGCAATGTGAAATTCTAATGCCATGTTTTTTTTAATTAATTATTCATAAGATTTCAAATTCAAGTTTTCAACTGTGCTTTTAAAATTTCATAGAGAGTGAATTAACAGAGACAATCTTTTAGAAGTTCAAACAATTCTGAAGTAGTCATTTCTGAATAATAGCAGAATACCTAGACACAGAATACTGTACCATTAATGCTACAATAAAAACTTAGTCAAAATTTTAAAGTTTTGAAGAACACTTACTATTGAAAATGAATTGTAAGATTAATGAATGAGACCAAGTGGCTGATTTTCAATGTTTATCACCTTTCCTTAACAATTATTCTTTCAAATGAAGCCAATTAGGGAAACAATTATGGTAACTAAAATCCAATAGACTCACCACCTGGAGGAAAAGGAGTGTTACTTAGGCAACCTAACAGAAGCAAAATATAGAATATAGGAGAGGGAAAAGCCTGGTGGAAATAAGAAGGCGGAAAGTAACCAGACTGTAACTGAGATAAAGCATAAAGCAGAGCTACAATTTCTGGGGAAATATGAGTCTCCTTTCCTAAATATAACAGTATAATTGAACATTCATTAGGCTCCCCAGACCATAAACCATCGCCTGGTTAAGGTAGGCATTTGGGAAGCTGCATGAACTCTTCTGGGCCATGAGGGTCCCATTTAGTAAATTAGTACTTCAGTGCACAGAATGATACCCTTGTGGTCTTGTAGTGGATTCCAAAAGTGCTTAGTTTACACACTAGGAGGATCTGATGTTCATTAGGAGATGAGAAGTATGCCGGCTTACATAGCTACATAGATGTGAAAGTACTACACTCATTCAAAAGGAGAATATCAAGATGCAGTCTAGAAATTCAAGTGTCAAATTGACATGACCTGGTCTACAACTGCTTAACATTTAGATGATGAGACTTTTCTCTTTTACAACTTGAGGATTTTTATTTTTATCTTATATAAGTTTCTGATATCACTGTTTTTGTAGTTTTGCAAGAAATATCCTAGTTTAAAAGCCTTCCTGGAATGTTTTAGAGTGGCATGGGTACTCAACAGATCATCCACCAAGCCTGGTATCCACCTGTACAAGTCAGCCAGTAAAATCCAATTGTTTAGAGATGAATTTACTCAACCTATTTGTCATAGAAAATGAAAAAATATTAGGTTTTACTGATTTTTTTTTTGAACTTTATCACAGCCTAGGGAAAAGAATCCTAAGATTTCTTCTGTCCTGAGAATTCTCTTTAGGTACATAAGTGACTTGAATCATGTATGTGAATGGCATTCTGCAACACTGTGTCTAAAACTAAGCATTTATACAAGTAATAACTTAATGAATAAAGTCTTTCCTATTCCCATATCAGACCAGTAAAGTAATATTTTACATATCTTTCTTAAATCATAGCTTTCTAATAATAACTCATATTACATGAGTAGCTTGAAATTCATGATAAATCTCAAATGATAGCTATTCATATCATACAATTGTGCTATCTGACATAAAGTTATGCATTTGCCTATTTTTAGATAATATGAAACAGAAGCACCTTTTATGTGGTAAATATATCAAATCTCTTCAATGGGCTTTTTGACTAAGAAAATACGACATTTTAATGTAAGTTTCCAAAAAAGGCCTCTGTCAGTCAGAATCAATTTCTATACATTTCAGAAATCTGAGCCAATACTGTACAAGAAATATGTAGTCCAATCACGTCCCAAGTGGCTCAAGTGGTAAAGGATCCACCTGCCAATGCGGGAGACTCAGGAGATGAAGGTTCAGTCCCTGGGGTGGGAAGATCCCCTGGAGGAGGAAATGGCTACCAACTCCAGTATTCTTGTCTGGGAAATCCCATAGACAGAGGAGCCTGATGGGCCCAAGTACATGGGGTCGCAAAGTGTCGGACATGACTGAGCACGTATGCACGTGCAAGAACGGTTTATATAGTCCAAAAAATTTCTGAAGTTCATTTATATAAAGAGTAGCACTTCTTTATATCAGTATTCAAATGTAAAAGATAAAATTAATATTACTGTGTTTAAAAGCACAGTGCCATGACTTATGGAAGAATAAAAGCATTTGGAGGATTCCTGATCTAGTGGGAGAAATTGATACAAATCTCTTGGTGTCTTGTTATTGTTGTTGTTTAGTCACTAAGTAGTGTCCAACTCTTTTGTGACCCTACAGAACTGTAGCCCACCAGGCTCCTCTGTCAATGGGATTTTCTAGGAAAGAATACTGTAGTGGGTTCAGAGGTCTAGAGTAGAGAGGGAGTCATCTGAGGATTGAGGTATGAAAGAAGTTGAATGTTGTTGAAGCAGAGAGCAAAGCAGATCTTGAAAGGTTTGAAGGTTATCCTAAGATCTTAAGTTTGGGGACCATTAACTCAAAGGCAAATGGAAGTCCCTGAAGAGTTTTAAGCAGGAGAGGAGGATGATCAAACGTGATGTCTAAGGGATCTTCCCGGCTTTGGAAGCAGAACACAACTGAAAGTAAGGCAGGAAGGTGACTTTAGGAAATAATTTAAGCCAGGAAAAAGATGATGATGGCTAAATGAGGATGATAGCAGTGGCAGTAAATGGAAAGGGATGTGCTTGAGAGAGATTTAAAAGTTATCATATATGAGGTTTTGTTACAGAATGGATATAGAAAATTAAGGAGAGAGAAGAGTGATGGATAAGTCTCAAGACTCTAACTTGAAAAACCAGAAGTTCCTAACAACTCTAGAAACAATGCAATGGGGACAAATCCATAGAGAGAGAGAAGATGAGGAAAGGTAATGAGTTTAGTTATGAGCGTGCAAATATTGAGGCTCCTGGCAAAGACTATTCAAGTGAAGATGTCCAGAGAAATTTAAATATATAAGTATAAGCTCAGGCAAAAAAATACACAAGATTAAATCAGTATATAAATGGCTGTTGAAGCAGAGAAGGTAAATGAGATTCCCTGAAATTCTGTGTAGTTAAGTATGAAAGAGCCTAGAAGCTAGTCTTTAATGGCATTGAAACATGTATAACATCATATAAGAAATGAATCACCAGTCCAGGTTCGATGCAGGATACAGAATGCTTGGGGCTGGTGCACTGGGATGACCCAGAGGGATGGTACAGGGAGGGAGGAGGGAGGCGGGTTCAGGATGGGGAACACGTGTACACCCGTGGTAGATTCATGTTGATGTATGGTAAAACCAATACAATATTATAAAGTAATTAGCCTCCAATTAAAATAAATTAAAAAAAAACACTGAAACATGAGGGTCCAGAAGAGAAGAAAGATCTAATAAAGATAATGTTGAGTGAGAAGGAAAATCAGTGGATTGTGTACCAGAAGCCAGTGGAAGGGTGTTTCAGAAAGGATGATTTGATTAACAAAGCAAAGTGTCATCCTCGATTAACAAAATAATGACTGATGTTTCACCACTGCATTTAATAACAAAGAAACCTTTATTAAATGTGGTGTGAGTGTAGTTGGAGTTAAATCCAGAGAATAGAGTGCCCTACTGTGTACTTAGCAGTGAACACAGGTGAGAACATAGATACAACAATTATGAATAACCTCTTTTAAGAATTTTGGGTGTGAAGGGAAGGAAAGACATATAACCAAGAGATAATATAGGTTTAAAGCAAGAAGTTTTGGTTTGCTTCATCATAATTTACATAGGTGGAAAATCTTTAGCATCTTTGATGAATAGAAAAATCAGACAGTCATGGACAAGGAATACAGTAGAAAGAGAGGATAATCTATAGGGTAGCGTGATGGCTAATTTTATGTGTCAACTTGACTGGGCCACAGGGTGCCAAGATATTTGGTCAAACATTATTCTGGGTGTTTCTGTGAGGGTGTTTTTTGGATGACATTAAAATCTAAATCAGTAAACTGAGTAAGGAAGACTGCTCCCTAAATGTGGGGTGGCCTCATGCAATCAGTTGAAGGCCTAAATAGAATTTTAAAAAAACCTAACTCTCTCCCAACTAAGAGAGAATTCCTCCTGCCTAATTGCCTTCATACTGGGACATCAGCTTTTGCCCGTTTTCAGACTCAAAATGAAACTGGCTCTTCCTGTGTCTCAAGCCTGTGGCATTTGGACTAGAACTACCACATTGGGTCTCCTGGGTCCCCAACTTGCCAACTGCAGATCATGGAATTCCCAGCCTCCATAATCACATGAGCCAATTTTTTTTATCATTATATCTGTGTATTCACAAACACACAAATATATGCACATCCCATTGGATCTGTTTCACTGGCTAACCCTGGGAGTGGGTCCCAGAAATCAAGTTTTTAACAAGCCACTTACAAGTGACTGTGACTCAGACTTAAGCTTGAGAAGCACTGCTCCAGGACAAAGTTCCTCTGTGAGCAGGAGGGATTAAGAGCATATAGATGGAAGGCTTGCCTATACCAGGAATTCCATTATAAAAGGAGCAAAGAAGGGAGGGAATGGGGCTGGTAGATGAAGGTAAGTTTGAGATTTGGTGAAGAGGAATTTGAGGCAGCTTTTGCCTGGCTTCTTTTTACTCTGTAGAGCAGGAAATACAGTGGTTTTCTAATAGAAAATAAGGATGTGGTACTGGAGAAGGAAATGGCAACCCACTCCAGTATTCTTGCTTGGAGAATCCCAGGGACAGGGGAGCCTGGTGGGCTGGCGTCTATGGGGTCACACAGAGTCGGACATGACTGACGCGACTTAGCAGCAGCAGCAGGGGGAGAGAACTGAGAAGGGGAAGAAATGAAGTCTTGAAATGATCATTGCAGAAAGTAGGAAATTTTCAGAGCCCACGAGTTCAGAGGGTAACCATACCACACTCGCTGGTTGTTTAAGATTTTTCCCAGATTTGGTCAGCAGTTTCATTATGCAACCAAGGATGATAATTGGATTCACCCAGGATTTGGATTTTTCAGGTCAACAGAACAATATTTATATTGTCTTTTAAGAGAAATCAGTGTGGTCAGGAGAATAGAATCCCTGCTATTGAATCCAAGCAGAATAGGATGGGAGTTGAGAAAAAAAGTGCTGGAAGAACAGAAAACACAGAAGTAAGCCTCCTGATACCTGACACTGGTTCTCTGCCCTTTAGGGATACCACAGCCACCCCGATGCAAAGTGTTCCAACAGCTTCACCAAGTGTGATGAGGTAACAGGGAAAAGACTCTACTTCTCATGGGAGGATATCTGGGAAGGCCTAGATGAGATGAGAAGGTGGAACATAAACAGCCTTAAAGAATCTAGACACGCAAGCTTGGGCTAGAGTTCACACAGCACACTGAGAGTCTGTAGGGAGCAAGTTGAAGAACAGAAAACATGGTTCCCAATACAATAAGGATGTGAATTTAATGGAGATTGCATAAGCTTAGGCAGGGATGAAGAATACTAACAGAAAGTGCCTTCAGGGAAAGATAAAAAGACACACCACATTCATATTTGGAGAGCCTTGGATTTTACTGTGTGCTAGAGAACTATTAAAGACTTATGACAAGCAGAATGATATGATCATTGCAATCTTCGCATTTCCATCAAAATATTTGTTAAGATAGGAAAGACTGTTTGAACTGTTTAACTGATAGACTAGATGCACTCCTAGAAGCTGTCCTCTAAAATTAAATTTAATACGTAAGCTAATACTTTAAAAGTTGGCATTCCTGGTATGAAAAATATTAAAGTCTTCATAGCAAATGGTCATATAAAGGAACAAGAACACACAATTTACAAAACAGAAATGTAATTAGAAAAGAAAATGAATCTTTATGTTAAATTAATATTTCTATGGAAAAAAATGAATCAACCCTAGGATTTTTTTAAAAGCATCATTCATTGTTGCCCTAAATGTTTTTTTCCACAGAACCTTTAGGTCTATCTTTCTCCAAAAGATGGTATAATCCATCTTTGGTTATTTCAGTTTCAGGAGGTAGGTGGGCTTTTCCTTCTATTAGTGCCTCAAAAGTACCATGTGTATATAGTTGGGTATCAATAAATGATTGTGGATGATGACTCCATTTCTCCCTGAGTTCTCTATGACTGTTAAGACAATTTCCCAGCAGCACAAACTCAGAACAGTGTTCCCTTTTCTCCTGATTTCCCCAAATCTCAGACTGTTCTTTGTCATAACTGAAACATTCTCAAACTATACCTTTGCCCCAGAGAGGACACATACTGGAATCTCCACTTTAATGTATCTTTGCCATCAGGTGGCGGGGGCGGGGGGCGTTTTTAAGCAAAAGAATGGTCAGCACACCACAGGGCCATTTCACCAACTGAAAAATTCAAGAGGAGATTCTCATTCTATAGACTAAAAGGGTCTTAAAACTATATAAACTTTCTCAGTTAAGTTGAATTGAATGTCTTGTTTTAGAATGCTCATTTTGACCAAACTCTTCATTGGGATGCTAATGTTCAACAAGTAAAATGTAAAAATTAAAAATACAGCAGGACTTCCCTGGTGGAACAGAAGATAAGAATCTACCTGCCAATGTAGGGGACAAAGGTTCAATCCCTGGTCCAGGAAGATTCCACATGCTGCAGAGCAACTAAGCCCGTGCTCCAAAACCAGTGAAGCCCAAAAGCCTAGGACCTGTGCTCTACAGCAAGAGAAGACACTGACCACTAGCAGAAGCCCTCACAAGCCAACAGAGAGTAGCCCCCATTCGCTACAAGTAGAGAAAGCCTGTACGCAGCAACAAAGACTCAGCTCAGCTAAATAAATTGTAAACGAAATAAATAATTTTTTAAAAAACACAGCAAAAACTTCACCCTTCTTGTCCACTGGTTGGATTCCTTTAATCATCTTGGTAGACGAGAAAGAATAATGTTTGAAACTGCCCTGAGAAATGACACTTAATGATTTCCTCTTACTTCAACTTATAAGCAAGATTTTCAATTATCTTTCTAAAAATAAACTGGTAGCTATATAAACTTATTTAGCTATGAAACTGTGATTAAATACTCTGATCTACTGAATTGCCTATATCAACTAATTTTATTTCATAAAAGCAATCAACTATATCATCATATCCTGTCTCTACTATCTTCCAGAAGTTTATAGATACTCTTAATGTATACTATTTTATTATTCTTGACATGAAAGGATGATAATATTATGGCTTTCCTTTTAATAACTCGTAAAAGTCTCATGATCTGTTTCAGGACACTTCCATCTTTTTTTCTCAGCACTGGCTTTGAGTACAATACTTAAATATGTCTCTTTGTACATTTTAACCTCCTCCTCCTCCCTATTTATATTAAACTTCACCCAGCAAATCCTGCCAGCAATTATCCCACAGCTGTGATATTTCACTTGTTTAAACAGAAACCTTATCAGTAAATAATAGCTGTTTTCATTCTACACAACTAATCATGTAATAGTCACTGAATTCATTTACAATTTCCAGCTACAGACACAAGATGAAGCTACCTATTAACATGATTTTCCTGTGTCACTCTACTGCCTTTCATTGATAGATGAGATATGCAACTGTTAAAAAAAAATTTAGGCTTGTGTATGTGGTTTCTGGGGTCAACAGCATTATGAAATGAATAAATCATATAGTTAAATCTACCTCTAACACAATACTGTGCAAAAGCAACAGGTAATTCCCTGCTGCAACGACTTTACTAGGAAGCTTCAGGCCCAATAAAATCAGAGTTAAAACACCAGATACTTCCAAATCAAGTTTCATGGTAGAACTGAGACAGAGGTAGAAACTGAGAGAAAGCAACTGTTCATTTTCGACAAGAAATTTTTGTAAGTTGGAGAAAGGCATGAACAAAAAGAAAGGGAATAAGAAGTTTCACCGGAATAGAATAGAGAAAGAAAGATCATAATAATCATGGATACTTTTACATCAAACTTTGGTTTTTCTAATACCCTAGACAGAGAAGCCTGGAAGGTCACAGTCCATGGGGTCGCTGAGGGTTGGACATGACTGAGCGACTTCACTTTCACTTTTCACTTTCATGCATTGGAGAAGGAAATGGCAACCCACTCCAGTGTTCTTGCCTGGAGAATCCCAGGGACGGGGAAGCCTGGTGGGCTTCCGTCTATGGGGTCGCAGAGTCGGACACAACTGAAGCGACTTAGCAGCAGCAGCAGGACCCTAAAAAATATTTGAAAGTTTTTAATACCTCTTTTTTATTCAACAAATACTATCTGGTACCCACTCTTAAATATTTTCAGAACCCCATTGTGAAATATTCCTATACTTAATCATAATGTTAACTGTAATACATGTGCTTTTTACTCCTATTTTCCTTTCCATGTCTTAAAAATATATACATTTCCCCAACATATAACAGAAAATGTCACTTTCCCTGTACATTGGATCTATGGAAAGATCAGTCTTTTTAGTAGACAGCAAGGAATATATGAGGACAAAGCAGCCCAAAAGGCATCTGAAATGAGCACAGGAGCAGCCAGCCAAATTGGCATCACATTCTGTATCATCATTCCATATCAAAGACAGACTAGGTGAAGAGTCTCACGATTCCAGACCTAACTGCCAAAGATACAGTCAAAGCAAGTGAGCTCAGACATAGCAAAATAAAATATACAAATATATAAACATACGTGTTCCAAAGTTTGTGTTCAAATCAGCCATGAGGAACCATATAGATGATAAATGTCTAGGTGGAGGGAGGAAAAAAATTATACCAGTAGCTACGTTCACTTCAAAAAATATACAAGCACCTACTATGCAGCAGGCAGTGTTCTAGGAGTATGCAGCAGTGAATAAAATGGACAAAAAAAATCCCTAACTTTCTAGAGTATCCAGCCAGTGTAGGAGACACATAATAAACAAGAGAATGCAGAGTGGTAGGACCTTAAGACAAAATAAAATCAGGAAGAAGGGATATAATGCATAGTACCCAAAGATGATCACACCAATTGCTCCTCTCTCTGTAGTCACATCTCACTCCTCTCTGTAGCAGATGGAGGATCTTTCTTCCTTCTTCTTGAATCTTAGCTTGTTTATGACTAGCTTTGACTATTAGAATAGGCAGCGGCTCCAGCTCCAGGCCTAAGAAATCTGGCAGCGTCAGTCTGGGTTCTCTTGGAACCCAGCCTCCAGGCTATAAGGAAGTCTCAACAATCTTCTAGAGAGAGAGGCCACATGCAGAGTCCCTGGATGAGGAGACCAAGGTGGAAAGGATGACAAAGAGGAAGAGAAAGGTGCACCTTCTGAGCGCTCACCTGCACACCGACACATTTGAAACCACTGCTGACCCCATATGAAGAGAATAAAGTCCAGAAATTAGTAAGAAATAATGAATTATTAAATCATTAAATTTGGGAGTGCTTTCCCTGTATATACAGTTACACTGAAATAGATAGCTGAATCACGGGAGGGGTGAAAAAAGAGAAAATTGGTAATTATCAGAGTGAAGAATCACAATGCAACAATGAGATTATCTACGTATTTTCTGAGAATACAGCAAAAAGAAAATATTTAAATTACTTCAGAAGAGAAAGAATTAAGGTAAGCATACTAAATCCTATTGACCACTGGAAAGGAAGACAGACATAGGCCACATTTCTAAACTGGGGGCTGAGAGGCAAAGATTGATCTTGCTGAGTCAGTTATAGGTGGCTACACCTCAGGAGCCACGCTTAAGGAGTAGAGCCTAAGGAATTGTACCCACACACCTCAGCCACACCTGGACACCATCCAAATGGTAGGATCCTCACCTCAAGGCTTAGCTGGAGGTCTTCCTGGGATGAGACTTTGAGGGGTCTTGGGGGATGGTGAATGGGAGGGATGTGAATCACTTGGGTTCAGAGGGCAGAGTGGGGTCGACAGTTAGGTTGGCAGCCTCCGATGAAGGATACCTCCAGGTGGTCACTCCCAGTGTAATCTCCTTCTACCTTGACTCTGGACTTGGCCATGGATGGCCTCTGACCAGTGGAACATTAGCAAGTGTGATGCAAACAGAGGCTTGATAAGCTGGTCAGCGTAGGGCCTGTCCTCTTGGAGTACTTCTACTAGGAAGCAAGCTTCTTTCTGCTGGAGAGAGAGTCACGTGGAGGGCTCTGAAAAGTGAACACTCAAGTAGAAAGAGGCTATGCAGAAGAGACCCAAGACATACCAGCAGAGCTTTCAGCTGAATGCAGTCATTCTCAGGGAATGGGGACGGGCGGTGGAGAAGCCTCCATTCCACTTGCAAAACTGTCTTAACGAACAATTGTTGTTTAAGCCACTGGCTTAACAGTGTAAATTTGTAGGGTGGTTTGTTATGTAACAACAGACATCTGAAACAGAGGATAAGGCATAGAAGACTTCACTGAGAAGACTTAGAGGCGAGAAAGAAGCCTTATCTGGGCGGGGAAGCATTCCAGGCAGAGGGATGAGCACGCACAAAGCCCTGAAGTAAGAGTAGACCTGGCTTACCTGAGGAGCTGCACAGAGGCCAGGAGAGCTGAAACAGATGAGGGAGTCGGGTGGGGGACATATTAAGAGACACGTTAGAGCAGAAACAGTGGCCAGATCAACCCAGGATTTGCAGGTCATTGTAAAGACTTGACTTTCATCCAGAGGTTGATGGAAAGCCATTGGAAATTGAAAGCATTCATCAATTCATTTAAAACTATCTGTTTAGCGTGACTGTATGCCAGTTTCAGAGTGCTGGGCATTCAACAATCAATAGGACTTTGTGTGTGTGGGGACAAGGGCAGGAGGAAGGGTTTTGAGAGGGTGGAATAAGAGGAGCAGGATTACAAAAAAGCTGGACCAGACGGGAGGGAGACTGCTTTCTGCTGGCTCAGGCCACCTGAGGGTAGAGATCCCTTTAGCCAGGACCCCTCTTAGTTTTCCTCAAAGTCTCTCTTCAAGATAATTTGCTACAATTTTATATTTGAGTACATTATACCACACAAGAAAGCTCACTTCTCTTTTAACACAATTTAATTTCCTAAAAGCTTTTTTCCAAACAAATGGCATTTCATCAGCCACGCACATGTATTCTCCAAAGATCTTGCCAGGCTCCAGCCTTCCGCGCTCTGTGTGTCAATACATTTACAGAAAAACGTTCCATTAAATTTAAAACAGTTCTCTTCAGAAGACACTATGTACTTCCCAAAAGGTACTTCATGAATATAGTGCAGTACAGATTGCAGTGAAGTTTCAGAGCAATTGACTCACCACCGCATCATATTCTTAAAGCCAAACTAAATGGCAAAGTAACAAGCAAAGAAGGCATAGAGCTAACATTATTATAGCTTTAAATAAAAGTTCATGAAGCAATTTTCCTTGTGTGGAGCCACACACACCAAAGTATACTTGCTGGCATGGAAGGGGACGGTAACAAGAGGACTTCGCTGGGCCTTGACACGTGGAGTTTCTGGAGAAAAGTGTGAAGATCTGGTCGCGGGTGGAATAAGTTATAATTATTTCAGCTGGACAAGCCATCAGTTTACACTGAATCTGGATGGCATCCCAGTTCAGGTCAGACTATATTTAATAGTATTTTCATAGAACTTCTTGTCAAACACACATTCTTTGCGGGAAGGAAGCAGAAGTGCTCCCTTCAACAGAATAAAATCCTTCTACTTATTCTGTACTTTCCTAGGTTTATAAAGACAAGATATTCCCAAATACTTCGTTGCTTTAGAAGAGATGTTTTTTTGGCTAACTCATTTCTCTCAAAAATGCAACTAAATGCCCTTCTTTACCTTATGTTGTTTCTTTGTTGTTCAGTCACTCTGCAGTGCCCAACTCTGCAACCCCATGGACTGCAGCACACCAGGCTTCCCCATTCTTCACTATCTCCCAGAGTTTGCTCAAACTCATGGCCATTGAGTCAATGATGCCATCCATCTTCTGTCACCCCTTCTCCTCCAGGCCTCAGGTTCTCCCAGCATCAGGTCTTTTCCAATGAGTCAGTTCTTCACATCAGGTGACCAAAGTATTGGAGCTTCAGTGTCAGCATCAAAATCAGTCCTTCCAATGAACATTCAGGGTTGACTTCCTTTAGGATTGACCATTTTAGGATTTTATTTCTTAAATTCTAATTAATAACAAGATTTCAGTTTCCAGCTACCTGATATTTAAATGACTTCACTGAGCATTTGTTTCTCACAAACAGCTCTATTTTTTTTTTTTACTTAAGGGCCATATAAAATAGATAAGAAAAATCTAAAAATACCATTGTACCTACTAACACTATCATCTTATATCTTTTAAATCATTCTTGTATAAGGTGTTTTATTTTCCATTTTAAATCATTTATTCTCAAAGAATTGTGACTAAATCCTCTTGAAATGTGATTCAGGTTTTAAGAAACATGTCAAAGTTATTTGCACTCTATGCTATTACAGTCTCTGCACCCTCTCTCCTGCCCCGCACGCTGAACTCTTCCACAATCTGAAACAATAACTTCTGAAGATTCCAACCATTCACTTATTTCTTTAGTTCTCCTCAAGGGGCTAGGCCTCTAAGTCTGTTTCTTTAGTTCATCAGAATCAGAATCACATGGTATTAAAATTCAGGCCCCAAGACCCCATTTCAAACTTATAAACTTGAAACTTCTGGGTGTGTGGCCAGGAATCTCTGACAAATATCCCAATTGATTCAGATGTACCAGAGGTTTGACAGGCACCACACCAGACCATAGTCCTTAAGCCCCGTGAGCATCTGATACGTAGGACAAACCCTCAGCCCAAGAAGATACCAGGGGGACTACATTTTGCATATTTTCTCAGAGAATTCACAGAAGCTCTGAAGCCTGTCCACGGACCCTTCTTCCCCAGTGTGTCTGGACTCCTTGTTTAATAACTTTCTCTTTGACACCAAGGAAATCAGTATGAGTAAGACTGGGCACTGGCTGTGCTCCGCTCTGTTCTGTTGAGGAGAGCCATTGACAATTTCCTGCCTTTATCTCAACCTCAAAATAAAGTGTGTTTTTCTTATCCAATTCACACAAGTATTGTGAGGCTGAAATTGCTTTAAGAGCTTTAGAGGAAAGGTACCATATAAATGCAAATAACAGGAGATTTGATAAGAAGAATAGTCATACCCAAGCGCACAAGGGCTGCCCTATCCAAAGGAACAGTTTGTGGTTTCACCGTTATTATCATTCAGTATACATCAGAGAATAGACTATAACATGAGTCTTTAGAATTCTTTCTATGAAAGAAAGAATTGCAGGCACATTTTTCTCATACAATCATATAAATGCCACCAAGAGAATGGAAAGATGAAAGAAGACACCCTGGACCATAAGTCCTAAAGATGCCACAACCACTCCAAGAGGAAGAACGAATACAGCGCTGGTAGGGAAAACTCTACAACTTCAAATTTAAGGAAACTCGGGGAACTCCAAAGAGAATACTGAAATCACAGCTATCTCCCTGTGGCAAGACATATTTTAACACTTAGCACAAACATCCATCCACACATTATATAACCTGGCATTTACCACTTTAATTGCCCAGGTTGGGCATGTCTACCATGCCCTCAATCCATCAAGTTGGTTTTTGTAACCACGGCAACAGAGCTGGAATACAGCCTAAGGAGAGTTAATTCAGTATCAAAAAATAATCAAGAAAAAGCAGGATTTTTTTTAGACACTCTGGCTCTTTGGATGATTTCAGGATATCTGCAACTGTTTCTAGACTTCCTCTGAAACTTTCTCTTGAACCAGCTTACAATTTAGCCAGCAACAACCACAGCACTTCTTCCTTGGTTGCTATACATTGAGTAGCTAGATAAAATGCATACATTAGCCAAGGAGTGAGTGGCCAAGGACAGTTTACATGACATCTTTCTAATCCTATATAGACATCTTAAACAAAACCTAAGGAGAATAATAAAGGACAGGAAAATAACCTCACCTTCAGAACAGCAGCTTTTGCACAGGTTTTTTTGCCTGAGTTCCAGAGCTTGCATGTTAGATCCTCAACAATTGTACATGGCAGAAAAAGGAGAAACTGATACTCTATCACACCTGAGGCAACCAGGACCTTATCTTTGCTTGATATTATTCTTTTGTAATTACACATATACTGTGTTTTATTGTGCTTCACTTTATTGCCCTTCACAGATACTACATCTTTTTTTTCTTTACCAGTTGAAAGTTTGTGGCAACCCTGCAACAAGCAAGTCTGCAGACACCATTTTTCCAGCAGCGCTGGCTCACTTCATGTCTCTGTATCCCATTTTGGTAATTCTCACAATATCTTAAATATTTTCATTATGGTATAGTTGTTATGGTAGTCTATGGTCAGTGGTCTTTGATGTTACTATCACAATGATTTCGGGGGTGGGAGGCATGTCATGAACTGTGCCCACGTAAGACAGAGAAATTAATTAACAAATGTTGTGTGTGTTCTGACTGCTCCACCGACTGCCATTCCCTCTCTCTCCCTCTCCTTGACCTTCCTGTTCCTTGAGACACAACAGTACTAAAATTAGGCCAATTAATAGCTGTACCATGGCCACCAAGTGTTCCAGGGAAAGGAAGAGTCAATGGGGCAAACTTCATTGCTTTACTTTAAGAAATTGCCATGGCCACCCCAATGTTCAGCAACCACCACACTCATCAGACAACAGCCCTCAACACTGAGGCAAGATCCTCCACCAACAAAGAGATTATGACTTGCTGAAGGCTCAGGTGACGATTAGTATATTTTTATCAATAAATTTTTTAAATTAAGGTTTGTACATTTTTAGACATAATGCTATTTCACACTTAAAAGACTACAGTATACTATAAACATAACTTCTGTACACTGGTAAACCAAAAATTTCATGTGACTTGATTTACTGTGGTATTCACTTAACTGCAATGGTCTGGAACCTGCAATATCTCTGTGACATACCTGTGGTGTCCTTTTAAAGTATTAATTATATTCTTGTTCAAAGAGACAGACAGTTGGGGTTGTCATTTTTCAGCAAACCCATAAAGAAAAACAATCCATCCTCCTGGACATTAAATAGAGAAATTTGATCAATTATCAATACAAAAGTCAAGCCCAAATCCAGGAACTATCAGATGGAAGATGGGAGACAGGAAAGAAAGCTCCTGCTTTTGGATAAAGACTTTGGATTCCATAGTGTGGGTTGTTCAGTTGTGTCCAGCTCTGTGTGACTCCATGGACTGTAGCCTGCCAGGCTCCTCTGTCCATTGAATTCTCCAGGCAAGAATACTGGAGTGGGCTGCCATTCCCTTCTGCAGGGGATCTTCCCGACCCAGGGATCCAACTCATGTCTCCTGCATTGCAGGCAGATTCTTTACCATCTGAGCCACCAGGGAAGCCCTTGGATGCTATAAACCCAGACTAATATATCACCCACATTGCTTTCTTCCCACAGCTCCCCTACAGGAGAAAGCACAAAACTAAACAGAACAGCCTAAATGGCCCGAGAGCAAGTCCTGGTTCTAAATGCCTCAGTGTGTAGTAAGCAGGCCTCAAGGAGAAAGCAACTCAGTACTTAAAAACAAAGCTCTTGTAATATCTAGCATCTCTTTCTGACCCTTTAGGGAAAACTTCCAAATATTCTAACACATATCAAAATCAAAAATCTCAAAAACACAGCAGGAGATGTTATCTAAAGAAGAAGCTGAAGATTCCTACTTGAACCACTTTTCTTTCACTTCAGATCACAAACTTTAAACCTACAGAGCTTTCAGTGGAAGGATTCACAGAACTAAACAGTTCTAATTTTTTAGTGAGAATGAATAAATCTACTATTGATGAGACTGGAAATCTTATTTAAAAAATCTTTCTATTGGGTGCATCAATAGAATTCTTCCATCATAATTCCAGTGAAATAATACATCTGCATGAGACATTTGAGTATGTTAGATCTTTATCTGAAATTGTTTATTATCTTGCCTTTTTAAAACATAATATATTCCTGCCACTGACTGGATATACTATGACAAGGTCAGAAAAGTCCCACTCATGATAAAACTATTGTTTCACTCCCTTTCATGTTGAGAATGCTTCCAGTGTTGTCCATGCATGCAAACAGGGCTAAAAAAGAGAGCAGCGGGATTCTCCTCCACTTGATGCATGTAAAATCCATTTTTCATCAGCAGCTCTTCGCAGAAACTGCCACTGATTGCAGCTCTGCTTTGCTCATCACAGTCTGATGGATGTTTTTGCTCAAAATAAGTCACCCTTTGCTGATTGCTGCAGGCTGCTCAGTCTGTCAATTGTGGAAATACAGCATCCTCCAGCTAGGCCACACTGCTTATTGTAATCAGAGTCAGATGCAAACATTCATTCCCATGATTCCTTGGCTCTGATCTCTATTAGTCTACTGCAGTGTTCATTTTGGTTGTGAGATACCCTCAGAACAAAAATGCCGCAGGTTAGGGATCAAGTCACTCACCTCAGCTAAGTTAAAATCTTCCTCTCAGAGAATAAGCTTCTCATTTTCCTAAAAATATAAGCCAAAGAAAGGTAAGTTTTCTTTTAAAATACAGTGGGGTAGAAGCTACCATTTTTCACAAGGACGCCGGGAATGCCTCCTTTTACAAGGATACTAGAGGAGGTAGGGAACTAGAGCCTAAAGATTTGCATCCCTGACAGAAATTCTGAATGTCATGAGTTTAAGACCTGTCAATCAAAAGCATGTTAAGAGTACATTTGTATATGTCACACAATCATATTGGGAATGAAGTGATTAAACAGAAAGGCCTTGCACAGTCGTGTCTGACTCTGTGGCCCCATGGACTGTAGCCCGCCAAGCTCCTCTGTCCATAGGATTCCCTAGGCAAGAATACTGGAGTGGGTTGCCATTTGCTCCTCCAAGGGATCTTCCCAACCCTGGGATCAAACTCACGTCTCCTGCAGCTCCTGCATTGGCAGGTGGATTCTTTTACCACTGAGTCACCTGGGGAGTCCCTAGAAAGGCCCTGAGCTACTTCCTAAGTACTGCTGCCAGAAGAAAGATAGAGTTCAATGGTGTTTTTTTAAAAATAACTACATTATATCCATATTTATGTACAATGAATACCCATTTTAAATGCCCATTCCAAGTAGGAAATAACTTTCTCTGCCAGAAGGGGTAAGCATTCACATCAGTTAGGACTAGGTTCAGCTACATATAACAGGAAAATCCAGTGAGATAACAGCTTCAAGTCTTAGAAGAGAGAAACAACATATGTGTCTTACACATCATAAATTCAGAGGAGAACAATCCAGGAATGGAATGATGGGCCACAGCATTATCTCTTACTCGAGCTCTCCTCTTTCCTCCCTCATCCTAGTGCCTGAATTTCATTCTCAAAATCATTGTATGGTCTAAGTGGCTGCCCAAGCTCCAGCCATTACATCACATTCCAGAGAGCAGGATGGAAGAAACAAGGAGGCAACTCCCAGTGCCTTTTCTTTAGAGACTCCCCAGCAGTCCCACGTAGCACCTCTACTTATATCTCATTGGTGAGAACTTGGTCACATGGCTAATACTTAGTGGCATTGGAAACAGGCAAATAGTTATAGTTGAGGCTATACAAACTCTGCCAAAACTTAGTGTTCTCTTATTAAAGAAGAAGGGAGAATGGTTATTTAACAGAAAATGAGAGATACCTACTCCAGCACTCACTCTTCACCACCATCTCTGCCATCAGAGATACCAGATGACCTTGGGCAAGTCAGTAAAATCTGTCTGTGCTTCAATTTCCTCAACTCTAAAGTATCCACCTTGTGCATTTATTTGAAACTTAAATTGTTGAGTCCTGCCCCAAGGCCACAGGTGCGAGGACTTACACCAAGGCCACAGAAGCAGAGCCCAGAACCAAGGTCACCTCCGAAGCTGACTGGGCCCCTTTGTTATCATTTTCAAAAGCCCTCCAATCATCACTAACAAGCTTCCTGACCCATATTATGCAAAGATGCCCACTCCAGTAAACACTCTATAGGGCCCCAACCAATCACCTAATGCCAACCTTTCAGCAGGAATGTTCTTTGTCTTGAAGCTATAAAAATTGGCTATTAATTCACAAAAACTGTTGACTCTCCCTGACTTGTCTGCAGTTGTTGGCCCACTGTGTTCACAGAGCCCACTTTATCCCTGTTCTTTGTTCTTAATAAACTTACTACCTTTCTGCAGTACTCCATGTCTGGAAATTCTTTTCCAGTGTGTGCTCGGGCTGCCTCAACATAAATGAGATGACGTGCAAAGGGCCTAGGGCACATAGAACCTCAGAAAACATCAGCCTCCTTCCACGTATCAACAGGAGCCAGATTAAGCCCAATCCAGCAGATGCCTTGGAGCCTGTACTTGGGACCTCTGTCCCCTCTCTCAGGGACCACACTGGCACTTGGTCCAAGGCTGGCTTCCTCTTCTTTCCTTTGTTATAACCCACACCCAACGTGTGCCACAGATAACTAGACAGGCCTGATAACTGGACCAAAAGAGGCTGTGGCCCCTGGAAGACTCATTTTCAGGAAGAACTAGAGATTGGAAAGAGGCTGAGCATAAACAAGTCCTCAGGAAAAATGGAAGAAATACATTTTCCACTAAGACTTCATACACCAGAGGGACTCCAAATAAACTTTTAAGTTCTTTGGCAAAGACAGCAAACCATTCAGTAGCAGTTTCTATCTGCTCAGAGGAAAGTGCCTCAAGATCAGCTACTTTTGAATTTTATCCTTCAAGTCATTGCTCTCAGAGGACCCTTCTGAGAGACTGTGAGTGACTGCAGGAACCCATCAACACTAGGAAATAAAATACAAATCCTCCTGAAAGTCCCATCCCTTTTATGGGGAAGCCAGCGGATTGCTGATCAACTCCCTGCTGCCACAGGCCAGGGTCTCAGGAAGCAGATTCTGAGATGGAACTCCCCACGTAAAGTGTTCTCTGTGTGTTGTGTTGTGTTTTTAATCACTAAGGCATGTCCAACTCATTTGCAACCCCATGGACTGTAGCCCTCCAGGCTCCATTTCCTTTTCCAGGGCATCTTCCCAAGCCAGGGATTGAACCTGGCTCTCTACATTACAGGCAGATTCTTTACCACTGAACCACTAGCGAAGTCCATAAGGTGTACCTGAAGGAGTAGTGGCAAGGTTGGGCAGAAAAAAAAAAAAGTTAAATTTTAATACAGTCCCCACAAAGCTGGCAGGGAGCCCCAGAACAAGTATTGCCCCCACATCAAGGTGCAATGGTCTAGTCTCTGTCACCACCACCACCACACCCATCTCTCACAATCACCACCTATGAGCCATCCTCAGAGGGCAAGACCTCAGCTGAGGCCAACCCTCAGGAAACTGACAGCTTCAGACTATGTCCTGACTTCATTCCCTACAACTGGGCAGCAAGACCCTCATGGGAAAGAGGATGGAGCAGCTCAAGTCTACTCCACCATAGAAAGAAATCAACCGTAAAAGGAATTTTAAGGTTTTCCTGGCTCTGGTGTTCATGTACTGATTTTGTATCCCAAATGGACTTGACACAAAAAATCACTATTTCACTCCTCAAGTCACATATCACAGAGTATATGTTTAATTGATAGCAGGCTTGAAATGCTATATAAACAACTCAGTTAAGATTAGGAAGATTGGAAAGTCGGGCTTATTCTATCAGCCTTCTTGGTTTCAGATCAGATCACTCACTCAGTCATGTCCGACTCTTTGAGACCCCAAAAATGGCAGCACATCAGGCCTCCCTGTCAATCACCAACTCCCGGAGTTCACTGAGACTCACATCCATCAAGTCGGTGATGCCATCCAGCCATCTCAACCTCTGTCGTCCCCTTCTCATCCTGCCCCCAATTCCTCCCAGCATCAGAGTCTTTTCCAATGAGTCAACTCTTCACATGAGATGGCCAAAGTACTGGAATTTCAGCTTTAGCATCATTCCTTCCAAAGAAATCCCAGGGCTCATCTCCTTCAGAATGGACTGGTTGGATCTCCTTGCAGTCCAAGGGACTCTCAAGGGTCTTCTCCAACACCACAGTTCAAAAGCATCAATTCTTCGGCGCTTAGCCTTCTTCACAGTCCAACTCTCACATCCATACATGACCACAGGAAAAACCAGAGCCTTGACTAGATGAACCTTTGTTGGCAAAGTAATGTCTCTGCTTTTGAATATGCTATCTAGGTTGGTCATAACGTCCCTTCCAAGGAGTAAGCGTCTTTTAATTTCATGGCTGCAGTCACCATCTGCAGTGATTTTGGAGCCCCCAAAAATAAAGTCTGACACTGTTTCCACTGTTTCCCCATCTATTTCCCATGAAGTGATGGGACCAGATGCCATGATCTTCGTTTTCTGAATGTTGAGCTTTAAGCCAACTTTTTCACTCTCCACTTTCACTTTCCTCAAGAGGCTTTTGAGTTCCTCTTCACTTTCTGCCATAAGGGTGGTGTCATCTACATATCTGAGGTGATTGATATTTCTCCCCGCAATCTTGATTCCAGCTTGTGTTTCTTCCAGTCCAGCGTTTCTCATGATGTACTCTGCATAGAAGTTAAATAAACAGGGTAACAATATACAGCCTTGACATACTCCTTTTCCTATTTGGAACCAGTCTGTTGTTCCATGTCCAGTTCTAACTATTGCTTCCTGACCTGCATACAAATTTCTCAAGAGGCAGATCAGATGGTCTGGTATTCCCATCTCTTTCAGAATTTTCCACAGTTTATTGTGATCCACACAGTTAAAAGCTTTGGCATAGTCAATAAAGCAGAAATAGATGTTTTTCTGGAACTCTCATGCTTTTTCCATGATCCAGCGTATGTTGGCAATTTGATCTCTGGTTCCTCTGCCTTTTCTTGGTTTAATGATCAATAAATATAAATAAGGATTTTTCAATTTAAATAAAGATTTGACTGTACTTCATAGTCAATAGCAAGAATCCTAAAGACAAGACTATGGAGGAAAATGGCTCTTTAGCAGATTTCCAGTACTTTCTAAATCTTGCTTTACCAGGAAGCAAACTGTTTAGTACTTATTTTCCAATTTTCAGTTCTACTGAGATGAAATGGATCCTTTCATTTTCTACTTAAAATATTCAAGGATGAACTGAATTTCCCCAGTTCTCAAGGTAATCTTACAATCACCCTGTGTGCCTTTCCATGGGGATTCCATCTAAGAAAATGCTAGGGACCCTTCTTTATTCCAAAAAATTACCAAATTCTCAAAGAAGCAAACCACACTGAAAGGATTTTGCTGCATTGGGATCAAAATCACTCCTTGCTTCAAAAATAAAACCTAGTTTGTCATATTAGTAAGTGTAACTCCACTTGTCTGAAATATAAATCAAGCTCACTTTGTAAAATCATCTTGCATTTTTTTCAGGTGGGAGGAGGTGGAAGCATTTAAAAAACTGGAGTTATAACAGCAGATTACCAAAACACTGGACTTTACCTTGATGTAATTCAGTTAACTACCAGCTTCCCATACTAGAGTTCCCATGGAACTGCTATTACAACTATTAAAATATTTTCTTGCCCAGAGAATTTTACTAGACAATGTATCAGAGAATACACCAGAAGGAGGAAAACGAGGAAGATGTACAGGAGTATTCAACTGTGTGGAGGTAAGTATTAAAGAAAGGACTAGAGCTGAGAGCTTTTGAAAAGGACACCAAATCAAGATGGGTGAGGATCTAGATCAAGGATCAGGAAATCATGGTTCATGAGCCAACTCCAACCTGTCTTTTGTTTTTATAAATAAAGCTTTATTGCAACACCGCAACATCCATTTGCTTATATATTGTCTATGGCTGCTTTTTTGCCACAACAGATGGCAGAACTGAGTAGTGACAGTAGAGATTACATGGTTCACAAAGGCCAAAATATCTACTATTTGTCCCTTCAGAGAAAATGTTTGCCCATGCCTGCTCTGTGTGTGTGTGCTTAGTCACTCAGTCGTGTCCAACTCTGTGCAACCCCATGGACTATAGTCTGCCAGGCTCCTCTGTCCATGGGTATTCTCCAGACAAGAATACTGGAGTGGGTTGCCTTGCCCCCTTCCAGGGGATCGTCCCAACCCAGGGGTTGAGCCCGCATCTCCTGCATTGGCAGATGAATTCTTTACCTCTGAGCCACCTGGGAAGCCCTGGAGAAGAAAGCATCTTTGGGCAAAGAGAGAGCTACAGCAGGTCTTCATAACAATTGATGCTCTCTTTTAACTATCATGTGCCAAATCAGCCAAGATATGTCTACCTTCAAATAATGGTCCTGTCTGGTAGTCCCTTGACATATCTTTAGCGGCTCTTCCACACCTGTTGGGACTTTCCTCTTACATAGTGGTAGCCTCCAAGATTCTCACAAAGGATCTCCTCTTTTCTTATTTATTTACACTCTCTGGCAGCATTTTCATGAATGGTTTTAGCTTCAAGTAACTTGTATAGGCTGATGACTCCCAATTTCATGTTTCCTAAGTCTGAGATCTGCATATCCATTGCCTCTGGAACAGTTCTACTCCTCAAATGCAATGCATGTACAAACTCAACCGCTCCTTCCCATAAGTGAATTTAGTAATTAATTCAGACTGCATTAGTTAGGTTCCTAGTTCTACCCTTACTAGCTACTAGTAACTATTGGGCAGGTTACTTAAACTCTCTAATACCTGATTTCCTCATATGTAAAGTGGAGATGATAATAATAGTGCCTACTACAGAATATGGTGATGAGGATTAAATGAGATAGTGTATGCAAAGGACTTAAGACAGTGCTTGACACAAAGAAATAGTTCTATAACTAATAGGAATAGCGAAATCATCAATGGACTTTCATGTTTATTTGCAATATTAGTAAGTAACACTTTCATTAAATGTCCTTTTTTACCTTGGTTTTCTCCCTGAAATTCTGGCCTCTCAGAAATGGCAACCCACCCCAGTATTCTTGCCTGGAGAATCCCGTAGACAGAGGAGTCTGGTGGGCTGCTGTCCAGGGGGTCGCACAGAGTCAGACACGACTGAAGCGACTTAGCAGCAGCAGCAGCGGCAGCACTATAGCCCACCAGGCTTCTCTGTCCATGGAATTTTCCAGGCAAGAATACTGGAATGGGTTGTCATTTCCTACTCCAGGAGATCTTCCCTGATCCAGGGATCAAACCCACATCTCCTGTGTCTCCTACATTGGCAGGTTATTCCTTACCACTGAGTCACCTGGGAAGCCCACACTCTATAATATCACCACTCAAATTCCTTTACCTGTCAATTATGAATTCATTGATCACCAAGGCTTTAAGATCGCAACATTCTCAGTCAGTATTGAAAAAGCAAAGACAGAAAATACATTTAATAATATCATCTTGCTAGCAAATGGAGAGTACTGCAAACATTCTTAGTAGCATATTTTAGTACTACACTCAATTTAGAAATGATTGGTCTATAGTATTTAGTATTTATTTTTGCTAAAGGAAACTATTAAATCCAGATGGCCTATCAAGCTTTCAACTGGAAAGATTTTTTTATTTTCAAAAGTAATTAATGTTACACTGACAGTAGCTGATTGGCCCTTAGTTTTCTTTTTATATCAGTCATCACATTATTGCCAGGATATTGTCTTAAAAAGAGGAGCAGCCTCTAAAATAAAAATAACAAAACCCAAAGGTTGAGTTCTCCTTAACTCTACTCACCCTCCAGTCAATCACGGCTCCTTCTGGGGCTCAGACCTCCATGAAAATTCAACTTAACAGGTTGAAAAGACGGAGACAAGTTTTATAAGCCAAACTAAGGAGGCATGCAGCTGAAAATGTATTATATTCGTGTAGAAGGATTTGTGGACATTGCAAACACTACTTTTAAAATCAGACTGAAGGTAGGTGAAATGAAACCCATTCCAGATAGGCTTTTGATCCTCTGTGTAGCTTCAATCATATCATTCCTTCTGTACCTCTTTTTCTCTATTTCTGAAGCAATAATTGCCATGTCACTATCTTGAAAGTGTGATTTAATAACTAAATTTTAGGAATTTTTCCTGGCCTCATTTTGCCATTTGAAAAATAATGGAATTTCATCAGACACTTTCATGACTTCTAGCTTTAAAATGCTGTGACTTTTAGCTTTAAAATGCTGTGACTTCAATAGGTCATAAGTTATTTCCATTAAACTTAAAGACATTTTATCCAGAAGGCCCCTAGTCATGTATATGTTATCTACACAGAATAAACATTTAACTATTAACAAGAACAGAGTGTCAGTATGGATTTCTTCAAGTCCCTAAGAAAACAGAACATCTGACTAGCAAATGTTGATGGAATGCTGGAAAATGGAAAGACCAGGACCATGGAGACCTGTCTAGAGGGAGGCAAGCCATGTAAAGGGCAAGCCATAGGGTCAAGGTTGGTAGTACTTTCTTCATGGTAGATGTCCAACCATGATGATAAACTTTCTAGGAAAGCAGGAATAGAGATTACCAGTGCAAAGAAAGGGGAGACTCAAAAAGGGAAATTTGTGTAACATTAAAATCTATTTATCATGTTGAGCTGTTTTGTCACAAGATAATATTTCAATGATAAAAGTTTTAGATCAGTAGCTCCTCAAAAAATGAAACTGGCAATTGTATGAAAAATCTATCACGATATCATCATATGAACAAACATAAAGGTTAAAGTTGCTGTTAGGACTTCCCTGCTGATCCAGTGATTGGGAGCCTCCAGCCAATGCAGGCGACACAGGTTCGAGCCGTGGTCCAGGAAGATCCCACATGCCACGAAACAACAAGCCCCGGTGCCACAAGTACTGAGCCCAAGCACCACAACTAGATAGGAGCTTACACTCACAACGAGAGAAAGCTGGTGTATGGCGGTGAAGACCAAGCACAGCCGTAAATAAATAAATTTTAAAATAAAGCTCTTAAAAATATTCTTATACTCACACCTTGTTCTGAGTAAACTTACGATGCAAGGGGGAAAAGTCCTCAAGGCAGTCTCACCTTCCTGCTGCCACACTTGTCCCTGTCTACTTCTCATCCTTCCCTTGGCCCTTCTCCCACTTCTTGGCCCTGAAGTCCTCAGGCAGCTTATGGCACACACCCTCTCAGTCATGGACTTAACCTGGAAATACTGACCCTTCCTTTAGAACACCTCTTAGAACCAAGGTACAGTGGAATGAACATTGGCTTTAAAGTCAGGCAACATAGGTATGAATCCTGGTACCCTAAGTGCATGCGAAAAGTACATGCTTGCCAAACCCTGACATCTAAAAGAGCTATGAAGATTATATTTAAAACATTGACTATCCTGGTTTACAGTGGATACAAGAGACTGCTCTTCTCCTTGTTTCCAGAATGAGGATTCCCTCAGTGGAGTACCAGCATGACTGAAAAATCATCTGATAACTCAATTTCCAGTGGGAGTTTAGTGAGCTACCACTTCCTTAGTCACAAAACAAAAGCTAATGCTTAGAGACACCATACTTTAAACACACAAGAACGAAAACAGAATTTCTAGTGGAGTGACAAGTAAACAATAAAGTTGAATCTTTAGCTGTGCATGTAAAGAGAAAAGTTGAATCTGAGTGTCCTGTCACACAAGTTTATATTTTCTAGAAAATTCTGCATTTCTTTGCTTAAGAAACCAAATTTCCATTGTCCATAAGAAACTTGAAAAGTGTCAGCCAAGAAACAACTTTCTCAGTTCATTCAACTCAATAACAACAACAACAAAAAAAAAACAGTCCAACTGAAACATGGGCAGAAGACCAAAATGGACATATAAACGGCCAAGAAGCACATGAAAAGATGCTCGGTTCAGTTCAGTTCAGTTGCTCAGTCATGTCTGACTGTTTGCGACCCCATTGACTGCAGCACACTGAGCCTCCCTGTCCATCACCAACTCCCAGAGTTTATTCAAACTCATGTCCATTGAGTCGGTGATGCCATCCATCCATCTCATCCTCTGTCGTCCCCTTCTCCTCCTGGAGCCTTCAATCTTTCCCAATGTCAGGGTCTATTCAAATTAGTCAGTTCTTCTTATCAGGTGGCCAAAGTATTGGAGTTTCAGCTTTAGCATCAGTCCTTCCAATGAACACTCAGGACTGATCTCCTTTAGGATGAACTGGTTTGATCCCCTTGCAGTCAAAGGGACTCTCAAGAGTCTTCTCCAACACCACAGTTCAAAAGCATCAATTCTTTGGCGCTGAGCTTTCTTTATAGTCCAACTCTCACATCCATACATGACTACTGGAAAAACCATAGCCTTGACTAGATGGACCTTTGTTGGCAAAGTAATGTCTCTGCTTTTCAATATGCTGTCTAGGTTGGCCATAACTTTCCTTCCAAGGAGTAAGCATCTTTTAATTTCATGGCTGCAGTCACCATCTGCAGTGATTTTGGAGCCCCCAAAAATAAAATCAGCCACTGTTTCCACTGTTTCCTCATAACATCCCTAATTATTAAAGAAATGCATATCAAAACAACAAGGTACCACCTCACATCAACCAGAATGGCAATCATTAAAAAGTCTACAAAAACAAATACTGGAAAGAGTGTGGAAAAAAAAAGAAACTCTCCTACACTGTTGGTGGGAATGTAAATTGGTATAGCCACTATGGAAAAAAATACAGAGATTTCTAAAAAAAACTGAAAACACAGCTACCATATGATTTAGCAATCCTACTCCTAGGCATATATCCAGGTAAAACTATAATTCAAAAATATACTTGCACCCCAACATTCATAGCAGAACTGTTTACAGTAGCCAAGACATGGAAACAACCTAAATGTCCATCAACAGATGAATGGATAAAAAGACGTGTTATATTTATACAATGGAATACTACTCAGCCACAAAAAGAAATGAAATAATGCCATTTGCAGCAACATGGACAGACCTAGAGATTATTATACTAAGTGAAGTAAGTCAGAAAGAGAAAGACAAATATCATATGATACCACTTAGATGTGAAATCTAAAATAGGATACAAATGATCTTATCTATGAAACAGAAACAGACTCACAGACATAGAGAACAGATTTGTGATTGCCAAGGAGACAGGGACTGGGAGTTTGTGGATAGCAGATGCAAACTATTATATATAGAATGGATAAACAACAAGGTCCAGCTGTAAAGCTCAGGGAACTCTATTCAATGTTCTGAAATAAACCATAATAGAAAAGAGAAAGAAAAAAAGATTAAAAAAATTCAATCTGACAGAACAAAAATAAGAGAAACCAAAGAAACTTGTTTCAGAGGCAATTCTAAAGCCCTGAGACTTTCTTAATAGTTTCAAGAGGCCTTTCTATTCTTACAGAAGGGAGATACTATATGAGAAAACCTGTTACTTGTCTTTATGGAAAATGATAAGTGAAACTGAGGCCCACAAAACAGCCTGATTGTAGGGCATCAAGAATAAGACTTGATCACACTGGTGATTTTGTAATACCTTCCTTGCTGTGAGAGTATGACAATTCATTTTTTAAATACTGTGGAAAGGGAAAAATAAAAAAGGTGAATCATGACCCAAAGGAAATTTCATTTATATCAGGAGTCCTCATTTATATGGATGGAATCATTCTTCCAAAAGTTTAAGTTAGTCATAATTAATCTATGACTATAGGGTAATTCTTTAAGTCTCCAGTTAAATGGGAGTTGGTGCAATTATCCATGAAATTCAGGGATATTTTTAAAAACCACAATTTTGGCTTAAATTACTCAGATAAGACATTGACTGCTCAGCTTGTTCTGCGGGGCAAGTGCATTAAATACCACCATATAGATGATAGCATTATCCCTGGAGCTTCTTCAAGTGTTTCTGAACATCTGATTACTCATAGTCTATGACTCACAAATTATATAAATCTTTGGAGAATTGAAAGTCAGTGCTTTCTTTTCATTCTCATTATATTAGCAAGTAATGGTGCTATCTCTGAAAGAAATTAGAAGCCCATGGTTAATATTCACTGTGGACAGTCTTAGTCAAAGTAATCCTCAGCAAATGTCAATTGTATGCACTATCTACTAATCAGAGACAACAGCAGTCCTAAAAGGGAATTATGACCCAACAGGGATTTTCATCTTAGGGTAAAATGCTCAGTAATTTCCCTAACATTAGAACCTGGGTTCTAAACTTCAGGCAGTGTTCTTGCCCTCATTCCATATTTTTACCCTAGAAATCAGGGTATGGTATAAATATTTTGACTTGTGGGTTACATCTGCCACTTTTCAGCAATGTGACCATAGGGAAAAAACATAAAAATATTGAACCCCTTTGACATTCTAATTTCTTCATCTGTGAAATAAAAACATTATATCTAGCTCATATGATGCTTATGAAGCTTAAGAGAATAGAGAGAAAACTTTCCTAAAGTTATATTACATCAGACAACCTCAACATCTCCATAGCTTTCAAGAATAAATACTTTTTTCCTCATTTCCTAATTGAGCTGGTGCTCCATGTTTAATTCTGGATCCCATGCTGAATCCTGGGTTCCAGAATAACAGTTGCAGGATAGAAGAGGATGACTGGATACCCACAAAATTTCAGCTCACAAAATGCTTTCATTTCTGCCCACATTCCAATCATCAAAGCAAGTCATGTAGCCAACCCCAAAGTCAATAGGGAAGAATATACCTATCAAGAGAACACAAATAATAGGAAATGAACAAACTAATCACCAGAGCAATGATCAGTGCTTCCTAAATGTTGATTCTACCCACTACTGCCAAAGTACTGCTACTACTGCCTCTCTGAGCCTGGATCCCCAGGTTTGCAGATTATAGGTGTTCACTAATGAATTATTGATTCATAAAATAGTTGGCTAATGATTATCATCATACAAGTAGTAGAAATAATAACCTAGGTTCTAGTCTGCAAATATAAGCAATTTTCTTTTGGATGCTTGAATCACACATTTTAATCACATGGATTTTAAATGGCATTATTTTTTCAGTTTCTTTTCTTCTAGTTTTCTATTTTTTTAATTTTAAATGTTTTCTAAGAGTTTAGAAGTCATTGTATGCCATCCAGTGCAGATTCTTAATATAGTAATAAAAGGTTGAAATCATTAATATCTCTAGCAATGACTTCTTATTTATATTAAGATAGTTTAATAACAAAGTTAGAGACTTTGATAATTTTCACAAATTGGATAGATGTAGTAAAAATACTATAGTCTCAACCTACCTCCACAGATAATATAGATTGAAGTAACTTTAGGGGTAGTTTTGAGTGGTCACAAATATAAAAATCTTGAAAAACAATTGCAAAAGGAAAAGATGCCTCACAAGATTTGTTTAGTATCACACAATACTAATTTTTACCACCAGTATCTTGTGTCAGAACTCTTAGATGTACCAGGAAAAATGAAGATACTATGATTAAGAAATAGGCATTCTGACTTTCATCTAAAATTTCCATTTGCATGAAGGTGACTTTGTATAAATTATATTCATCTTTGCTCAGGATCCCTGACTGTATATCACAATGAAATATTAAGTTGTGTACTCACAGAATGCCTAGTTAAGCAGGATATTCTCTTGGATTGATTTCAGTGATGAATGCGAAGTTAATGTCTCTCTCTGTGTGTGAAAGTCTGTATTGTATAGAACAGGTTCATTTATAAAATGCCTTATTATTAAAGTGACCCTGAAAAAATAAAAGATGGACATGTAATACATGAAAAAGTCTGTTTGAAATGAATTTATTTATGTGCCATTCATCTAAAGGGATTAGCTATTCTCCAGATTAGTGCTATGCCACCATTACTGCCCTGTATGGATAAGAATTTACAGTGATTTTCCATTTTCATTGATCTTTTAAGTTAAATGGATTCTTAGTCTATAAGAGAAGGAAACAATTTCCCAAGGGAATCAGTTTAATTCTGAGCACTTTTCAAACCACACCCTCAAGTCCCAGGGATTTATACATTCACTCTCCTTTGATTATCAGGAGCACATTAATTTAAAGTTTGAGAAATATTGCATGGGAGATTCCTTAGGCAGAATACATTACAGAATTTATTTAAGGGAACAGAATGTTTAGGAGAATTTGAAAGAATAGGCTTAAATACAAGGAAATAGACAGCCGAAATATTTGTAGGATTTTATAGAAACCAATATAAATCTCTCACCCAGCACAAAAATCTCTCCCACCTAGTTGTTGAAGCTTAAATTGCCTTTCACATAAGACCTTTCAACCCCTTGGCCTTCCCTGGTGGCTCAGATGGTAAGACACAGATATATAGAACAGTCTTTTGGACTCTGTGGGAGAGGGCGAGGGCAGATGATATGGGAGAATGGCATTGAAACATGTAAATTATCATATGTGAAACGAATCACCAGTCCACCTTGATACATGATACAGGGTGCTCGGGGCTGGTGCACTGGGATGACCCAGAGGGATGGGATAGGGAGGGAGGTGGGAGGAGGGTTCAGGATGGGGAACACATGTACACCCATGGTGGATTCAAGTCAATTTATGGCAAAACCAATACAATATTGTAAAGTTAAATTAATTAATTAATTAATTAAAAAAAAAAAAAAAGAATCTGCCTGCAATGCAGGAGACCTGGGTTCAGTCCCTGGGCTGGGAAGATCCCTGGAGAAGGGAATGGCTTACCCACTCCAGTATTGTTGCCTAGAGAATCCCAGGGACAGAGGAGTCTGACGGGCTACAGTCCATGAGGTGGCAAAGAGTAGGACTCGACTGAGCAACTAACATTTTCAAACTTGAAAATGACAACATAATATATTCCCAACAAATACACAAGTAATTGAAACTAAATCTTTTCCTGAATGCAAGTTTTAATTGAGGGAAAGAGCCCACAAGTTTGGGGCACGTGAAGTAGAGAAGAACCTGAAGAGGATCCACACATTAGAAAAAGGAATCAGAAAAAGCAAGCCAAGAATATCAAAACAAGCTTCACCTACTTCAAAATTTTCCCTAGAGCTGCGGTGTATGGTTGACTTACATTTCCTTATCCAGCCTCTGAATTTTTCTCTCCTGCTGTTGCTGCTGCTGTGTCGCTTCAGTCGTGTCCAACTCTGTGCGACCCCATAGACGGCAGCCCACTAGGCTCCTCTATCCCTGGGATTCTCCAGGCAAGAACACTGGAGTGGGTTGCCGTTTCCTTCTCCAATGCATGAAAGTGAAAAGTGAAAGTGAAGTCGCTCAGTCGTGTCCGACTCTAGCGACCCCATGGACTGCAGCCCACCAGGCTCCTCCGTCCATGGGATTTTCTAGGCAAAAGTACTGGAGTGGGGTGCCATTGCCTTCTCCGTTTCTCTCCTAGACCTTTGATTTGCTCTCCTGAAAGAAGACTAAGCTATTCCAGCTGGCCACATACATGATGGTGTTACCAGCTGCAGTTCAAGCCAAACTTCATACTATTTTGATGCAAAGGATTTAACTTGTGGGTATGAGATTTACCGGACTTCATTAAAGAAGAGAGTTCCTCATTGTATGCACTAGTTTCAAAAGGGTACATAGAATAGTAAAGTGTCATGAAATGATATCATATGCAAAACTGTCCTGAAAAAGAGACAGTTACAGAAGGACATGACAAAACTTAATGCAAAAAGCGATAAACTAAGCCACCAATGACAGTGATGGAATTGGTTTCAGCATAAGAAAGAATTTCTTAAAAACTGTTGTTTTTAAGTTGAATTGTCCAAATGAAGAGGGCTGCTCTCCAAGGTAACAAACTCCTTGGTCCTTAAATGTTCAGTTAAGGGTAATGAAGAAAGCATGTCTGATTAGGAGATGTGGAAGAAGTTTGTATCAACAACTAAAACTAAATTTAATGCTGTGCTGTGTTCTTAGTCGCTCTGTCTTGCACAACTCTTTGCGACCCCACGGACTGTAGCACGCCAGGCTTCTCTGTCCATGGAATTCTCCAAGCAAGAATACTGCAGTGGGTTGCCATGCCCTCCTCCAGGTGATCTTCCCAACTCAGGGATCAAACCAGGTCTCCCACATTGCAGGCGGATTCTTTACCATCAGAGCCACCAGAGAAGCCCAAAATTTAACACTAAACACCTCTAATTTTCTACAGACAACATAAGTTTTAAGGCCATACAGAAGGAAAGTTTAAGAGACATTAATATAATAAAACAGTTTACAACCGCCATGTCTTAGCTGACGTGAAAGCAACCTAAGAGCCCACCAATGGATGAATGGATATAACAAAATGTGAGATATTTATATATATAATTCAACTATTTTCCAGCCATAAAAAAGATGGAAATGTTGCTATTTGTGAATTCATAGATGGAACTTGAGGCCATTGTACTAGGTTAAATAAATAAGAGAAAGACAAATATTGCATGATCTCATTTATATGAGAAAAATCAATCAATCAATCACAGATACAGAGAATAGACAGAATGGTTCAGAGGCAGAAGGTAGGGGGTAGGTAAAATAGGTGAAGGATTTCAAAACATACAGACTTCCAGCTATAAAATACGTAAGTTACAGGGATGTACAGCATGGTGACTCTACTATATATTTGAAAGTTGTATCTTTAGGACCTACTAAGACAGTAGGCCCTAAATACTCTTATCATGAGAAAAAATAGGAAGTATATACATACCTATATAAAGAAAACAATCTATAACTATGAATAGTGACAAATATTAACTAGATTTATTATGGTGATCATTTCACAATATATACAATTAGCAAATCATTGTTTTATGCAACTATAGCTAACATAATGTTATATGTCAATTATATTCAGTTAAAAAGAAGTATGACAAAAGTATATATATAAAATAATCCAGAATGACTATAAAAATGAAAAAATAAATGTTACCAATAAGTATGGAGGCCAGAAAGGACATGAAGAAAGACAAGTAATGACTGGCAGTGAGGAAGGACAAGGAAACAGAACATGTGGAAATAAGATAATCAGGTAGAATTAAGGATTCTTAATTAAGAATTCAGTTCAGTTCAGTTGCTCAGTCATGTCCGACTCTTTGCAACCCCATGGACTGCAGCACACCACGCCTCCCTGTCCATCACCAACTCCCGGAGTTTACTCAAACTTGTGTCCATTGACTCAGTGATGCTATCCAACCATCTCAACCTCTGTCGTCCCCTTCTCCTCCCCTCTTCAATCTTTCCCAGCATCAGGGTCTTTTCAAATGAGTTAGTTCTTCACATCAGGTGGCCAAAGTATTGGAGTTTCAGCTTCAGCATCAGTTCTTCCAATGAATATTTAGCACTAATTTCCTTTAGGATGGACTGGTTGGTTCTCCTTTCTGTCCAAGGGATTCTCAAGAGTCTTATCCAACAGTTCAAAGCATCAATTCTTCGGCATTCAGCTTTTTTTTATAGTCCAACCCTCACAGTCATACATGACCTCTGGAAAAACCATAGCTATGACTAGATGGACCTTTGTTGGCAAAGTAATGTCCCTGCTTTTTAATTAAGAATTAGGATGGAGAAATTGATGTTACTTCACCAGAACTGAGGACACATGGAATAAAGACGTAGGGATAAGCAAATCAGGAGAATGAGAAATTAGCCTGAAATGGAATTTCCCAAAATGCAGGGAAGGTTTAATATGTGTTTTGGGGTGGGAGGAATTTCTATGGTCAAATACATTTGGAAATACTGAGTTAAACACCATTAAACAGATTCTCATAGAGCCTTAGCTATTTATCACAATTCTAAGTCTCCAAGAAATGGGGACAACATGTAAGTCCTCATTAAATCCATTTTTATGAATAGATTTTAGAAATCCATTATAAAAATTATAGAAATCTTTGGGAACTAGCAATCCAAACAATACAAAATAAAAAAAGAAATATTAGACTTGGGTGTCTGGGACTTAGTATCTGCTGGTTAGGGAAAGTTTGGACTTATATTAACAAGGGCTTATACTCAAAGCCTAGTCATAATGAACCTAGCTAATTCAAAAACTATATAATAGAAACAAAAAGTCTTTAGCCAATTTGGGGAGAAAGGAGAGTAAGGCTAATACAAAAAACGTCCTCATGTATTAAACCCTGTTTTAGTGTGTGACTCAAGCTGTAAATGGTTTTGCCTTGTAGTGAGAGCCCTACACTATACCAGATCTGTGTTCTAAATTGCTGGCCATGGTAATATAACTTGGTGGATAGTTCATTTAAAAATAAGATAAGGAACATGAATTGGGGACACCTCAGGAGACCCAGCTTCACTGTTTAAAGATAATAATCACAGCTACCACATTTCAAATGCAACCAGGGGCCAGACAATTTAATCCTCACCAAGGTGAGAACACTGGAGATCGGAAAAAGTAAATAACACTTCCAAGATCTCTTTGCTAGTGGGTTGTAGAGCCAGGATTCAAACAGGCCTGGCTAACTCCAAATCCTACAACTCTTAACAACTGCTGCTGTTCAGGGACACAGGAAGGCAGGAGAGAACCAACAATTTGGAGTGAGAGTTGAGAACAAGTTTACATATGGACTTGTTACATTATATTACATACCATATTACTAGAGGCCATTCTCTCTCTCTCTCTCTCTCTCACAGTGCTCCAGCCACAGTTGTTTTGACATTTTCTAGATTACGCTATGCTCTTCCTTGCTTCAGGCCTTTGCACCTGCTATTCTCAGTGACTGAAACACTTTCTTCCCCCTTCTTTCATACCTTATCCCTCCAGTCTCAGCTTAAATGTCACTTCCTTGATGAGTTCTTGTTTTCAACTGCATCTAAAGTAGCTAAGCCCCTCCTCTCCTATCACACACTGCCATCAATATCACTGCTGTATATTTTTTATTATACTTACTGCAAGCTATATAAGTTTTTTCCTTCATTTATTTATTTTCCTCCTGCTTCACTCAACTTCAATCTCCATGAGGGCAAGAAGCCTGTCTTCTTTATCCAGACTAGTTTAAGGCTGGTTCCTAGTGCCTACTTAGTAAATACCAGTAGGATAAAATGAACTTCAAATAGGTATTAATATTATACATTGGGGTTTGAAGAGCTGAAGATAAATTAAGGCTTATTTATATACTTGAAAGTAATGGCCTTAAACATGGCATATGAAGCTATGGATATGAGTGGATTTGTCCATGGAGAATGTATAGAGTGATAAGAGAGCCTAAGCAAAAAACTTGACATGGTAACCACCATCCAAGATGGTCCACAATGACTCTTACTTCCTAGTACTCTAGCACTTGGGTGGTACCCTCTCAAATTGAATTGAACTGATCTTGTATAATTAATAAGATACTATAGAAATGGAAAAGTTTGACTGCAAAGGCTAGATCATAAAAGACATTATGGCTTCCTCCTTGCTCTACCTTGGAGAGTCAAATGCCATGTCAAACTGACACTGAAGTAGTTCTAAGGAGAGATCCATGTAGCATGGAACTCATGTCTCCTAATAACAGCCAGCAGCAACTTGCCAGCACACGTATGAACCAACAGAAGCAAATTCCCGAACCCTAGTCAAACCTTCAGATGACTGCAGCCCTGGTTGATATCTTATCCACAATCTCAGGAGAGACTCAAGTCAGAAATATCCAGTTCAGCTGTTTTCAAATTTGTGACCCACAGAAACTAAGTGAGATAATATTTATTGTCTTAGACACAAAGCTTGGGGATAATTTGTTATACAGCAATGGATAATACATGCAAGGAACAACAATGTATTGTTAACTAAAATTTTCTCTAACAGAATACTGAAAATTCATTTCATTAATTTTATAAAATGTCATGTCCCAATTCATCTTTTGGTACATTTTCTTAGATAAATTACTCATCATATATATCCTGGTCTGCATTTTTATAGTGATTCCTTATTATTATATTCCTTATTCCCTATTTAAACAAACCAAAAAAAAAGAAAAAGGAAAATTTGACAAAATCAGAAACCAGACAGTATTTATCAAACATGTATGGGCATATATCAAAAAGAAAATATGATATATTTAATAGCTGTCAATTAGTATAGGGCATTTAAGATTTCAGAAATTTTTGTAGAAATAGGCAAGTATTTAATGAAATTCTATGATCAAAATTTTACATTTCAAGCAATTGATCCAGTTTGCTTCTCAAGAAAAAAGAATAGGGACAACTTCTGTTGAGTATCTGCTAAGTTCAGATCCTGAAATATGGGCTTTACATATGTTATCTCTTTTAACAACACTATGAGGTAAATATCGGAGAAGACAATGGCACCCCACTCCAGTACTCTTGCCTGGAAAATCCCATGGATGGAGGAGCCTGGAAGGCTGCAGGCCATGGGGTCGATAAGAGTCGGACACAACTGAGCAACTTCACTTTCACTTTCACTTTTCACTTTCATGCATTGGAGAAGGAAATGGCAACCCACTCCAGTATTCTTGCCTGGAGAATCCCAGGGACGGGGGAGCCTGGTGGGCTGCCATCTATGGGGTCGCACAGAGTCCGACACGACTGACGCAACTTAGCAGCAGCAGCAGAGGTAAATATTATTGGTCCTATTGATCTCAGAGAGGCAGCAGTGAGTGGTGGTGTGAAGCAAGATCTTAATTCCCTGCCCAGGAACTGAACCTGAGTAGCCTGGATGAAAATCAGAAATACTAGCCACCAGACCAGCAAGGATTAGAGGCTAGAAGCTATTTTTCCCTGGATCTTTGCCACAGTGAAAAAATGCATTTATCATGGAGGCAGAAACTGTAAATGCAGGTACAAAGTTTATTATTAGAGACACAGCTTGACCACAAATGGGAGAGCACAGAGAGAAATGGTTTGTTTAGTTAAGATAGAAGCAAGGCAGAGATGTAAACCCAGGGAGAAAGGGTGTGGGCCTTCGCCTTAGTGAGGAGGAAGACCGTAATGAAGTGGTTACATCATTTATATAGGTCAGTTCTTCCAGGTCTTTGTTTACTTTTAGCCAATTATCTGGTTTCTTTTTCCACACCTGACCTACCTTGGGACCCTTCTCTGGGTGCACATGCACTTCTCAGTCAAGATGGATCTCAAAGTAAAGGCTTCTAGGAGAAGCAAGATTCATTATGGCCTGGGATTATCCCCTGATTTATGAGCCACAAGGAGCCTTTCTGCACATGTGTAGTGGTTCCCTTGTCCCAAAAAGGGGGAAGAGTGAAGATCTCTTAATCCATTACCTAAACAGGATTTTGCCCCTCTTTGTCCTTGCCATGACTCTTACCTTAAGGTATTTACAAGAGACAAAGACTGGCTACTTACCCTGTTTCTGTTGTTACTTTCATTTCAGAGGGCAAATAGAAGGCTGTTGTAAATGCTTTAACTGGAGCCCATCTACCTCTTGTCTCAAGAAATGCTACATTTCTATAGCAATGTACATTATAATATACATTATGCTATAATGTATATTATAAGTATACAGCCTGAGTTCAGTTCAGCCTGAAGCCCCTTCTGTGTGCACTTCTTTGTGCCCCAGGAAATGCAAACAGGAGGCCAGCTGTAAAAGTCTAAATTTGAACCCATCTATCTCCTGCCTCTTTCACTTTACAGAGGAGGAAAGGGGACTCATTAACACAGAATACTCTGTCAAGTATCCCCATGGTCAATTATAATTCAATCAGCATAAGAAACAGCAAAGCTGCTCCCATTATAGCTACAACTGTGCCTGGAACTTAGGAGATGCGAAGTAAATCTGATTAGACTGCGACACAACATCCTAGAACAAATACAGTTCCACCAATACTCAGGGAGAGCTGGGAGCCTCCCTGAGAAACCTGGTTGTTCACTTTCTTCCTTTACAAACCAGGGGCATCAGGGTTGAGATTTAAAATAGTATCTAGTTCTTGCTGTGCAATAGAGAAGGGAGCTAGGAATACTGCCATTTCCTTAGAGCATGTTCCAATTATTTATTGTTGCATAAAAAAATCACCTCAAAACTTAGTGGCTTGAAAGCAGCAATAATCATTTAGTTTGCTTACAAATCTGTAATTTGAGCAGGGATGAACAGAGATAGCTAATCTGTGTTGCACACAGCATCTTGGAGAGCAGCTCGGCTGAAGGCTGGAGGACCCACTTTCAGCATGTCTCACTCATGGCTGCAGGTTGGAACTGACCTTAAACAGGAGGTTCAGCTACAGCCGTGTGCTGGGTGCTCCTTGAGGGCCACTGCTCTGGCTGCTTAGGCTTCTCCATTGCACGGTGGCTGGATGCTAAGAACAGGCATCCCAAGAGACGGGAAGCAGAAGCGGCTAACTTCTCAAAGCCTGGGCCAGGAATCAGCACAGTGTGACTTTCAGTACTATTCATAAAACAGTCACAAAGCCCTGATTCAAGAAAAGAGGACAAGGATCCCACATCTTAATGAAGGAGTATCAGAAATTGGCTGACCATGCTCTTAAAGCCATCAGAGAGGCTATATTTTTACTGCAAATAAGATTCCATTATTCTGACAATGGTAAAGAATTGACCATTATTGGACATGAGACAGAGACATAAAAATTATACTCTATTCAGTTATTAATCCCTTCATAATATTCTCATCTTTTGTTGACTATAAGGGCTACTCCATTTTTTCTAAGGGATTCTTTCTCTATCTATTTGTGGTAGATATAATGGTCATCTGAGTTAAATTCACCCATTCCAGTCCATTTTAGTTTGCTGATTCCTAAAATGTCGATGTTCACTCTTGCCATCTCCTGTTTGACCACTTCCCATTTACCTTGATTCATGGACCTAACATTCCAGGTTCCTATGCAATATTGTTCTTTACAGCATCTGACTTTGCTTCCATCACCAGGCACATTCACAAATGGGTGTTGTTTTTGCTTTGGCTCCATCTCTTCATTCTTTCTGGAGTTATTTTTCTTTTTTTTTTTTTTTTTGGAGTTATTTCTACACTCTTCTACAGTAGCATATTGGGCACCTACCAACCTGGAGAGTTCATCTTTCAGTGTCCTATCTTTTTGCCTTTTCATACTGTTCATGGTGTTCTCAAGGCAAGAATACTGCAGTGGTTTTCCATTCCTTTCTTCAGTGGAGTCAGAACTTTCCATCATGACCTGTGTGTCTTGGGTGGCCCTACACAGCATGGCACATAATTTCACTGAAATAGACAAGGCTGTGGTCCACGTGATGAGTTTGATTAGTTTTCTGTGATTTTGGTTTTCATTCTGTCTACCCTCTGACAGATAAGGATAAGAGGCTTATGGAAGTTTCCTGATGGGAGAGACTAATTGTGGGGGGAACTGGGTCCTGCTCTGATGGGCAGGGCCATGCTCAGCAATCTTTAAACCAATTTTCTATTGATGGACGAGGATGTGTTCCCTCCCTGTTGTTTGACTTAAGACCAAACTATGGTGGAGGTAATGAAGATAATGGCAACCTCCTTCAAAAGGTCCCATGCACACACTGCCACACTCAGTGTCCCCAACCCTGCAGCAGGCCACCGCAACCCACGCCTCCATGGGAAACTCCTGGACACTCATAAGAAACTCTGGGTCTTTTGCTTGTGGGGTCACTGCTTCTTTTACCTGGGTCCTGGTGTGCACAAGATTTTGTTTGTGCCCTCTAAGAGTCTGCTTCCCCAGTTCTGTTCAAACTACCGCACAATTGCACTCATCTCACACACTAGCAAAGTAATGCTCAAAATTCTCCAAGCCAGCCTTCAACAGTATGTGAACTTTGAGATGTTCAAGCTGGATTTAGAAAAGGGAGAGGAACCAGAGATCAAATCGCCAACATCCGTTGGATCATCAAAAATGCAAAAGAGTTCCAGAAAAACATTTACTTCTGTTTTATTGACTACACCAAAGCCTTTGACTGTGTGGATCACAACGAACTGTGGAAAATTCTGAGAGATAGGAATACCAAACCACCTGAACTGCCTCCTGAGAAATCTGTATGCGGGTCAGGAAGCAAAAGTTAGAACTGGACATGGAACAACAGACTGGCTCCAAATCAGGAAAGGGTTACATCAAGGCTGTATACTACTGTCACCCTGCTTATTTAATTTATATGCAGAGTACATAATATGAAGTGCCAGGCTGGATGAAGCACAAGCTAGAATCAAGATTACCAGGAGAAATATCAATAATCTCACATATGCAAATGACACCACTCTAACGGCAGAAAGCAAAGAAGAACTATAGAGCTTCTTGATGAAAGTGAAAGAGGTAGTTGGCTCAAAACTCAACATTCAGAAAAACTAAGATCATGGCATCCAGTCCCATCACTTCACAGCAAATAGATGGGCAAACAATGGAAACAGTGAAAGATTTTATTTTGGGGGGACCTCCAAAATCACTACAGATGGTGACTCCAGCCATGAAATCAAAAGACGCTTGCTCCTTGGAAGAAAAGCTATGACTAACCTCAGTTCAGTCAGTTCAGTCGCTCAGTCATGTGCAACTCTTTGTGACCCCATGGAAAGCAGCATGCCAGGCCTCCCTGTCCATCACCAATTTCCAGAGTTTACTCAAACTCATGTCCACTGAGTCAGTAATGCCATCTAACCATCTTATCCTCTGTCATCCCCTTGTCTTCCTGCCTTCAATCTTTCCCAGCATCAAGATCTTTTCAAATGAGTCAGTTCTTCGCATCAGGTGGCCAAAGTATTGGAGTTTCAGCTTCAGCATCAGTCCTTCCAAAGAATATTCAGGCCTGATTTTCTTTAGGATGGACTGGTTGGATCTTCTTGCAGTCCAAGGGACTCTCAAGAGTCTTCTCCAACACCACAGTTCAAAAGCATCCATTCTTCAGCACTCAGCTTTATTTGTACTCCAACTCTCATGTCCATGACTACTGGAAAAGCCATAGCTTTGACTAGACATATCTTTGTTGGCAAAGTAATGTCTCTACTTTTTAATATGCTGTCTAGGTTGGTCATGACTTTCCTTCCAAGGAGGAAACATCTTCAATTTCATGGCTGCAGTCACCATCTGCAGTGATTTTGCAGAAATCAAAAAAAAATAAAGTCTGTCACTGTTTCCCCATCTATTTGCCATGAAGTGATGGGATCAGATGTCATGATCTAAGTTTTTTTAATGTTGAGCTTTAAGCCAACTTTTTCACTCTCCTCTTTCACTTCCATCAAGAGGCTCTTTATTTCTCGCTTTCTGCCATAAGGATGGTGACATCTGCATATCTGAGGTTATTGATGTTTCTCCCAGCAATCTTGATTCCAGCTTGGGCTTCATCCAGTCCAGCACTTCACATGATGTACTTTGCATATAACTTAAATAAGCAGGGTGACAGGATACAGCCTTGATGTACTCCTTTTCCTACTTGGAACCAGTCTGTTGTTCCATGTCCAGGTCTAACTGTTGCTTCCTGACCTGCATACAAATTTCTCAGCAGGCAGGTCAGGTGGTCTAGTATTCCCATCTCTTTCAGAATTTTCCACAGTTTGTTATGATCCACACAGTCAAAGGCTTTGGTGTAGTCAATAAAGCAAAAGTAGATGTTTTTCTGGAACTCTCTTGCTTTTTTGATGATCCAGTGGATTTGGCAATTTGATCTCTGGTTCCTCTGCCTTTTCTAAATCCAGCTTGAAAATCTGGAAGTTCACAGTTCACGTACTGTTGAAGGCTGGCTTGGAGAATTTTGAGCATTACTTTGCTAGTCTGTGAGATGAATTGTGGGGTAGTTTCAGCATTCTTTGCTATTGCCTTTCTTTGGGATTGGAATGAAAACTGACCTTTTCCAGTCCTGTGGCCACTGCTGAGTTTTCCAAATTTGCTGGCATATTGACTATAGCACTGTCACAGCATCATCTTTTAGGTTTTGAAATAGCTCGACTGGAACTCCATCACCTCCACTAGTTTTGTTCGTAGTGATGCTTTCTAAGGCCCTCTTGACTTCATATTCCAGGATGTCTGGCTCTAGGTGAGTGATCACACCATCATGATTATCTGGGTCATGAAGATCTTTTTTGTACAGTTCTTCTGAGTATTCTTGCCACCTCTTCTTAATATCTTCTGCTTCTGTTAGGTCCATACCATTTCTGTCCTTTATTGTGCCCATCTTTGCATGAAATGGTAAATTAGAAATCCCTTGGTATCTCTAATTTTCTTGAAGAGTCTCTAGTCTTTCCTATTTTATTGCTTTCCTCTACTTCTTTGCATTGATCACTGAGGATCACTGACCAACCTAGACAACATATTAAAAAGCAGAGACATTAATTACTTTGCCAACAAAGGTCTGTCTAGTCAAAGCTATGGCTTTCCCAGTGGTCATGTATGCATGTGAGAGTTGGACTATAGAGAAACCTGAATGCCAAAGAATTTATGCTTTTGAACTGTGGTGTTGGAGAAGACTCTTGAGAGTCTTCTCAAGATTGAAGGCAGGGGGAGAAGTGGACAACAGAGGATGAGATGGTTGGATGGCATCACTGACTCAATGGACATGAGTTTGAGTAGCTCCAGGATTTGGTGATGGACAGGAAAGACTGGTGTGCTACAGTCCATGGGGTTGCAAAGAGGCGGACACAACTGAGCAATTGAATTAAATGATAAGGGAATAACAACACGCTTTCATAGGAAATGGGAAGGTTTATATAGCTATAAAAGAAGAGTGTACTTTTAATTGCCTTAATAAATGCCTATTAATGGTGAGTTATCTATAAGATGTCCTCACAGGTGAAAGGTGTAATTATTATGTGCTTAAGTAATTTTACAACATGAAGCCTTTTCAGCTTCCTTGGACAATTGTCCATGTTCAAAGTGCAGAAGCCTCCAATTAAATCATTTCATGAACATGTAGTTAAGTATCAAATCCTATTTTTAAAGGAATCCTATTGTACAATCCTTGTAAGTATTTGTTAGATGACAAGAAAAAAAGATTTATAGGTTTTTAATTTTTACAAATGAAGCAATATCTGATGGATACTACAGAATTTCAGAACCTCTTTGCAAATAAATCATGTTTTCATAATATATGCTTAAGTCCAGATACAACATATTCAGTCAGATCTCCCAGCAACAACCCTATTCAGGACTGAATTGCATCCAAGAGCAGACTCTTTCTAATAATATTTTAAGACAGCAAAATTGAATTGGCTTCCTTGCTATAACAAATAGGACATTTTCAAGTTTAACTAAGGTAATGTGAGTGAAGATCTTAAAACTAGTTCTCCTTGTGAAGAGGAGTCAGTCAGCACCTCATTTAGTCTACAGGCACAGTAACCAATTGGGACTGTCCCACAGGGGTTCAAGGATTTAGGCTAAATTACTTTCTATTAGGCAATTGAGACCGCAAAAAGCAGTAACTTCCTTAGCTCAGCCACTTATAGAAAGATTGGTTAAATAAGATGAGATTTGTCCTAGCTAAAAATGGGGCCTGCAGCTGGGAGGTTGGTTTCTCAGGGACTATGGGAGAGAGAGCTCTATTATATGGTGAAGCACTCTTAGTGCCAGAAAACTGTGAGTATGAAGCAGGAGTCGCACCCAGCCAGCCCATGGACCTTATTAATGTATGTAAATTTTACGCTTACACAGACATTTAAAAGACAATGTTACTGTTAATATGACCCACTTTACCCACTTTGTTACACACATTTCCTATAAGCTTGTGCTCTAGAGAATTATCCTGAATAATATAAACTTAGACTCAAGGATTTCTCAAAGAGTACATTTGTTGTAAGTCTTTTTTAAGCCAGCTGAAAGATGACAGCATATGCCCTAAAATCAGAATCTGTGGAGACTTCCCTGGTGATCCAGGAGCAAAGACTCTGCTCTTCCAATGAAGGGGGCCTGGGTTTGATCCCTGGTCAGGGAACTAGATCCTGCATGTCACAACTAAGACCTGGCACTGCCAAGGCCTTAAAATTTATTTATTAAATTTTTAAAAAATATTAATTTTTAAAAAAAAGAATCTGTGTGATAGAGAATCCAAGTGGGTGATGAATACAGACCCCAGAAGCATGGCCTCTACCATATTGTCTTACATTGCGCTGTGCTGTGCTTAGTCGCTCAGTCATGTCTGACTCTTGGCGACCCCATAGGCTGTAGCCCACCAGGCTTATCTCTCCATGGGGCTTCTCCAGACAAGAATACTGAAGTGGGTTGTCATGCCCTCCTCCAGGGAATCTTCCCAGTCCAGGGATCGAACCCAGGTCTCCTGCACTGCAGGAGGATTTTTTACCACCAGTGAAGCCCAAGAATACTGGAGAGGGTAGCCTATTCCTTCTCCAATGGATCTTCCCAAACCAGGAATCAAACCAGGCACTGCAGGCAGACTCTGCCAGCTGAGCTACCACGGAAGCCCATTGTCTTACATTAGTAAAATAATCTCTAGCTGGCCCACTGACACTTTCTCTGGCTTATTTCTTGCCATCTTTTACTCACTGTGATTTAGATGTTGGGGAAATGCTGAGACTGGCCCTTAAAAAAACGGAAAACAAGAAGTTAAAGCCCAAAGTTGATAATAGATACAAAATTATAGATATGCAAAAAAAGTTTAAGTGACTTTGAGTAAGAAGCAAAAGAAGGCAGGAAGGGAGGGGGCATTCTTATCACAGAAAGCAGATATAGTCACTCTAAGGTAAATACAATACTGACCCCAAATCAGCTCAGCTACCCAGAAAGTTTCAACAAAATTGGCCTGGGTATAAAGCAGCCCTATTTGATCATGACTATTTGCTCGGTACAAGTGGCCAAAATAAAAAGCTATACTCATGCTTTGAGCCACTGATGGTATGTAAAACATTTCCCTTCATTTGCTAATGTCAAAATATTCTGTCATTTGTTAAACTGTAAATTAGGAGACAATTTTTGAGCATGTCCTAAAACTCAGAGAATTAGAGCAGCTGTGATGGAATTGAGAAACACATGTTGACTGTAGATTTCTCCAAAACCCATCCATAAAACTGTGAAAGGTTTTCTTTTTAATAAATTCCCCAGAAAACCGCATACTGTGCTCACTGAAGCAAGAAGTAAAAAGAAATGATTGAGCAATATTAAAAGGTGGAAAGTCAGATCTTTCCTCTGCAGTGTTTTAATGTTGAAATAAAAGGCACTGAGTAACCCGTGGCTCCTCCAGCTGGGATATCAGCGCCCTGCCCTTCTTCACACTGCCAGGGCAAAGAGTCACTGGAGAGACCATTTCCTCTCCATATTAAAGCAATTGTTAAAGGCAAACCTTCCAACTAGACTTTCCAATCTCACATTTTCTGAAGATGTGGTCTGTCTGTCTACTTAAAAAGGTTAAAGAAGCAGATTTTCTTTCAGAATTGGAGTAAAGTTACTACTGCATCAATCCATTTCAGGTTGGATGGGAGAGGGTTTATTGTCTTCCACAAAAGCTAATTTTGCTACAATCCAAAGTTGCTGCAGTTCATGGGGTCACAAAGAGACACGACTGAGCAACTGAACTGAACTGAACTGAAAGTTATTCAAATATTTTAAAAATCCAGGCTGGACTTTGAAATAAAGAATGGTGTTGTGAAATATCCTAGATTCTCTGTAATTGCTAGACTCACAGTAAAACTTGCACACCTCTCTATAATGGGGTACATCGTATGCTCCAACTCTTTCAGTGTAAAGAGTACATGCTGCTGCTGCCAAGTCGCTTCAGTCGTGTCCGACTCTGTGCGACCCCATAGACGGCAGCCCACTAGGCTCCTCTATCCCTGGGATTCTCCAGGCAAGAACACTGGAGTGGGTTGCCGTTTCCTTCTCCAATGCATGAAAGTGAAAAGTGAAAGTGAAGTCGCTCAGTCGTGTCCAACTCTCATCGACCCCATGGACTGCAGCCTACCAGGCTCCTCCATCCATGGGATTTTCCAGGCAAGAGTACTGGAGTGGGGTGCCATTGCCTTCTCCGGAAAGAGTACATAGGGGCTTGCAAATAAGACAATCGCCCAAAAAAAAAAAAAAAAAAAGACAATCGCCCATTATCTTTTTTAAGCATAACGAGTATCAACAGGAAGGAGAATATTTCCAATCATGAAGTTCAAGTTTTCCCAGGGGAAATACTCTCTCTCCAACTCCTGTCTGCCTCCTCCCCTCACTAACAGATCACAAAAGAGGATCGATGGCCAATTGCATTTCCAAAATTTTATATCTTTTATATTTAGAGGATGTATGCTGCTCATTATGAACATATATATTTAAATACATGCCAAATACATCTAACACTATCATATCATGCTTTTTTCTTGTCTCTGCTCTGTTTTATACAAAACAAAAATTTTTCCCCCTGGCAGAGTTGCAAACTGTGACCTGTCATGTCTTATACTGGGGTCTGTGCACACACTCTCTCTCTTCAGGTATCTTTTATACAAAGACTCTTCTAATCACAACACAAGTTATTTTTAAACTGTCTTGTTCCTCAGGCAAAGAGAATGATTCTTTAGCAATGTAATGTGCATTATATCCACAAACAGTGGGAAGATATGATTTAAAATAAAAAGTGTCTTTTTTTAGTGGGAAAAAAAGAATTTTCAGAGTTCAAACGCTGGAGTTGCCAATGAATAACAGAGATGAGTCTGAGGATATATACAAGAAAAGCATGATAAAATGGATGGTTTTATTCCTGTCGATCTTAAATACAGTTCCATGCAGCTCTTAGAAGTGTCTGACTGGGTCAGACATGCTGCCATGGTCAGGATGCTCTAAAACCCTCACAAGCTTTCCTTTCCTTCTCTTCTTTTCATCAATCTGAGAGTCTTTCTCCTTTCATATCTATTATAGTATCTTCTGCTATTGAACTATTTCTTACAGCATGTTCTTTCTTTGTTCAACTGAGTTCCTTTTAATATCAGAAAAAGTGATAGCCTCATTTTATTTATATTATGAAGACAGGTTCTGGATTCAGACCTCCTCTGAATTAGAGTCCCAGTTCCAACATTTATAAGTTGTGCAATCTTGGGGAAATCACTCAAACTTTTTGTGCCTCAGTTTCCTCATAACAGGAATAAGAGAACCTAAGTCAGAGGGTTGCTGAAAAGATTCAATTTTAAAAAGTAAGCAAAGCATTCAAAAAGATACATTGCACTTAGGTTATTTATAAATATTTATAAATAACTAGAAATTGTTTTTAGAAAACTGGTGGGATTGTTGTTGACTGATGCTATTAGTTACATTGCTCACACATGCTTTTTTAACTGGTGTCCTTTAGAGTTCTTCCACGTTTTCTTTGTTATCTTCAGTTTACCTACATTGCTTCAGTAATTCAATTACTTGAAATCACTTACTTGTGATCTCAGAGCTGCAGCGTTCATATCTGCAACAAGAAGAAAGCTGGACAGACAGCAAATTAATGACTTTTTGTGAAGCCACTGGAGAACTAAAATCACAGAATAGTCATCCTCAAGTCTGGGGAGATGCAGATGTTCATGTAAAAATAAGAGGGGTGTGCTGGACACGGAGATCCTAAAAGCAACCAGTCCTTCTGCTGAACTACTTTCCTAGCAGTGAATGATTCAAAAATAGCCTTGTTCCTTTGCTGTCTGGAGAAGACAGGCACACTGTCTTCTCAATACCACTGGGAGTGGAATAGAAAGGAGAGAATCATTAAGGATATGCTGGATGAGGGGCAGCAGAACCACTGATGATAAAGGCTTGTTCCCTCCAATGACAACGACAATGTGCCTGCTCAGTCCTGTCTGACTCTGTAACCTCATGGACTGTAGCCCGCCAGACTCCTCTGTCCATGGGATTCTCTGGGCAAGAATACTGGAGTGGGTTGCAATTTCCTTCTCAAGGGGATCTTCCCAACCCAGGGATCAAACCCACATCTCTTGCATCTCCTTTATCAGCAGGCAGATTCTTTATGACTGGGCCACCTGGGAAACCCTTTGCTCCCTCCAAACCAGAGCTAATACACAAATGCTTCTGTTGTTAATCTAGAGTTTGAAAGTTATTTTGTGACAAAACAGCAAACAGAAGAACCAGAGGCAAATGTGCAAGGGGAATCACACAATCGATATCCTTTCCTGCTTCACCCTGTCCCCTGGGCCTGCAGAGCCCCCTGTGACATTACAACGATCCAGACTGCCACATCTGCTCTCTCAAAATGTACCTCTCCGTGCTCTGACTCCCCTATTGTAACTACCCATATTTCTCCTCCCTGGTGGTGTTGGGTTGCACCCCACAGGCCTACAAGGCCCATACTTGCTCAGCTTCAAGACCGAAGAGAGAGCCCAGGGTCAGCAACAGAGACATTGGTGGTTTAATGGATAGAGGAGCTTACCCACGTGAAGTAAGGTCCTGGAGTGCACCCCGAGGTGTAAAGCAGTCTGTGGGCAGAGCATGGCGGCAGTCTTCAGTCCTGGGTAAAAAGGAGATTACTGGGTCTGGGGGAATTGATTTCAGCTGGGCTCATTAGTTACCAGGGAAACCAGCAGAGGGGCATGGCCCCTCAACACCCCTTTGATGAGAACAATCACCAGCTGGGGCCTAAGGCAAGTACAAAGAAGGTCAGTCATGTGCGTAAAATAAAGATGAAGCAGGTACTGGTCCAACAGGGGATGTACAGAGAGCAAGAGAACAACCATCTTGAATGAGCTGACCATAAAGGTGGCTTCTTACTTCAATGAGGGAAATGATCATTTGTTGTTCAGTCGCTCAGTTGTGTCCAACTCTTTGTGACCCCATGAACTGCATGCAGCACATTAGGCTTCCCTGTCCTTCACCATCTCCCAGAGCTTGCTCAAACTCGTGTCCGTTGAGTCAGTGATGCCATCCAACCGTCTCATCCTCTAGCGTCCCCTTCTCCTCCTGCCTTTCCCAGCATCAGGGTCTTTTCTAATGAATCAGTTCTTTGCATCAGGCGGCCAAAGTATTGGAGTTTCAGCATCAATCCTTCTAATGAATATTCAGGATTGATTTCTTTTAGAATTGACTGGTTTGATCTCCTTGCAGTCCAAGGGACTCTCAAGAGTCTTCTCCATGTAAAGTTAAAAAATAAAATAAAATTTTAAAAAAGAGTCTTCTCCAAGGAATAATTATTATCCATTTTTAAGTATTTATTTATTTATTTGGCTGCACCAAATCTTAATTGTGGCATGCGGAATCTTTTTTATTTTTATTAACTGGAGTGTAATGCTTTGGAATGTTATGTTTCTGCTGTACAACAACATGAATCAGCTATACATGCATGCTAAGTCACTTCAGTCATGTCTGATTCTTTGTGACTCTATGGACTATAGTCCACCAGGCTTCTCTGTCCATGGGATTCTCCAGGCAAGAATCCTGGAATTGTTTGCCATGCCCTCCTCTAGGGGATCTTCCTGACCCAAGAATTGAACCTGAGTTGCTTATGTCTCCTGCATCAACAGGAAGGTTCTTTACCAGTACTGCCACCTGGGAAGCCCCTGAATCAGCTATATGTATACATGTATCCCCTCCTTCTTGAGCTCCCTCCCACCCCCCATCCCCATTCCACCCCCCTAGGTCATTACAGAGCACCAAGTTGAGCTTCCTGTGCCATACAACAGCTTTCCACTGGCTATTATTTTACACATGGCAGTATGTGTGTGTGTGTATATATATATATATATATATATATATATATATATATATCTCAATGCTACGCTCTCGATTTGTCCCACAGTCCCCTTCACCCCCTGTGATTGGACGTGCAGAGTGCAAAATCTTTAGTTGCGGGATGCAGGATCTAGTTCCATGATCAGGGATCAAATCCGGGCCCCCTGAATTGGGAGTGTGTAGTCTTAGCCACTGGACCACCAGGAAAGTCCCAATTATTATCTATTTTTAAAACGTATTCTTAGTTATAAATTACTGATAGAATAAAGGCTTCCCACTTATGGAACCATCTAGCTCTCCATGGCCACACCAGAAAAGTAATCTTCTCCCCAGTTTTTCTACCAAAACTACAACACTGCATTTACTATAAAAAGCAGAACACTACTATTTCTGGACCATTGCCAACACCATGTTTTTATTTAACTTTTTATTTAAAATTTTTTAAAAAGTAAAAATTACCTGCAATCCCATGTTTTTATGATTATATAAGAAATAGAAGCCTCCCATCTAATCCAATCCTGAGAATTAACTATTGTTAATACTTCAGAGTGTAGCCTTCCCAGCTTTTCCTACAGATAAGATACATACAGATAAGTCTCTATCTCCATATATACATCTAGGTACATATAGTAATGTAAGTATCTGGATCTTCACAATAATATATTTGTGCTTGCCTTTATTTATTCAACAGGGCTTCCCAGGTGGTGCTAGTGGTAAAGAACCCACCTGCCAATGCAGGAGACAAGAGAGACACAGGTTTGATTCCTGGGTCAGAAGATCTCCTAGAGAAGGGCATGGTAACCAACTCCAGTATTCTTGCCTGGAGAATCCCATGAAGAGAGGAGCCTGGCAGACTACAGTCCATAGGGTTGCAAAGAGTTGAACATGACTGAAGCGACTTAGCACGTATTATTTACTCACATTTATTTCCATATGAGTCTGAAACATTTTTTCACTTAATATATCATGTATATATTACCCTGTTCAAATTTATAAGTCTGCCTTTAAACAAGCACTTACAATTGTGTCTGGAACATAGGAAGCACTCAGTAAATCTTTGCTTTGTTTCATTGCTATTTCCTCATTCTTCTAATACAATTTTATGGATATACTTTTCCCTTACTGAGACACTAAATTTCTTCTAACTTTTTGCTTTTACAAACAGTGCTACAAGGGACATTCCTGTCCTTTCTAGGAGATTGATTCCAAAAACTGAAGTAGCCAGGTTAAAATATACAGACATTTGACATTTTAAAGATACATGCCACAAAGGGAGGTGCCACCTTACCCACAAAAGATTATACCACTCTCCACTTTGCCAACAGTGAGGAATGTCCATTTCCCCCACTCTTTCAGTACTGAGATTTTGCATCTTTTTGTACATTCATTGCCTGAGGGAGGAGGGAGTGGTGGGGGGTGAGGGCAAACTGCTTGTTCAGATCCTTAGCCCATTTTTCTACTGTATTTCTTCTCATGACTTTATATAATCTCTCTGTATAGAAGTTATATAAATCCTTTGTCTATTTTTATTTCTTGCAAATATTTTTCCCAAAATGTCATTTGGTTTGAATATTTTTGTGTTAATTTTTACCATAATTTTAAATATACACATCATCAAATGTATTGATTTTTTTACTGTAAATTCTTACTGCCCTTGTTTGCTTAGAAAGTCCAGAATATGTTCAAGTTGCTCTGCTCAGCAATGTCAGAGGCTTTTATACTGTTAGAAGCTGTGATATGACAGAAAAATCAGTATGTATTTGAGAGCATAAACAGGAGGCTCTCCTAAAATAATGAAACAGTTACCTACTAATAAACCAACAAACATACACCTCTAAATCCATGAATACCACAGTGACTAATAATATTTAAACATATATGTGAAATAAAAAGCTAGGAGGAATTTGATGTGTCATTTTACAGATAAGGAAACTGAAAAGCAGAAAAGTTTTGTCCTATTCATGGGCACAGTGCATAATATATGAAACTACAGTAAGATCATAAGCTACAAGAGCTAGATGCTATAGTCCTCCAAGAAGATCAAGTTCAAAATATAAAAGAAAAGTAAGAACAGTTTCTGATGTGTCATAAGATCCAGACTGAATATGGCAAAAATACAGTTTCAAAGTTAATATTTTACCAGAATTCAAGCACATAAGGTAAAAGTAGTAGAAAAATGTGAAGCTTAAAACAGCAAATCATAAACGAAACAATGCACCACACACCAACACCGGAGTCTCGGGTAGTCACTAGCGCTCTTCACAAATACCTCTGGCTTTCTCTCTTCCTGGCATATGATAGGATTGTAATTTCTTCCCCTCACTTGACATCTTTAGGCCACGGGACTTGCTCTGATGAATGAAATATGAGCAGAAGGGATATCTGAGCAGAAGACTTATGGATCATCTTGCTTTCTCTCCTTTCCCCTCTGCCACAGTGACAGATAATACCCCAAATGGTGGCTCCTCTATTAACCTGGATCTAGGAGTAAAGATGACACAGAGCAGAGCCTCTAGCAGATAATGAAAAAGTATCAGAAGCAAGAAATAAAACTTTTATGGTTCTAAGATACTGATATTTGGGGATTGTTTGTTACTGCAGCAAAATACAAAGTAATTTATTCATAAATATTCACTGGGCACATTCTTTATGCCAGGCACTACCCTAGGTGGTACGACTATAATACTATTTAAGAATCAGTCCATGACCTTGGGCATTTACAATCTAGCAGATGGAAAAGAAAAGTGGTAAAATGTACAATTATAACACAGTATGAAAAATGTCATTGGGATAAGCACTATAATGCAAAGGAGCCCATAGAATGGATATATGGCCATGCCTTTTAGAGGAGGTTACTTCTAAGTTGAAAAATAACAGACAAATGGGAATTTTTTCAAAACTATTGGTACCTTTACAAATTAAACCAAAATATGGAAAATGTAATGCTGTTTTAGAAAAAGAGAGCAATATGTATGTAAATAAAATGACAATAAGGAATCAACATGTATTCTTCAACTGGCCAAAATTCAAGAGACACTGCACAGAATTGCCAGAAGGTACCAGTTTATGAGGGATGCCATGACAAAGTATACAGATGGGGTAGTTTAATCCACAGAAATTTATTTCTGGAGGCTCAAAGTCCAAGCTCAAGGTGTAAACCAGGTTACTTTCTTCTGAGGGCCTCTCTCCTTGGCTAGGATGGCCATCTTTCCCCTGCATCTTTACATGGATGTGCCTCTGAATGTGTCTGTGTCCTAATTTCCTCCTCTTTTAAGATGCCATGTGACCCAGCAACTCCACTGCTGGGCATACACACCAAGGAAACCAGAACTGAAAGAGACACGTGTACCCCAATGTTCATCCCAGCACTGTTTACAATAGCTAGGACATGGAAGCAACCTAGATGTCAATCGGCAGATGAATAGATAAGAAAGTTGTGGTACATATACACAATGGAATATTACTCAGCTATTAAAAAGAATGCATTTGAATCAGTTCTAATGAGCTGGATGAAACTGGAGCCTATTATACAGAGTGAAGTAAGTCAGAAAGAAAAACACCAATACAGTATATTAATGCATATATATGGAATCTAGAAAGATGGTAACAATGACCTTATATGCAAGACAGCAAAAGAGACACAGATATAAAGAACAGACTTTTGGACTCTGTGGGAGAAGGCAAGGGTGGGATGATTTGAGATAATAGCATTGAAACATGTATATTACCATATGTGAAATAGATCACCAGTCCAAGTTCAATGCATGAGACAGGGTTCTCAGGGCCGGTGCATTGCGGTGACCCAGAGGGATGGGATGGGGAGGGAAGTGGGAGGAGGGTTCAGGATGGGGACACATGTATACCTATGGCTGATTCATGTCAATGTATGGCAAAAACCACTACAATATTGTAAAGTAATTAGTCTCCAATTAAAATAAATTAATTTTTTTTAAAGATACCAGTAATGTTGAATTAGACCCACGCTGATGATTTCGTTTAACCTTAATTACCTCTTAAAGATCATGTATTCAAATATAGTCACATTCTATGGTACTTGGAGTTAAGACTTCCACATATGAACTGGGGGGAGGGGGGCAGGACACAATTTAGCCCATGACACCAAGGCTGCTGTCTTAGTTAGTTCTGGCTGGTATAATAAGGGGCTTACCTAGTGGCCCAGTCAGTAAAGAATCTGCCTGCAATGCAAGAGACCTGGGTTTGATCCCTGCATTGGGAAGATTCCCTGGAGGAGGGCATGGCAACCCACTCCAGTATTCTTGCCAGGAGAATCTCCATGGACAGAGGAGCCTGGGAGGCTACAATTTATGGGGTCTCAAAGAGTCGGACATGACTAACCATAGTCATAGAGTAGATGGGTTGAACATTTGTTTCTCACAGTTCTGAAAGATAGAAATCTGAGATCACGCTGCCAGAATGATTGAGTTCTGGTGAGAGACCACTTCCTGGCTTAAAGACAGCCACCTACTTATTGTCTCCTCACATGACTGAGAGGTTATCTCTCTGGCTTCTCTTCTTTTAAGGGCACTAACCCCATTCATGAGAGCTCTGTCCTCATGAACTAACACCTCCCAAAGGCTCCACCTCCACATCTTGGATTGGGGCTTCAGCTTGTGAAATTGGGTAGATGTACACCCAACACGCGAGGTCAGGGGCGGTGGCCAAGAGAAGCTACCCCACATCCGAGGTCAAGGACGGTGGATGAGAGGACCAACCCCACGTCCAAGGAGCGGCAGCTGCACCAGCGCAGGAGGGCTGAGAGGAGCTACTCCACATTCTAGGTCAGGAGGGGCAACCTCGTCCAAGGTAAGGAGCAGCAGCTGCACTTTGCTGGAGCAGCCATGAAGAGATACCCCATGTCAAAGGTAAGAGAAACCCAAGTAAGAAGATAGGTGTTGCGAGAGGGCATCAGAGGGCAGACACACTGAAACCATAACCACAGAAAACTAGCCAATCTGATCACATGGATCACAGCTTGTCTAACTCAATGAAACTAAGCCATGCAGTGTGGGGCCACCCAAGACAGACAGGTCATGGTGGAGAGGTCTGACAGAATGTGGTCCACTGGAGAGGGAATGGCAAACCACTTCAATATTCTTGCCTTGAGAACCCCATGAACAGTATGAAAGGGCAAAATGATAGGATACTGAAAGAGGAACTCCCCAGGTCAGTAGGTACCCAATATGCTACTGGAGATCAGTGGAGAAATAACTCCAGAAAGAATGAAGGAATGGAGCCAAAGCAAAAACAATACCCAGTTGTGGATGTGACTGGTGATAGAAGCAAGGCCTGATGCTGTAAGAGCAATATTGCATAGGAACCTGGAATGTTAGGTCCATGAATCTAGGCAAATTCATTTCAGTTCAGTTGCTCAGTTGTGTCCAACTCTTTGCGACCCCATGAATCGCAGCACACCAGGCCTTCCTATCCATTACCAACTCCCAGAGTTCACTCAAACTCACATCCATCGAGTCGGTGATGCCATCCAGCCATCTCATCCTCTGTCATCCCCTTTTTCTTCTGCCCCCCAATCCCTCCCAGCATCAGAGTCTTTTCCAGAGAGTCAACTCTTCTCATGAGGTGACCAAAGTACTGGAGTTTCAGCTTTAGCATGCTGCTGCTACTGCTGCTGCTAAATCACTTCAGTTGTGTCCGACTCTGTGCGAACCCATAGATGGCTCTGCCCACCAGGCTCTGCCGTCCATGGGATTCTCCAGGCAAGAATACTGGAGTGGGTTGCCATTTCCTTCATTCCTTCCAGAGAATACCCAGGGCGGATCTCCTTTAGAATGGACTGGTTGGATCTCCTTGCAGTCCAAGGGACTCTCAAGAGTCTTCTCCAACACCACAGTTCAAAAGCATCAATTCTTTGCTGCTCACCTTTCTTCACAGTCCAACTCTCACATCTATACATGACCACTGGAAAAACCATAGTCTTGACTAGACGGACCTTTGTTGGCAGATTAGAAGTGGTCAAACAGCAGATGGCAAGAGTGAGCATCAACATTCTAGGAATCAGAGAACTAAGATGGACTGGAATGGGTGAATTTAACTCAGATAACCATTATATCTACTACTGTGGGCAGGAATCCCTCAGAAGAAATGGAATAGCCATCATGGTCAACAAAAGAGTCTGAAATGCAGTACTTGGATGCAATCTCAAAAACGACAGAATGATTTCTGTTCATTTTCAAGGCAAACCATTCAATATCACAGTAATCCAAGCCCATGCCCCAACCAGTAACACTGAAGAAGCTGAAGTTGAACGGTTCTATGAAGACCTACAAGATCTTTTAGAACTAACACCCCAAAAAGATGTCCTTTTCATTATAGGGGACTGGAATGCAAAACTAGGAACTCAAGAAACACCTGGAGTAACAGACAAATTTGGCCTTGGAGTACGGAATGAAGCAGTGCAAAATAGAGTTTTGCCAAGAGAATGCACTGGTCATAGCAAACACCCTCTTCCAACAACACAAGAGAAGACTCTACATGTGGACATCACCAGATGGTCAATATTGAACTCAGATTAATTATATTCTTTACAGACAAAGATGGAGAAGCTCTATACAAACAGCAAAAACAAGACCGGGAGCTGACTGTGGCTCAGATCATGAACTCCTTATTGCCAAATTCAGACTTAAATTGAAGAAAGTAGGGAAAACCACTAGACCATTCAGGTATGACCTAAATCAAATCCTTTATCATTATACAGTGGAAGTGAGAAACAGATTTAAAGGACTAGATCTGATAGAGTGCCTGATGAACTATGGACTGAGGTTCATGACATTGTACAGGAAACAGGGATCAATACCATCCCCTTGGAAAAGAAATGCAAAAAAGCAAAATGGCTGTCCGAGGAGGCCTTACAAATAGCTGTGAAAAGAAGAGAAGTGAAAAGCAAGGGAGAAAAGGAAACATATAAGCATCTGAATGCAGAGTTCCAAAGAATAGCAAGGAGAGATAAGAAAGCCTTCCTTAGCGATCAATGCAAAGAAATAGAGGAAAACAACAGAATGGGAAAGACTAGAGATCTCTTCAAGAGAATTAGAGATACCAAGGGAACATTTCATGCAAGATGGGCTCGATAAAGGACAGAAATGGTATGGACCTAACAGAAGCAGAAGATATTAAGAAGAGGAGGCAAGAGTACACAGAAGAACTGTACAAAAAAGATCTTCATGACCCAGATAATCACAATGGTGTGATCACTCACCTAGAGCCAGACATCCTGGAATGTGAAGTTAAGTGGGCCTCAGGAAGCATCACTATGAACAAAGCTAGTGGAGGTGATGGAATTCCAGTTGAGCTATTTCAAATCCTGAAGGATGATGCTGTGAAAGTGCTGCACTCAATATGCCAGAAAATTTGGAAAACTCAGCAGTGGCCACAGGACTGGAAAAGGTCAGTTTTCATTCCAATACCAAAGAAAAGCAATGCCAAAGAATGCTCAAACTACTGCACAATTGCACTCATCTCACATGCTAGTAAAGTTATGCTCAAAATTCTCCAAGCCAGGCTTCAGATATATGTGATCCATGAACTTCCAGATGTTCAAGCTGGTTTTAGAAAAGGCAGAGGAACCAGAGATCAAATTGCCAACATCTGCTGGATCATCAAAAAAGCAAGTGAGTTCCAGAAAATCATCTATTTATGCTTTATTGACTATGCCAAAGCCTTTGACTGTGTGGATCACAAGAAACTGTGGAAAATTCTGAAAGAGATGGGAATACCAGACCACCTGACCTGCCTCTTGAGAAACCTGTATGCAGGTCAGGAAGCAACAGTTAGAACTGGACATGGAACAACAGACTGGTTCCAAATAGGAAAAGGAGTACATCAAGGCTGTATATTGCCACCCTGCTTATTTAACTTATATGCAGAGTACATCATGAGAAACGCTGGGCTGGAAGAAGTACACACTGGAATCCAGATTGCCGGGAGAAATATAAATAACCTCAGATATGCAGATGACACCACCCTTATGGCAGAAAGTGAAGAGGAACTCAAAAGCCTCTTGATGAAAGTGAAAGTGGAGAGTGAAAAAGTGGGTTTAAAGCTCAACATTCAGAAAATGAAGATCAGGCATCTGGTCCCATCACTTCATGAGAAATAGATGGGGAAACAGTGGAAACAGTGTCAGACTTTATTTTTCTGGGCTCCAAAATCACTGCAGATGGTGACTGCAGCCATGAAATTAAAAGACGCTTACTACTTGGAAGGAAAGTTATGACCAACCTAGATAGCATATTCAAAAGCACAGACATTACTTTGCCAACAAAGGTCCATCTAGTCAAGGCTATGGTTTTTCCCGTGGTCATGTATGGATGTGAGAATTGGACTGTGAAGAAAGCTGAGCATCGAAGAATTGATGCTTTTGAACTGTGTTGTTGGAGAAGACACTTGAGAGTCCCTTGGACTGCAAGGAGGTCCAACAAGCCCACCATAAAGGAAATCAGTCCTGGGTGTTCATTGGAAGGACTGATGTTGAAGCTGAAACTCCAAAATTTTGGCCACCTCATGCGAAGAGTTGGCTCATTGGAAAAGACTCTGATGCTGGGAGGGATTGGGGGCAGGAGGAGAAGGGGACAACAGAGGATGAGATGGCTGGATGGCATCACCAACTCGATGCACATGAGTTGGGTGAACTCTGGGAGTTGGTGATGGACAGGGAGGCTAGTGTGCTGCGATTCATGGGGTTCAAAGAGTAGGACACGACTGAACGACTGAACTAAACTGAACTGAACTGACACATTCAATCCATAGGAATTGGTAACTAATTGAATGAAGGATACAGAGAAGGAAAGCAGCACAAAATCACACCAAAGTGAAACTCACTCTGAGAGCTTGTAAAGATGGTGACCCAGGGCAGTTAGAAAGGGGTACCAATTTAGTTAGGAAGATGAACTCTATTTTCAGCCTAAAACCACAGTTGAAAGTAGAACCTTTAACTGGAGATATCCTGAAGGCAAATAGAGAAAATGCAAAGTCTAGGGTGAAGATACCCTAAATATGGAGGCCATTTATTTTAGAACTAATAACAATAAAAATTAATTAACATCCTGAGGGAAGGAAAATAGTATTAGACCCTTAGAAAATAGTCAATATGTTTTCTAGAACTGCACACAAATATCACAGTTGAAGAACCAAAATCAATTTATGATAAACAATTAACCTAGATACTAAACAGTTTGCAATAAAAAGAAATGAAATGAGCAATAGTAAAAAACAAAGGGGCAGCTTGAATCCATGGAGACAATTATCTTCTGATAAGTACAAATTTAAGAACTCATGTCTCACATAAATGATACCTAAACTGATTTTATCCTCAAAATAAACTCAGCAAAGAAAGAAAAGAACATTTCCCTGAATGTAAGAATCCTATCCACATTTTAGAAGCAACATAACAAGTAGAAATCCATAAATTGTTGGTGAATAATAACTTTGAGAAGAAAGCATTAGATGGTTTGACATCACTTATTAATAAAGCCTTTCAAGTGTTACAAATAGCCATTATTTATTATCTACTTTGCTGTATTTCCTTGTAACTAGGGGGAGACTTTGTTTAAAATGATAATAAATCTGAAATGAGTGCTATCTCGTTCTTTTTTAGTAGGTATTCATAAAATAATTATAAAGGGTTACCTGTTCTGGCTTATTTTAAGATTTCAGAATTATTAAATTGAAGTGCAAATTATAATTGAATTGGAAGAGAAAACTTTAAACTTAGTAAAACTTTCTTCTTGGTTAGTGTTAGGACAGAATGTAGACACAGTTTGTAGTAAAGGGTCAATTTCTTTGAACTAGAAAAATTTACTAATATATACTGGATTACATAATATTTAAGGAAATTCTGAGATAAACAAAATCAAAAGGAAGGGAAGAAAAATTGGTGGAGAAAGCACTGAATTAGAAGTCAGGTAACCTGGATTCAAGCCTCTGCCTTTCACTTTCTGTGTTTGCTACAATTAATCATCCTCATTCAGATTCTTTATTTCTATAACAGAGCTAACAAAAGCTACCACTCAAAGTTAGAATGAACACTAAATAAGTTAATGCATGTTAAAGTGCTTTGAAGACTTTTTGTTTAGTAATGTAAGTAATTAATCGCTCAAAATTACTGGCAAATGGAACATCACAAAAGACATCATGATAGTTGATACAACAGGCAAGAACATTGCCTAACATTGCAATACCACATGCATCTCAGAACAAGATATACTACACCTGACTGAAATTTTGAAATCTCCAATAACCAAATTCTATAATGGATTGTGTTCTTGGACACAGAAAAGCAAAAATTCTAGAAATACCATTCTCATCAGCTGGAAAAATACACCTAAAAACCATATCTAAAGTTTTCAAAACTTCATTTTGTGAATTATGACTTATAGAAAAAAATATGCTAGAAAAGCTTTCAATGTATGCTTTTTGAAAACTGTCACCCACTCTCCATTTCATCTTGGCTTATAATTAATGAACATTTTGGAATAAATCTGGCATACTACCAAAAGTACAAGTATCAAGACTTTCAGCATTTTTTGTATGTTTTTAAAGTCATTTCATATCCCTATTTTTGGGGGGGCCACAGCACATGGCCTGTGGGATCTTAGCCCAACCAGGGATCACACCCATTCCCCCCTGCAGTGGAAGCACTGAGTTGAACTGCCAGGAAGTTCCCTCATATCTCTACTACTTTTCCATGTCACAAAGAGATCCTTCTAAGACCTTGTGAATATCCACATGAATCTGTGAAAATTAGCTTCTGGATAAGAAATAAAATTGAAGATAAAAATAAAATTGGCAGCAAATTAATAAGTAAATTAGCACATGAATAAAAAAAATGGCCGAGACCTGAGTATTACATTAAAAATTGGGCAGAAGATCCAAGTAGGTATTTTCCAAGGAAAACATACAGTTGGCCAAAAAGCACATGAAAAGATGCTCAGCATCACTAATCATCACAAAAATGCAAATGAAGACCACCAGATACTACCTCACTCCTGCTAGAATGGTGGTCATCAAAAATAGAAGAAATGATGAGTATTGATGAGGATGTACAGAAAAGGAAACCTTCAAACACTGTTGCGTTCAGTTCAGTTCAGTCGCTCAGTCGTCTCAAACTCTTTGCGACTCCATGAATTGCAGCACGCCATTGCCTTTCTTTGGGATTGGAATGAAACTGACCTTTTCCAGGCCTGTGGCCTCTGCTGAGTTTTCCAAATGTGCTGGCATATTGAGTGCAGCACTTTCACAGCATCATCCTTCAGGATTTGAAATAGCTCAACTGGAATTCCATCACCTCCACTAGCTTTGTTCATAGTGATGCTTCCTAAGGCCCACTTAACTTCACATTCCAGGATGTCTGGCTCTAGGTGAGTGATCACACCATCGTGATTATCTGGATCATGAAGATCTTTTTTGTACAGTTCTTCTGTGTACTCTTGCCTCCTCTTCTTAATATCTTCTGCTTCTGTTAGGTCCATACCATTTCTGTCCTTTATCGAGCCCATCTTTGCATGAAATGTTCCCTTGGTATCTCTAATTCTCTTGAAGAGATCTCTAGTCTTTCCCATTCTGTTGTTTTCCTCTATTTCTTTGCATTGATCACTAAGGAAGGCTTTCTTATCTCTCCTTGCTATTCTTTGGAACTCTGCATTCAGATGCTTATATGTTTCCTTTTCTCCTTTGCTTTTCACTTCTCTTCTTTTCACAGCTATTTGTAAGGCCTCCTCGGACAGCCATTTTGCTTTTTTGCATTTCTTTTCCAAGGGGATGGTATTGATCCCTGTCTCCTGTACAATGTCACGAACCTCTGTCCATAGTTCATCAGGCACTCTGTCTATCAGATCTAGTCCCTGAAATCTATTTCTCACTTTCACTGTATAATCATAAGGGATTTGATTTAGGTCATATCTGAATGGTCTAGTGGTTTTCCCTACTTTGTTCAACTTAAGTCTGAATTTGGCGATAAGGTGTTCATAATCTGAGCCACAGTCAGCTCCTGGTCTTGTTTTTGCTGACTGTATACAGCTTCTCCATCTTTGGTTGCAAAGAATATAATCAATCTGATTTTGGTGTTGACCATCTGGTGATGTCCATGTGTAGAGTCTTCTCTGTTGGAAGAGGGTGTTTGCTATCCTACACTGTTAGTGAGAATGTAAATTGGTGCAGCTACTATCAAAAACAGTATGGAGGTTCCTCAAAAAATTCAAAATAGGACCACCTTCTTACATAGCAATCCTGCTTCAGGAAAATGAAAACACTAATTTGAAAAGATATATGCATCCCAATGTTCACTGAACCGTTATTTACAACATAGCCAAGATATGGAAATATCTAAGTGAAGAGATATTACTTTGCTGACAAAGTTCTATCTAGTCAAAGCTATGGTTTTTCCAGTAGTCATATATGGATGTAAGAGTTGGACCTTAAAGAAGGCTGACCACTGAAGAATTGATGCTTTCAAACTGCAGAGATTCCAATTTTCCAACTAGGGATGGAGCCCCATCACTTGGCAATAAGAGTGCCAACCACTGGACTGCCAGGGAATTTCTTACAATATTTTTGAAATCTCTATTCAACCTATGAATTCCTTTAGATTTTTTTTTCTTTTTGAACTATAGTCGATTTACAATATTATGTTAGTTTTAGGTGTGCAGCAAAGTGATTTAGTTATACATATACTTTTTCAGATTATTTTCCATTATACGTTATTAAGATACTGAATTTAGTTCCTTGTCTCAAGACTTCATTTTGCTATTAACATCTAATATCGCTGTTCTCAAATTTTAATAATGCTTATAAATTGCCTGAGGATCCTTTTTATTTTTATTTTTTAATATAAATTTATCTATTTTAATTGGAGGCTAATTACTTTATAATATTGTAGTGGTTTTGACATACATTGACATAAATCCACCACGGGTATACATGTGTTCCCCGTCCTGAACCCCCCTCCCACCTCCCTCCCCATACCATCCCTCTGGGTCATCCCAGTGCACCAGCCCTGAGCACCCTGTCTCATGCATCAAACCTGGACTGGTGATTCATTTCACATATGATAATATACATGTTTCAGTGCCATTCTCCCAAATCATCCCACCCTCGCCCTATTCCACAGAGTCCAAAAGACTGTTCTATACATCTGTGTCTCTTTTGCTGTCTCACATATAGGGTTATTGTTACCATCTTTCTAAATTCCATATATATGTGTTAGTATACTGTATTGGTGTTTTTCTTTCTGGCTTACTTCACTCTGTATAATAGGCTCCAGTTTCATCCACCTCATTAGAACTGATTCAAATGTATTCTTTTTAATGGCTGAGTAATACTCCATTGTGTATATGTACCACAGCTTTCTTATCCATTCATCTGCTGATGGACATCTAGGTTGCTTCCATGTCCTGGCTATTATAAACAGTGCTGCGATGAACATTGGGGTACACGTGTCTCTTTCAATTCTGGCTTCCTCAGTGTGTATGCCAGCAGTGGGATTGCTGGATCATAAGGCGGTTCTATTTCCAGTTTTTTAAGGAATCTCCACACTGTTCTCCATAGTGGCTGTACTAGTTTGCATTCCCACCAACAGTGTAAGAGAGTTCCCTTTTCTCCACACCCTCTCCAGCATTTATTGCTTGTAGACTTTCTAATAGCAGCCATTCTGACTGGCAGGAAATGGTACCTCATTGTGGTTTTGATTTGCATTTCTCTGATAAGGAGTGATGTTGAGCATCTTTTCATGTGTCTGTTAGCCATCTGTATGTCTTCTTTGGAGAAATGTCTATTTAGTTCTTTGGCCCGTTTTTTGACTGGGTTGTTTATTTTTCTGGAATTGAGCTGCAGAAGTTGCTTGTATATTTTTGAGATTAATTCTTTGTCAGTTGCTTCGTTTGCTATTATTTTCTCCCATTCTGAAGGCTGTCTTTTCACCTTGCTTATAGTTTCCTTTGTTGTGCAAAAGCTTTTAAGTTTAATTCGGCCCCATTTGTTTATTTTTCCTTTTATTTCCAATATTCTGGGTGGCAGTGGGTCATAAATCCTTTTTAAATGCAGATTGTGCTTGCTAAGTCACTTCAGTCCTGTCCCACCCTTAGAGATCATATGGACCGTAGTTGGCCAGGCTTCTCTGTCCATGGGATTCTCTGGACAAGAATACTGGAGTGGATTGCCATGCCCTCCTCCAGGAGATCTTCCTGACCCAGGGATTAAACCCACATCTCTCATGTATCCTGCGCTGGCAGGCAGATTCTTTACCACTAGTGCCACCTGGGAAGCAGATTAAGATCCAAGAAATGTGAGGTGATACCTGAAATTCTGCATTTCCAACAAGCTCCCAGGTAATGGTAATACTGCTGATCTTCCAAGACTTAATTTGAAAGGGAAAATCAAGACACAATCTGACTAAAAAAATAAATGTTATTTTTTGATCAATGTTAAAGTTTTACAGTGATAAATGTGGGTGTTTAAACATTTGTTCCCTCAAAAGTATCCAAGCATCATTTAATAAGGTGCAAAACTCTGAGCCTTAAAAGCAAGATTGTTAGGCAACTGAATAGATTCAGAACCAATGTTCAAGAAAAGTCTTGCCCTACCTCCCGAGACCATGTGCAGTCAAAGTTGGGTGGCCCTCAACTAAGCCTGGAATACAAAGTAGACCCCCATCAGCACCCTCACCATCTATGCTACTGGCATCTAAAACATATTGATCTTCTTTCAGTCAACAGCAGAGAGTGTCATCCTGTCGGACACTGACTATCCATCTCAATGGGGAATTATCTGTCTTGTGGTTCTTATCCAAAGCCTAATGAACACTATTGATAGTCAACAGGGAAAACCTAATTAAATGTATTTCCAATTATTCCAGTAATGCAACCCTCTGTCAGTGAAAATTCTCCACTTAATTCTAATATGTATGGTAGTATTTATTTAAATTTAGTTTAGTTCAAATTTATAGAAAATGAAATTGTTTGGTTGAACCCCAGAGATTTTAAGTTGGTAGTTATGTTCATCAACTGTAACTTCACCAGCTTCATCATCCAATTTGTTTTTGTATACTGAGACAATCTAAGTCAGATAAGAAATTAATTTCAAATGGTAAAAGTTTTGTAATAGCTCATTCTGCACCCTCAGAATTCTCTTCACTAAAATAGAGATCTCTGGAGAATGTTTTATAACAACTTTCTTTTAACAGTGGTTAAAACGTATTTTTAAATATTTCACACAAATTCAAATCAAACAGTTATAGATTTCCTGCTCTGTCCTGCATTTAAAGAACCCAGCTGGAAACATTGATCTAAGATATATTTACCTCCTGCTGCTGGTTACTTTAGTTTGTGTTATCCTGCATTAAGCCAGTTTATCAGAAACCTATACACAGGAACACATTATTAATCAAAAGATGATACAGTGAATGCTATATGTAAAATTTATTTTTATAAAACTTACATTCAAGATACAATTCTTATACAGACATTTGAACAACTACAAAAAGATCCTCGCAATAAATTATCTGAGTTAAGGATCACAAAAAGTCTATCTCTCCTTATACACTGGTATATTTCTTTCATTGTTTAGAAAAACATATCTTCACATGTAGTTCCTTTAGCTTTTTAAACTCTTGACTGTCTTAAACATATATGCTGCTGCTGCTAAGTCGCTTCAGTCGTGTCCAACTCTGTGAGACCCCATAGATGGCAGCCCACCAGGCTCCCCTATCCCTGGGATTCTTCAGGCAAGAACACTGGAGTGGGTTGCCATTTCCTTCTCCAATGCATGAAGGTGAAAAGTGAAAGTGAAGTCGCTCAGTCGTGTCTGACTCTTCGCGACCCCATGGACTGCAGCCTACCAGGCTCCTCCATCCATGGGATTTTCCAGGCAAGAGTACTAGAGTGGGGTGCCATATATATAGCATGTTTCAATTGTCCAGATGTCGAACAGGAGTTTGCATTTTGTTAGGAAATAGGTTAAACTAAGGTTTCACAAAAAGTCCAAAACAAGTGATTCAAACAAAATAGAATGACTTGCTTTGACCAACGGAATATGGTAGAAGTGATGCGGTGTGATCTAGAAACCTAGTATTCAATATATACTACTTGCACAGAAAGGCCACCAGGAAGATAAAATCGTCACCTGACCAAGAGTCAATACTGGGATCTCAAATATGTGCCAGAGGCCTTCTTGGACCTTGCAGGCTAAACCAATCATCAACTGAACAAACATACATGAGGAACCTTGCTGCTGCTAAGTCGCTTCAGTCGTGTCCGACTCTGTGCGACCCCACAGACGGCAGCCCACCAGGCTCCGCCGTCCCTGGGATTCTCCAGGCAAGAACACTGGAGTGGGTTGCGATCGCCTTCTCCATTGCGTGAAAGTGAAAAGTGAAAGTGAAGTCGCTCAGTTGTGTCCAACTCCTAGCGACCCCATGGACTGCAGCCTACCAGGCTCCTCCATCCATGGGATTTTCTAGCAAGAGTACTGGAGTGGGGTGCCATTGCCTTCTCCATGAGGAACCCTAGCCAACACCATACGAAACAGAACTAACCAGATGATCCAGAAATAAAAAAGTCATTGTTGTTCTAAGTTAAGTAGTGCAAATGAAATATTAGCAAGTTCACCAATAAGAAAGTAATATTAGATAAATATACCATCCACTTGGATAGTGACATAAGTTCCAGAAAAGGAACATCATATGAGATTCCTAAAGATATGGAAAACATAACCTTGATGCTTTGACTTTCTTGAGTCCTACATGCAAAAGAGGGGAAAAGATGAGAGAGTAAAATGGTGGAGGATTAGGTGGAGGTGGAGTACATCTTTCTGCAGGGATACTTCAGGAATACACCTTCAGACACAGAAGTGCATGCAGAACACCAGCTGAGAGTGGACAGGAGTACCTGAACAGTGGAGAAGAATATATAGGCCCATGCAAAACTCGGTAGGACAAAGGAACTAGGGGAAAAACCAGGAGTGTTAGTAGGACAGGACCTGCCCTCTGGCTGGTGGGAGAACTGAAGCAGGGGTCCGATCCCCACATGGGGGCAATTGTCTGAGTCAGAGGAAAAATATTTAAGGTTGAGAGTGAAACAGGTGATCTGCGGCAGCCTAAATGGAATGAGAATCAGACTATCCTTGCCACAGCCATACATACCCCAGATAGGGACACAGGTCACCTGGAAGGCACAGTGGCTGGGAGCTGGAGTTTAGGGATTGCTCTGCAGGGCGAGGGCTGCTGTTGATTGCGGAGGGGCGGATCAAGGGGATGTGAGGGAGGAGATTGTGGTGGGAAATGCCTATGGAGGAAAGCTGGGCAGCCATGGAAGCAAGACAATACTGCTGAGTCACTTGTAGTGGGGAGGCATCACCATAGCCTCTCTCTCCCCACAGGCCAGCATCAGCAGCTGAACAATAGAGAGGCTGGCCCATCAAATGCCTGCCACAGTGAACTACAGAGTAGGACCCCCATCCAGGGTGCCCCTTTAAATGCCTGACTTGTGGATCTACAGAGTAGAACCCCAGCCAGGGGAGCCCCCTCTCTGTGCCTGACACACAGAACAACAGAGAAGGACCCCAGCAAGGGAGCCTTCTAAGTGTCTAAATGGGCAGAGCTATGAAGAAAGACTGGCCAAAGAGGTCTTCTGATCGCCAGCTACAAGAGGCTCAAAAAAATACTCTGATAGGGCCATACCTCCAGCGGCAGAGACAGTCTGGCACTTGGCACCCCCAGGGTGCCCGCAAGCCAAGCAGCTGCACCACCTTCATGCTCAACTCTCACTGGGGCAGAGCTGCCACAGGCAAAAAAAGTCCTGCGTCTAGGCACGTAGGGTCACCTCAGTAGTGTCTGACTCTGCAACCCTGTAGACTGTGGCCTGCCAGGCTTCTCTGTCAGGGACGGGGCGTGGGGGAGTGGTTCTCCAGGCAAGAATACTGGAGCGTATTGGCCAACACTGGTTTCCATACCCTTCTAGAGTGCTAAACTTCCTGCTGCCCTAGCCGCCAACTCCCCTGACAACCTTGGTGCTGCCAGAACCCCTGCAACTCTAACAGCTGCACCACCTCCACACCTGGCCCTCACAGAGGCAAACCCAAGTCCTCCAGGGCAGCCTCAGGAGCAAACCCCAGTGGACGACCCACATGCAGAGGTGAAAATAAAATCACAATTGAAACCCAGGGGCAGTATGGCTAAGAAAGAAGACCCAAAACCTTCCCACCAGCTGTACAAGCGGCAGATTAAATCCACGTGATCAACTAGGCAGACTTTGTGTCTATGGAATATATGAAAGGTCACTGAGAGCTCCCACAAAAGAAAATGCACTAGTTCTGAGAGCTGTGGACATTGGAGGCAAGAACACACAGGCGTACGACCAGATTAGATTCTGAGCTGCCGCCACAGCAGGTCCAGAGATCAGCACAGTGTTAGAGGGCATCCCAGGGAGGTGAGGTGGACTGTGACTCCCAGCGAGGCAAAGGACTCAGACAGCTGTGACACAAGAAAAACATTTATTATTCTTATGTTTTGACTTGTTCTGTAGATTCTTTTTGATTTTTTCTTTTTTTTTTCTGCCCCCCACCAACGTTGTAACTGTCCATTTTATTGGCACTATGAAATCTAATTAAGCTTTTTAGCTTTTTCTTTCTTCCTCAGTCACATTTTTTATTGTTGTTGTAAACCTCTGCCCCTACATTGGACTTCTGCAGTTCTGTGGAGTTTTCCTTTTTTCTCTTTTTTTAATTTTATTTTTTAATTTTTTTAAACCTATTACAATTTTTTCTACATTTATTCCTTTGTTTGCTTTTCCTATTGCTCTTTTCCCCTTGCAGTTAATCTTTAATTTATATAAATATTCTTTATCTACCCCTATTTAACTTTGCAGATCTATTTTTTCTTTTCTTTCTTTCTTTTCCTCTTAATATAGTTGTTAGTTTTATTTTCATTGCTTTATTGCCAAATTGACACATTGCTTTAGTTTTCTTTTCCAGTTTGTGCTTTATTTAGTTTTCTTCTGGTAGATATAATTTGTGGTTTCTTTTGTTCAGTGGGTCAATCTATTGTACTTTATTTTTTCACAGTTTTGATTTTCGCTTATAGGTGTATATGTATATGTGTATATTCAGTCACACTTTTTATTGCCATTATAAACTTCTGCCTCTACATTGGGCTTTTGCAGTTCTGTGGAGTGTTTTTTTTTTTTCTTCTTTTGTCTTCCATTTTTTTTCTTCTTTTCCAATTTTAATTTTAATTTTTTTAACCTATTACATTTTTTCTACATTTTTCCCTTTTTTGTCTTTCCTACTGTTCTTTTACCCTTGCAGTTAATCTTTAATGGATATAAATCTTCTTCATCTACCTCTATTTAACTTTGCATATCTATTCTTTCTTTATTTTCTTTCTTTCCTTTCCTCTTAACATATTTGTTAGTTTTGTTTTCATTGCTCTATTCCCCACTTGGCACCTTGCTTTACATTTGTTTTCTAGTTTGTGCTTTAGTTAGTTTTGTTCTTAACTGGTAAATATAATTTTTTATTTCCTTTGTTTGCCAGGTCAATCTACTGTACTTTATTTTTGTTGAACTATTTTGACTTTGCTCATGGATGTACATGTATATGTGTATATTCCATTATTTTAATTATTTGCCTTATTTTGTAACTGCCATTTTTCTGGGGTTCATCTTTACATGCTCATTTTTGAATATTGGTTTTAATCTCACTTAATGCCATAACAAACCACTTGTGGAATCTTCATTCCTGACCAGAGATCAAGCCCTGAGCCTTTGGAGTAGGAGCACTGTCTTGGAGTGTCTGGTAGTCCCTAGACCACTTCAATACAAGACCCAGCATCACCCAACCACCAGTAGCACCCTGTGCAGGATGCCTCATCTAAACAACAAACAAAACAAAAATACAAACCCAGTCACCAGCAGACAGGATTACCACCTCACTCATCCTTGCCCATCAGAGGGAAAACAAACAAAAAAAAACTCGGCACAAATCTCACCCTATGTGAAGCTGATACAAACCACTGGACCAACCTTGAGCGACGTGAGTGAAAGTCGCTCAGTTGTGTCTGACTCTTTGCTACCCCATGGACTATACAGTCTATGGAATTCTCCAGGCCAGAATACTGAAGTGGGTAGCCTTTCCCTTCTCCAGGGGATCTTCCCAACCCAGGGATCGAACCCAGTTCTCCTGCATTGCAGGCGGATTCTTTACCAGCTGACCAACCTTAGGAGGGCAGAAACCAAAAAGAAAAAAGAATTCAACCTTGAAGCCTGGGTAAAGGAGACCTCAAACACAGTAAGTTAAAAAAAATAATGAAAAAGCAGAGAAATACCACACAATTGAAGGAAAAACTAGAAATAATAAATGAAGAAGAAATAGGCAAACTGCCTGAAAAAGAATTTAGAATAATGATAGTAAAGATGATCAAAAACCTTGAAAACAAAATGGAGAAAAATACAAGAATCAATTAAAGACCTAGAAGAATTGAAGAATAAGCATACAGAAACAAACAACTCAATTACTGAAATTAAAAATACTCTAGAAGAAATCAATAGCAGAATATCTGAAGCAGAAGAATGAATCAGTGAGCTAGAAGATAAAATGGTGGAAATAACTTCTGAAGAGCAGAATAAAGTACAAAGAATGAAAAGAACTGAGGATACTCTCAGAGACCTCTAGGACATTATCCAATGCACCAACATTCCAATGATAGGGGTCCCAGAAGAAGAAGAGAAAAAGAAAGGGTATGAGAAAATTTTTGAAGAGATTATAATTGAAAATTTCCCCAACATGGAAAAGGAAATAGTCAGTCAAGTCCAAGAGGAACAAAGAGTCCCATTCAGGATAAACTCAAGGTGAAACACGCCAAGACACATACTAAACAAACTAACAAAGACTAAACACAAAGAAAGAATATTAAAAGCAGCAAGGAAGAAGCAACAAGTAACATACGATGGAAACCCCATATGCTTAACAGCTGATCTTTCAACAGAAACTCTGCAGGCCAGAAGGGAATGGCAGAATATATTTAAAGTACTGAAAGGGAAAAGTCTACTACCAGGGTTACTGTACCTGGCAAGGATCTCACTCAAGATTTGTGGAGAAATAAAAAACTTTTCAGATGAGCAAAAGTTAAGAGAATTCAGTACCACTAAAACAGCTTTGCAGCAAATGTTAAGGGACTTATATAATCAAGAAACACAAGAGAAGGAAAATAATTCTACAAAATCAACCCCAAACAATTAAGAAAATGGCAATAGGAACATATATATCAATAATTACTTTAAATGTAAATGGATAAATGCTCCAACCAAAAGATACAGACTGGCTGAATGGATAGAGAAACAAGACCCATATGTACACTGTCTACAAGAAACCCACTTCAGACCTAAAGACACATATAGACTGAGAGGATGGAAAAGTATATTCCATGCAAATGGAAAGCAAAAGAAAGCTGGAGTAGCAATCCTCATATCAGACAAAATAGACCTTAAAATAAAGAAGATTACAAGAGATAAGGAAGGACACTACATAATGATCAAGGGATCAATCCAAGAGGAAGACAACACATTCAGAAAACTAAGATCATGGCATCCAGACCCATCACTTCATGGCAGATAGATGGGGAACCAGTGGAAACAGTGGCTGACTTTATTTTTCTGGGCTCCAAAATCACTGCAGATGGTGATTGTAGCAATGAAATTAAAAGATGCTTACTCCTTGGAAGGAAAGTTATGACCAACCTAGACAGCATATTAAAAAACAGAGACATTACTTTGCCAACAAAGGTCTGTCTAGTCAAGGCTATGGTTTTTCCAGTGTTCACGTATGGATATGAGAGTTGGACTGTGAAGAAAGCTGAGTGCTGAAGAATTGATGCTTTTGAACTGTGGTGTTGGAGAAGACTCTTGAGAGTCCCCTGGACTGCAAGGAGGTCCAACCAGTCCATCCTAAAGGAGATTAGCCCTGGGTGTACATTAGAAGGACTGATGCTGAGGCTGAAACTCTGACACTTTGGCCACCTCATGCAAAGAGCTGACTCATTGGAAAAGACCCTGATGCTGGGAAGGATTGAGGGCAGGAGGAGAAGGGGACAACAGAGGATGAGATGGTTGGATGGCATCATCGACTCGATGGACATGGGTTTGGGTGGACTCTGGGAGTTGGTGATGGACAGGGAGGACTGACGTGCTGTGATTCATGGTGTCACAAACAGCCGGACACGACTGAACAACTGAACTGAACTGAACTGATGCACCCAACATAAGAGCACCTCAATACATACGACAAACACTAACAGACATAAAAAAAGAAATTGACAGTAACACAATAATATTAGGAGAATTGAACACCCCACTCATACCAATGGATAGATCTTCAAAACAGAAAATTAATAAGGAACACAAGTCTTAAATAATACATTAGATGAGATGGCTCTCACTGATATCTTCAGGACATTCCATCCAAATTCAGAAGAATACACCTTCTTCTCAAGTGCACATGCAACATTCTTCAGGATAGACCACATCTTGAGTTACAAATCAAACTTCGGTAAATTTAAGAAAATTGAAATTGTATCCTGCATCTTCTTCGACCACAATGCTATGAGACTAGATATCAATTACAATAAAAAAAACTGTAAGAAACACAAACACATGGAGATTAAACAGCACGTTTCTAAATAACCAACAGGTTACTGAAGAAATCAAAAGGGAAATCAAAAAATTTCTGGAAACAAATGACAATGAAAACACGACAACTCAAAACCTATGGGTTGCAGCAAAAGCAGTTCTAAGAGGGAAGTTTATAGCAATACAATCCTACCTCAAGAAACAAGAAAAACATCTAATAGAAACGTAACTTTACACCTAAAGCAACTGGAAAAGAAGAACAACAACAAGAAAAAAAAAATAGTAGAAAAAGATATCATAAAGATTCAAGCAGAAATAAATGAAAAAGAAATGAAAGGAACAATAGTAAAGATTAATAAAACTAAAAGTGGTTCTTTCAGAAGATAAACAAAATTGATCAGCCTTTAGCCAGACTCATCAAGAAAAAAAGAGAGAATCAAATGAACAAAATTAGAAATGGAAAAGGCGAGGTTACAACAGACAACACATAAATACAAAGTATTATGAGACTATTATGAACAACTATATGGCAATAAAACGGATAACCTGGAAGAAATGGACAGATTCTTAGAAAAGTTCAATCTTCCAAGACTGAACCAGGAAGAAGTAGAAATTATGAACAACCCAATTACAAGCACTGAAACTGAAGCTGTGACCAAAAATCTCCCCAAAAACAAAAGCCCAGAACTAAATGGCTGCACGGGAGAATTCTGTCAAACACTTAGAGGATAGAAAGAAAGCCTTCCTCAGTGATCAATGCAAAGAAATAGAGGAAAACAACAGAATGGGAAACACTAGAGATCTCTTCAAGAAAATTAGAGATACCAAGGGAACATTTCATGCAAAGATGGGCTCGATAAAGGACAGAAATCATATGGACCTAACAAAAGCAGAAGATATTAAGAAGAGGTGGCAAGAATACATAGAAGAACTGTACAAAAACAATTTTCACGACCCAGATAATCACAATGGTGTAATCATTCACCTAGAGCCAGACATCTTGGAATGTGAAGTTAAGTGGGCATTATAATGCATCACTATGAACAAAGCTAGTGGAGGTGATGGAATTCCAGTTGAGCTATTTCAAATCCTAAAGGATAATGCTGTGAAAGTGCTGCACTCAATATGCCAGCAAATTTGGAAAACTCAGCAGTGGCCACAGGACTAGAAAAGGTCAGTTTTCATTCCAATCCCAAAGAAAGGCAAAGCCAAAGAATGCTCAAATTACCACACAATTGCACTCATCTCACATGCTAGTAAAGTAATGCTCAAAATTCTCCAAGTCAGGCTTCAGATATATGTGACCCATGAACTTCCAGATATTCAAGCTGATTTTAGAAAAGGCAGAGGAACCAGAGATCAAATTGCCAACATCCACTGGATCATGAAAAAAGCAAGAGAGTTCCAGAAAAACATCTATTTTTGCTTTATTGACTATGCCAAAGCCTTTGACTGTGTGGATCACAATAAACTGTGGAAAATTCTGAAAGAGATGGGAAAACCAGACCACCTGACCTGCCTCTTGAGAAACCTATATGCAGGTCAGGAAGCAACAGTTAGAACTGCACATGGAACAACAGACTGGTTCCAAATAGGAAAAGGAGTACGTCAAGGCTGTATATTGTCACCCTGCTTATTTAACTTCTATGCAGAGTACATCATGAGGAATGCTGGGCTGGAAGAAGCACATGCTGGAATCAAGACTGCCGGGAGAAATATCAATAACCTCAGATATGCAAATGACAACACCCTTATGGCAGAAAGTGAAGAGGAACTAAAAAGCCTCTTGATGAAAGTGAAAGAGGAGAGTGAAAAAGTTGGCTTAAAACTCAACATTCAGAAAACGAAGATCATGGCATCTGGTCCCATCACTTCATGGGAAATAGATGGGGAAACAGTGGCTGACTTTATTTTGGGGGGCTCCAAAATCACTGCAGATGGTGACTGCAGCCATGAAATTAAAAGACTCTTACTCCTTGGAAGGAAAGTTATGACCAACCTAGACAGCATATTCAAAAGCAGAGACATTACTTTGCCAACAAAGGTCCATATAGTCAAGGCTATGGTTTTTCCAATGGTCATGTATGGATGTGGGAGTTGGACTGTGAAGAAAGCTGAAGGCCAAAGAATTGATGCTTTTGAACTGTGGGGTTGGAAAAGACCCTTGAGAGTCCCTTGGACTGCAAGGAGATTCAACCAGTCCATCCTAAAGGAGATCAGTCCTGGGTGTTCATTGGAAGGACTGATGCTAAAGCTGAAACTCCAATACTTTGGCCACCTCATGCAAAGAGTTGACTCATTGGAAAAGACCCTGAAGCTGGGAGGAATTGGGGGCAGGAGGAGAAGGGGACAACAGAGGATGAGATGGCTGGATGGCATCACCGACTCGATGCACATGAGTTTGGGTAAATTCTGGGAGTTGGTGATAGACAGGGAGGCCTGGCGTACTGTGATTCATGGGGTCGCAAAGAGCAGAACACAACTGAGTGACTGAACTTAATTGAACTGATCCTTCTAAAACTTTTCCAAAAACTCGCAGAGGAAGAAGCATTTCCAAACTCATTCTACGAGGTCACCATTACCCTGATACCAAAACCAAACAAAGACAAAACACACATAAAAAAAGAAAACTATAGGCCAAGATCACTGATGAACAAAAATGCAAAAATTTCAACAAAATTTTAGCAAACAGAATTCAGCAACACATCAAAAAGCCCATACACCATGATCAAGTTGGGTTTATTTCAGGAATGCAAGGATTCTTCAATATATGCAAATAAATCAATGTGATAAACCATATTAACAAATTGAAAGATAAAAGCCATATGATAATCTCAATAGATGCAGAAAAAATATTTGACAAAATTCAGCACCCATTTATGATTAAAACTCTTCAAAAAATGGTCATTGAAGGAACCTACCTCAACACAGTAAAGACCATATATGATAACCCTACAGCAAACATTCTCAATGGTGAAAAAGTGAAAGCATTCCCCCTAAGATCAGGAATAAAACAGGGTGTCCACTTTCACCACTATTATTCAACATAGTTCTGGAAGTCCTAGCTATAGCAATCAGAGAAGAAAAATAAATAAAAGGAATCCAGATCAGAAAAGAGAAGTAAAGCTCTCACTGTTTGCAGATGACATGATACTGTACAGAAAAAACCCTAAAGACAGTATCAGAAAATTACTAGAGCTAATCAGTGAATTTAGCAAAGTTGCAGGACACAAAATCAATACACAGAAATCACTTGCATTTCTATATACTAAGAATGAGAAATCAGAAAGAGAAATTAAAGAATCAATCCCATTCACCAGTGCAACAAAAAGAATTAAATATCTAGGAATAAACTTACCTAAGGAGACAAAAGAACTCTACACAGAAAATTATAAGACACTAATGAAAGAAATCAAAGACAACATAAACAGATGGAGAGATATTCCATCTTCCTGTGTAGGAAAAATCAATATTGTAAAGATGACTATACTACCAAACGCAATCTACAGATTCAATGCGATCCCTATCAAATTACCAATGGCATTTTTCACAGAACTAGAAAAAAAATTTCACAATTCATATGGAAACACAAAAGACCCCGAATAACCAAAGCAGTCCTGAGAAAGAAGAACGGAGCTGGAGGAATCAACATTCCTGACGTCAGATTATACTACAAAGCTATAGTTATCAAGACAGTATGGTACTGGCACAAAAACAAAAATATAGACCAATGGAACAAGATAGAAAACCCAGAAATAAACCCATGCACCTATGGGTACCCTATTTTTGACAAAGAAAGCAAGAATATACAATGGGGCAAAGACAGCCTCTTCAATAAGTGGTGCTGGGAAAATTGGACAGTTACATGTAAAAGAATGAAATTAGAACACTTCCTAACACCATACACAAAGATAAACTCAAAATGGATTAAAGACCTAAATGTAAGACCAGAAACTATAAAACTCTTAGAGGAAAACATAGGCAGAACACTCGATGACAGAAATCAAAGCAAGATCCTCTCTGACCCACCTCCTAGAGTAATGCAAATAAAAACAAAAGTAAACAAATGAGACCTAATTAAACCTAAAAGCTTTTGCACATCAAAGGAAACTATAAGCAAGGTGAAAAGACAACCCTCAGAATGGGAGAAAATAATAGCAAATGAAATAACTGACAAAGGATTAATTTCCAAAATATACAAGCAGCTCATACAACTCAATGCCAGAAAAACAAACAACCCAATCAAAAAGTGGGAAAAAGACTTAAGTAGACATTTCTCCAAAGGAGACATACAGATGGCTAAAAAACACATGAAAAGATGCTCAACGTCACTCATTATTAGCAAAACACAAATCAAAGCTACAGTGAGATATCACCTCATACCAATCAGAATGGCCATCATCAAAAAGTCTACAAACAATAAATACTGGAGAGGGTGTGGAGAAAAGGGAACACTCTTACATTGTTGGTGTGAATGTAAATTGATACAGCCACTATGGAAGATGGTATGGAGATTCCTTAAAAACTAGGAATAAAACCACCATATGACCCAGAAATCCCACTCCTAGGCATATACCCTGTGGAAACCAAAATTGAAAAAGACACACATATCCCATTGTTCATTGCAGCACTATTTACAATAGCTAGAACATGGAAGCAACCTAGATGTCCATCGACAGATGAATGGATCAAGAAGTTGTGGTACATATATACAATGGAATATGCTATGCTATGCTAAGTCACTTCAGTCGTGTCCGACTCTGTGTGACCCCATAGATGGCAGCCACCAGGCTCCCCCGTCCCTGGGATTCTCCAGGCAAGAACACTGGAGTGGGTTGCCATTTCCTTCTCCAATGCATGAAAGTGAAAAGTGAAAGCGAAGTCGCTCAGTCGTGTCCGACTCTTAGTGACCCCATGGACTGCAGCCTACCAGGCTCCTCCATCCATGGGATTTTCCAGGCAAGAGTACTGGAGTGGGGTGCCATTGCCTTCTCCGACAATGGAATATACTCAGCCATAAAATGGAACACATTTGAGTCAGTTCTGATGAGGTGGATGAACCTAGAGCCTATTATACAGAGTGAAGTAAGTCAGAAAGAGAAAGATAAATATCATATTCTAAAACACATATACAGAATCTAGAAAAATGGTACTGAAGAATTTATTTACAGGACAGCAATGGAGAAACAGACATAGAGAATAGACTTATGGACATGGGGAGAGGGGAGGAGAGGATGAGATGTATGGAAATAGTAACATGGAAACTTACATTACCACCTGTAGAATAGATAGCCAATGGGAATTTGCTGTATGGCTCAGAAAACTCTAACAGGGGCTCTGTATCAACCTAGAGGAGTGGGATGGGGAGGGTTATGGGAGGGAGGTTCAAAAGGGAGGGGATATATGTTTACCTATGGCTGATTCGCGTTGAGGTTTGACAGAAGACAACAAAATTCTGTAAAGCCATTATCCTTCAATAAAAAATTAATTAAAAAGAAAAAAAGAGAGGAAAAGATGCAGAGAAAATTTTTCCCAATAATATATTTGGCTGAGTTAATCAGACAACTCGAAATTACTTTAAGAAAATTAGCTACGAGCAATGAACTTCTATTGAAATAAAAAGGTTTTGTACTAAACTTTAATTTGAATTGAATTAAAAATGCAATCAAATATGAAATCCAGGAATGCAAGAGAATAAAATAGATTAGAAAAGTTGTGATTTTATGAAAGTCCCTTTAAGAGATTGCCACAAAGCATATAATGATAAAAGAAACATCCAACACAGTTTTCAGGAAGAGGATTATGTGAAACAGCTAGTATTAAACCTTAAGGCTCTAAAATACCAAGCTATTTTGACTTATATGGGGCAAGCTAAAAGTATGAATGTGTCTAAAGAAAGTAAAAAATTAGAACTCAAAAGTCTTTGTCCCCAAAATGCAAAAAAAAAAAAGTGAACCATTATGAGGTTTCCCAACAGAATTTTATGTGAAAGTTAATGTCACTTCAAAATCATTTCTCTGCATGACTGAAAAGGTTGCTCTTCATGTTAATATTCTTCAAAGCATTGTTTTAAATGCTATTCAGCTGTGCTAAGAAAGACAATCAATATTAAGCCACAGTAAAGTGTTATATTCCAGTTGGACAGATCTGTTACTTACAAAGTGTCAGAGAGAAAGAGGAAAAAAGGGCTATTGAAATCTAATGAAAAACACAGTGCTTAATAGTAATGGGATTTTTCAAAATGTTATTGGTAAGCCCACAAGCTGAAAGGTCCCTATAGAGACTTTTATTTAGTTCCTAAATTACTTTTAAACTCCAGGCTTAAGAAGAAATAGAATCAAACCCCAAACTTTCAAACCTTTCATAAAATATCAGTGAATATCTTCATACAGCATCCCTTAAGGATTCCACATTCCATAAATTGTATTTTCAAAAAGTCAGGTAAACAATAAGCACATTCTTTAAAAATAGCTTGAAAGAAAGCAAGTGTGTGCTAGTATTTCCTAATATGGAGTTCAATGTTAATTTACTGTACCAGGTACCAACTAACATACCCCCAGAAAATAATCCCAAGAGGTTATTACACGCCTCAGTATCAATCTATTATTATTATCAGATCTGCTTTCTAGCAATCTATCTCCAAATCAAAAGAAAAAAAAAGCAAAAAAAAAACAAACTATTTAACATAATGTCAGTTTCTTCAGCAGTTTTGCCAGCAAACAGTCAAATATATTAGAGCTACTTTTAATATAAAATTTATTTTAAAGTATTATTATTAAATGCTGAGTCTTTCCAAGTATTGTATTGCTCTTAAATAAGTAATTAATTTGACTACTAAGTTAAACATGCTACATTTGTATTAATAAAATCAATTAATTATGTAAATTTAGCATTATATTAACTGATAAAAAGAATGAGTTGGAGCTTTAATATTTAATAATTTAGCTGTGACCAGATTGCTTCCTCAAAAGCTGTAAAATGCTTCAATGGCATTGATTTGAGAAATTAATTTATAAATATTTTTGTGAGTAAAACTAAAAGAGCATAGGTCATAATTTTTACATGAAAGATATTCAAGTATATGAAACATTTTCTCAGAAATTTTGAACAGACTGAAGTAGCATGCATCTTCAAAATATCTGATCTTCCTCACTATTGATGCCAACACATCCATTTTTTTCTATTCAATATTAGATGCCAAAAATATTAAAATTCATTTGCCCCAAGCATTCTCCTAAATAAAGAAGAAAAAATAGTTATTCCCAAATAAAATTAAAGAACATTTATTTTAAGATACTAATGGATAAATTATTTCATTTTTATATTAGTAATATGAAAGGAATGTAAAATCCATAGATGGGTGTTAAAGATTATATATAGGCTAACATTCATTCCTTGGGCATTTTGGAATAAGAGAAAGAGTGCAGCAGGCTTCCCTTGTGGCTCAACAGGTAAAGAATCCACCTGCAATTCGGGAGAGCTGGATTCAGTCCCTGGGATGGAAAAATCCCCTGGAGAAGGGAAAGGCTACCCACTCCAGTATTCTGGCCTGAAGAATAATTCCACAGACTGTATAGTCCTTGGGGTCGCAGAGTCAGACACAATTGAGCGATTTTCACTTTCACTTTCACTTTAGAGTCAGTCACTAAGTCTGGGCTTTCTTGGCTCTGCTGCCTAATGACCATGCGAACTGGGGCAAGGATAGTTAACCTCTCTACATTTCAGTTTCCTTATCTTTAAAATGAAGTAACACTACTACCAGCTTCCCTGGTGGCTCATTGGTAAAGAATCTGCCTGACAATGCAGGAGAAGCAGTTTCAATCCCTGGATCAGGAAGATCCCCTGGAGCAGGAAATGGCAACCCACTCCAGTATTCTTGCCTGGAGAATCCCATGGACAGAGGAACCTTGTAGGCTACAGTCCATGGGATCGCAAATAGTTGGACATGACTTAGCAACTAAACAACAATACTACTACAGGTTTCTGAGGGTTAGTTGAAATCATGAAAGCAAAGCATTTAGCAGAAAGCCTAATAACAAAGCCTTATACAGATTCAACGGAGAAGGCACTGGCAACCCACTCCAGTACTCTTGCCTGGAAACTCCCATGGATGGAGGAGCCTGGTAGGCTGCAGTCCATGGGGTCGCTAAGAGTCGGGCATGACTCAGCGACTTCACTTTCACTTTCCACTTTCATGCGTTGGAGAAGGAAATGGCAACCCACTCCAGTGTTCTTGCCTGGAGAAACCCAGGGACGGGGGAGCCTGGTGGGCTGCCGTCTCTGGGGTCGCACAGAGTCGGTCACGACTGAAGCAACTTAGCAGCATACAGATTCAATAAAGAGTAGTTATTTAATTGCACAATTGCTTCTCAACTCAAGATTGCCATTTCCTTCCTCCCAGAGACATCAACAACTGTGCTCTCAACCCCACCTCTACGAACTTCCACCTTTGCCCAAATCAAAAGTTCATGTACACTAAATGTAAGCACATATTCACCTTCATCTTACACTCTATCCAACCAAAAGTTACACAAGCATATCACGCACACGCATGCACATGGAGCTTAGAAGATAAGAGTTTGAAATTTGGAGAAACAGCTTGGAAAGGTGGACTGACACATTCAAAATATACAGTGGTTTTCAATATACTCAAGTAACAACACCAAATATACAATATAACATTTCTTAATATGTGAATCTAAATGTGAAATAAATTAGTTCATGTGAAAACATTAAAACTGGCCAAAACATCCAAAATTTAGCTTTCTCACATGTAAGAAAAATTATTGAACCGCTTTAAAAGAATTAAGAATTTTTCATCAATCTCCATAAAACACACTGAGTATAACAAATAACGTAAGATTTCAGCTTCTACCATTAAGTTGAACAAGATACTCCAAAAGACCCTCCCACTAAAAAACAGCTGTGTCTCAGGAAAAGAGACTCTAAATGCATTTGGGGGTCCCAATTAAGCAAAGAAATTCTGAGAGACACTCTCCTCGATTTAGAAAAAACAACAAAACTGAAACTAAAGCAATGAGCCAAGAGCCACAAGCAAACATGTAAGGGCAAATGCCAGTATAGGCACTATGACATGAAAACACCCTGTGGACTAGTGGCAAGAATGTTTACCTTGCCATTTCTATATTAAAAAGTATCCTAAAAGGTGGTTATCATGGCCTTAGGCCAGTAGTGACCCTGGCTATTGAAAGAATACACAAATTCTAGTTGGAGGAAACTATCCCTTATGTAAGCTTCATGGATTCCCAAAATTTGAGAATAAGGCAGGCTCACAGTCAATACCACAATGAAATACAAGGGGAAAACCTATCACAACTGAAAGCCAGAAGGAACTATTAAAAAAAAGACTTTACACCATCAGGGACTTCAAAATTTGGATTCTCATATAACAGATTATAAAATTACTATGCACAAAATGTTCAAGTTAGTAAAAAAAAAAAAAAAAAAAAAGAGCAAATACGAAGCCTACTAAAAACCACCAGGTGGATTTAGAAAAGAGTCAAGCAGCAAGTAGAACATCTAAAAATGTAAAAAATTACAAAAATAAAAAGTTGAATTAATGAGTTAAATAGCAGATTAGACACAGTTGAAATAATAACTAGTGAATTGGAATATATTTCTGAAGAAACTAACCTGAAACAGGAGTTGTGAGGTTGCGAACACAGCATTTGTTGATATGACTTAGAAAGATAAGAATATAGATAATATAAAAGAGAAGAGATGCGGGTGAGGAAAACTTAGAAGATTTCACATACACAAGGTTAAATTAATTTATCATAAAATTAAGATACTTTTGTGAGTGAAAGGGGACTCCATTAATAACTTACTCTGAAAAGATTTCTACCAAGACTACTCAGAGAAAATTATGACTGTGATCAAACTACATGTATTTCTTATGTGATTCCCAGAGAAAAAGAAAGAGGAGAGGAAATGTTTGAAGACACTGTGGTCACTAATTTTCTAAAACTAACTAAAACACATAAATGTATAGATAACAAGAAACATAAAGAGATGTTCTTAAAGAACAACCTGAGACAAGCCACCTACAAAGAAACAAACAGAATGATAAAAGCCTTTCCAACAGTTACAATGAAAACCACAAGAGAGTGCAATAATTTTTACAAAGTGCTAAGAGAAAATAACAAAATGAAAAGAAAATTACTTTCTAGAAATGAAAAATCAAAAAAAATACATTTTCAGATAAACTAAAACTAAGAGAATTTATCCCAAACAGACCTTTTTTAAAAGAACTCTTCACAGGATAGACATCAGGAAAAGCAACAATCGCTGAATGATGGTCTGTGATATCAAAATGGAAGAACAGATAAATTGGGAAATATTAGGTAATTTTTAAAACATACTGTCTGTATAAAATAATTTTTAAAGGCACAAATTTAAATGCTATATAAAATAGCATATAATTTTGGACAGAGTGATCAGAATTCTGTCAATTACAATAACAATTTTCACATTAAAAGGACCAAACTTCGGAATGTAAATTGGTACAGTCACTATGGAAAACAGTTATGGAAGTTCCTCAAAAAACTAAGAATAGATGGGACTTCCTTGAACCTTTCCAGTGGTTCATAGCCCCATGTTTCCACTGTAAGGGGCATGAGTTCAATCCTTGGTCAAGGAACTAGGATCCCACATGCCATAAAATATGACCAAAATATAGAACAACAAAGCAAAAAACTAAGAATAAAGTTGCCATATAATCCAGCAATCTTGTTCCTGGGCATATACCCATACAAAACTACAATTCAAAAAGATATATGTGCCTCTATGCTCACAGCAGCGCTATTCACAATAGCCAAGACATGGAAACAAACTAAATGTCCAATGACAGACAAATGGATAAAGAAGATGTGATATTTACATAGGCAATATTACTCAGCCATAAAAAAGAATGAAATAAATGCCATTTGTAGTAACATGGATGGACCTAGAGATTTCATACTAAGTGAAGTAAGAAAGAGAAAGGCTAATACCATACTGTATCACTTATATGTGGAATCTAAAATATGACACAAATGAACATATCTATGAATCAGAAACAGACACAGAGAACAGACTTGTGGCTGCCAAAGAGGAGTGGGGGTGAGGGAGGGAAAGATTGGGAGCTTGTGATTAGCAGATGCAAGTGGGTATATATAGGATGGATAAACAATATTATACTGTAAAGCACAGAAAATTATACTCTATATATTATGATAAACCATAATGGAAAAAACTATGAAAAGAATAGATATATATGTGAAAGAAAGTGAAAAGTGTTAGTCATTCAATCACATCCAACTCTTTGCGACCCCTTGCAGGGTAGCCTGCCAGGCTCCTCTGTCCATGAAATTATCTAGGCAAGAATACTGGAGTGGGGTGCCATATATATATATATATAAACTAAGGGCTTCCCAGGTGGCGCTGCTGGGCTTAGTCACTTAGTCCTATCCAACTCCTTGCAAACCAATAGACTGTAGCCTGTCAGTCTCCTCTGTCCACGGGATTCTCCAGGCAAGAATACTAGAGTGGGTTGCCATGCCCTCCTCCAGGGGGATCTTCCCAACCCAAGGATCAAACCCAGGTCTCTCTTATTGCAGGCAGATTCTTTACTGTCTGAGCCACCACAGAAGCCCGAAGAACCTGCCAATGCAGGAGAAATAAGAGACACAGGTCCAATACCTTGGTCAGGAAGATCCCTGGATGAGGGCATGGCAACCCACTCCAGTATTCTTGCCTGGAGAATCCCAAGGACAGAGGAGACTGATAGGCTATAGTCCATAAGGTCACAAAGAGTCAGACACTACTGAAGCAACTGAGCACACACACACACGCATGTATAACTAAATCAATTTTCTGTACAGCAGAAATTAACACAACTTTTTAAATCAACTATATTGCAATTAAAAAAATTTTTAAGTACCAAACTAAAATACAGGACAACAATGACATTATTTGGAAACTGAGTGATCAGAATTAAAGTGTTTTAAAGCTTTTATATGATTTGGAAAAAAATGTAGATATTTACTTTAGAATATAAGTTTGTGTGGTAAAGTTTCAAAAGTAACTTTAAAATAATAGAAATGGAATATGCAACTTTCACACTATCTGAGGAAGAAAACAAAAAAGGAAATAAAATTTTAATATTTAAATATATTCAATTAAAAAAAAAAATGAAACATAACAAACATTTAAAATTGAAACAGAGAGGAAAAGTAGGATAAAAGTCAGAAGTCCATATAAAACAGTGGTCATAAACATGTAAGTAGTTTAAAATTGCCAATTAAAAAACAAAAATAGATGGATTTAATTTTTAAAATTCAGCTATGTGCTTCAAGCATATATTAACCAAAAGAAAAGCTGGAAAGATTATTGACTTTAAGAAAAAATGATATTATTATAAGTCATTACAGAATGATAAAGTTTTGATTAACTACTAAGATTTAAAAATTTCAAATTTGTATACAACTAATTACCTCAAAACATATGAAGCAAAATTAATAAAGCTATAAAAATAAATTAAGAAATCTCACATCACAGTGGAAGCTTTCATAATACCTCAATTATTGATAAGTCAAGTAAATAGAGTACAAATGGTTTTAAAAATGTTGACTATTTAACTCAATAAAATGTACTTGCTGCTAAGTCACTTCAGCCGTGTCCGACTCTGTGTGACCCCATAGACGGCAGCCCACCAGGCTTCCCCATCCCTGGGATTCTCCAGGCAAGAACACTGGAGTGGGTTGCTATTTCCTTCTCCAATGCATGAAAGTGAAAAGTGAAAGTGAAGTCACTCAGTCGTGCCCGACTCTTAGCGACCCCATGGACTGCAGCCTTCCAGGCTCCTCCGTCCATGGATTTTCCAGGCAAGAGTACTGGAGTGGGGTGCCATTGCCTTCTCCAAAAATGTACTTATATCCCCATTAATTCAGGAAAAACTGTGGCACCTAAGAGCATTACCTCCAGAAAATGATAAAAATATGAACCTTCCTTCACACACAAAGAATTAATATCTCTTTCATTGAATTGATAATAAGAAAGGAAATTAATAATGCATTGCACTGTTTCAAGACATTTTATCAATTGTATTTTTAACTCATTTATTTTAAATACAATACATATTTGGTAGCTCAATAGAATATATATTTATTGAGTATTTCAAATGAACTAGGTAGACACTGTTAGGTACTGAACAGAGTGATAAAAAATATAATTTCTATAGTTGATCATCTATCAAGGAGAAAACATGTAACACATTATAATACAATATGAAAAGTATAGTAATAAAAGTATGCTTGTATTTTTGTACATTTAAAAAATAATTTCACTTCATCTAAATAGATTTCCAATGATAATTTTGTTGAGATAAAACCTTTCATGATTGGCTTCCACTCCTTACATTCCCATATTAATTTAAAATTAATTAATTAAAAATTAATTCATGTGAATTTTTTTCATCAACCTAAATGACCTCGCATAAAGGAAGAACATAGGAAACTTTGATGTGGATCAGAAGTTCTCAAATCATAGTAACATGGAAACACTCATTACCATATGTAAAATAGATAGCCAATGGGAATTTGTTGTATGACTCAAAGAACTTAAACCAGGGCTCTGTAACAAACTAGAGGGCTGGGATGGCAAGGGAGGTGGGAGGGAGACTCAAGAGAGATGGGACGTATGTATACCTATGGATAATTCATGTTGATGCTTGGCAGAAACCAACACAATACTATAAAGCAATTATCCTTCAATTAAAAATAAATAAATTTTTTAAATGAAGTTCTCAAATCAGCATCCAAGTGTTTTCTATAATTTTTAACGTTTCCGTTTGTAGTTGGATGAAAATATCAAAGAATTAAGATAAGCATATTTTCAATTATCTATAACCAACTTTTACGTTTAATACCATTGAGTAAATTATTCTCTTCAGAAGAGAGACAAATTCATTTATGTGTTAACAAAATATTAACAAATAGTTTAAATAAAGAAAGGCTATAGAATAATTGGATTGTCACATCTCCACAAGAAAGAACGATAACGTGCAACTCAAAAATGCACCTTAAGGGTCAACACCGCATTTAAGATTTAACAAAGTAACATCATTGGTTGCTAACATGAATGGTATTTTTTGGTATTTTTGCAGTTCTTCTGTATTTTAATTGTTAATTCATCCTGATTTAATGGTTGCCTACATAGACCCTATGAACAAAGGATTACAAGTCTAGTTCGATATTAGTGTATATCTTAGGTTCTGAATAAAAATACTATTTCAACACTGGGATGTTTGAAATTTTTGGTATGTCCGTACATTGCTAAGTTTGAAAACAGAAAATATATATGTGAGATGGAATACTGTTCAACTTTCTGAAAACATTTGGGATTTACATCAATTCACAGAAATACACAGTGAAATAATGTGAAGTGAAAGAGAATTTAAAATATGATAGAAACCTCATTACTCCTTTGTCTAAAAGGGCATGCATGACTAAGAGTTATCATTAACATAGTAAGAACTCTTATAAAAAAAATAAGAAAAAAATGAGCCTCAAAGAGAAAAAAAAAATGGGAACATGATATAAACAGACAACATATAAAAGAAGAAATATAGATGATCAAAAAAATATCATAAAGCTCAACTTCCTTACCAATCAAAGAAATAAAAATTCTAACAACAATAAAGAAATTATCTGAGGATCCCTTGGTGGTTCAGTGTTAAGAATCCACCTGCCAGTGCAAAAGACATGGGTTCTATCCTTGGTCCAGGAGGATCCCACATGCCATGGAGTAGCCAGGTCTGTATGCCATAACTATTGAGCCCATGACCTACAGCCCAGGAGCCGCAACTACTGAGCCCACGAGCTAGAACTACTGAAGACCGCACACCCTAGGGCCCATGCTCCACAATAAAAGAAGCCATCACAATGAGAAGCCCTCACATTGCACCTAGAGAGCAGACCCTGCTTGCTGCCACTAGAGAAAAGTTCATGCAGCAACAGAGACCCAGTATAGTCGAAAGTAAATAAATAAATAAAATATTTTTTAAAAAAGACATTATTTTTCCTCAAATACTCCACAACCTAGCTTGGACACTTTTTAATGGCAATTTCTCATATTGTTAAGGTCTTATGGAAATGGACATTACTCTAGACAGAAGAAAATGGTCAACTACAGCTGCACAGGCTTTATGAAGGGTATTTTGACAACACATGAAAACTCTTAAAGGATTTTGGCCCATTAAGAAGTCTATGTCTAGAATCTGCCATTAGGATGTAGCACAAACACACAAATGTTCATCACAGCACTGAAAATCATTTAGTGTCCAACAACAATGACTTTATTATATACATTATAGAAAAAGTATATAATATATATATTTTAAATTCATCATTTGAAAGTGAAAGTGAAAGTCACTCAGTAGTGTCTGACTCTTTGTGACCCCATGGACTACACAGTCCATGGAATTCTCCGGGCCAGAATACTGGAGTGGGTTAGCCTTTCCCCTCTGCAAGGGATCTTCCCAACCCAGGGATCCAACCCAGGTCCCCCACGTTGCAGGCAGATTCTTTACCAGCTGAGCCACAAGGGAAGCCCTCACCATTTGACATTATGCATAAATTTTGCTAGGCTTAAAAAAAATCAGTTTACAAAAGTGTGTGATGCGATTTTTAAAGTTAATTAATATCTGTGTGACTGCACATATATATAGACGAACACATAAACACACATACGAAGGACGGAATGAACAGTGACTCTCTGGTTTTTGGAATTATAAGTGATTCGTCTCTTTTTATGCATTTTCTAAAGTGCTTGTAATAAAAAATAGACAGTTTTAATTTAATGAAAGCACATCTACATTTTATAAGTAGTCCAAAATAAAATTCTGAGGGCTGGAAAAAGTTTTTGGTTTTCACCAGGTTCCATTTTTAAAGTAGGTTAGGCTCACAATAAAATCACACTTAAAAACTTCCTTTTTAAGTTATTTCAGGACTCAGTCTGCTTTGTTGAAATTTGCATTATTTATGTTGATATGTAAATGTGCCACTCAATTGTTCCAAAGCATAATCTAAATGTAAAATTTCTTGAAGCCAGTGGCTAGGTTGCATATCTTCATCGTTTGTCGGAAAAGCATTTTGAACATTGCAAGCGCTCAATGAATACACAGCACATATACAGTATTGGTAAATTCAGGCCAAAGTTCCCATTGTCTTGTAGTTCACTTAAAGTGGGTACATATAATGTGATCTATGAGCCCTTTAAGCAATTTCTATGAAATGTATAGAAATAACATCCGATGGTGTATTCTGAGAAAAACTGGCACATCAGCTAAGAATGGTTCTGCCTAAGTATTTTCCTATAGTGTTTTTCGTAGCATGTGGGTTTATTCATCTGCCTTAGTGCATTCCTAAAAAATAAAACTTACAAGTTATTAACTTAAAGTGTTGCATTCTTAAAATGTTAAGAATGAAGAAATCTTAGGAGTTCTCTACTCTTTAATATGTAAATTGAAGCTAACAGCAGTCATTTATAGGCAACTGTTACCTTTAATATTTCAACTTCTTCATGCTGAGATCTTTATAACCCATCTACTTTGCAGAACTGCTTTCTCATTAAATATCCACCTTACTGACTATTAAGCAATGATAACTCACCTCCCCTGCTTAAGAATTAGGAGGCGGAGGAGAAATCTCAATAGACTTTGAACAACAAACTATTAAAATATTTTCTTGTTCTGATCTCTTTTTTTTAAAAAAAAAAGGACACATGGAAAAGACAAAAAATGCATTTTCTGTTTTCTGTTGCTCAGCACACATGTCATTCAGATGTTGTTTTTCATCTTGCTTCACAACCCACAGCATCCTCTCTCTAGTCAGAGGAAGCTCTGTGGTTAGACCAGCTTCACAGGAGACAGAACATGCTAAGATCCTTTGATAAATTAAAGATAAAATATTTTACAACTCAAAAACTAGCACAAAAGACATGGAAGATGAGAGTGACAAGATAGTGTTTTTTTGCTGTGTCACCTTCTTACATTTGAATTGGGGATAATGATGTTTTGTAACCTTGGTACTAAACAATCCATATGCATTCTTCATGTTTATTTCTTCTTGCCTTGTTGAGGCAACAGTAGCCTTTTTTCAGCCCTATGTGAAATAAATCCTAGCTATCCCTGGATTTTCACCACATAAAAAGAGGAGTACAAAGCCATTTTGGCAGCCATAACTTCCTTGTCCTCAGTATGACATCTTTCATCAATCAGATTCTTTCACCAATGAAAAAAAAAAATTGACATCTATATGTCAAAAGTTTTCTTTAGAAACTTATCACATACTCTGCCTAGCATGGTAACTGCTTAGTAGAATTTTATGGAATAAAGGGATGATATCTAACGTACAACATTAGTAGCTTCGCATAATGCACCATTCCACTCTGAGTATGTAAGTCACCATGTGGCGGACTAAGGATATCACCTAGCCATGTCAGTAAACAAAGGATGTTGTGTCCATCAAGCAGTCAAGAATTTAAAAAGGAAGTCTTTAAATGTGATTTTATTGTGAGCTTAACTGATCCTAGATTGTAAGATGCATATCAAAGGAATGATTTCAATAAGCCCAGACTCTTGCGTCTTCCCACACATAGTAAAGGGCTAAATTCATGAACTTGAGATGCCTGGTGTTTCTTTAATTAACAGTAATCTTTTGATGTCCTGATTACCTGGTTTTCATTACATAAGTGAAAGTATTAATCACTCAGCTGTTTCCAACTCTATGCGACTCCATTGAGTACAAGCCACCAGGCTCCTCTGTCCGTGGAATTCTCCAGGGAAGAATACTGGAGTAGGTAGCCATTCCTTTTTTCAGGAAATCTTCCCAACTCAGGATTCAAACCCAGGTCTCCTGCATTGCAGGCAGATTCTTTACCGACTGAGCCACCAGGAAAGCCTGGTTTTTGTTACAAACCTCCTATATACCCTGGCTCCTCCCTCACCTCTTCAGAGCAGTCCCTTAGAACTGTGACATGCTGTCCCCAGGCTTGAAGTCCTCAGAAAATTTGCTGAACAAAACATAATTCTCAACTTTAAGGTTGTGCAATTTTTTTTTAATTTAGAGTGCCTATGAGATTATTCCTGCTTTATACAGACTAGGGAGAGGAGCAGAAGAGGAGATGAACGAGACAAAGAGGTGGCCAAAAGCATATAATCAACTCTCCTGAAGCTTTCATAGAGGAAGTAGTGCTTGGACTATGACTTGAAAGATGAGAAAGAGTTCACAAAGCAAAGGGGGTCAGGATAACTTTCCAGGCGGAAAAAAAAAAAAAGCATGTTCCAAAAGCATGGACCCTGAAGGTACAACCATTTTAGCAAACTATTTAGCCATTTCTTGTAGAGTTAAGTATGCAATCGGTCTATAGATGCCAAGTCACTCCAGTCATGTTCAACTCTTTGGGACCCTTATGGACAGTAGCCCATCAGGCTCCTCTGTCCATGGGATTCTCCAGGCAAGAATACTGGAGTGGGTTGCCATGCCCACCTCCAAGGGATCTTCCTGACCCAAGGATTGAACTCGCATATTTTACAACTCCTGCATTGGCAGGCAGGTTCTTTACCACCAGCACCACCTGGGAAGCCCATACTGTCTGTCTGAAAGTGAAAGTGAAAGTGAAAGTCGCTCAGTCATGTCTGACTCTTTGCGACCCCATGGACTACACAGACCATGGAATTCTCCAGGCCAGAATACTAGAGTGGGTAGCCTTTCCCTTCTCCAGGGTATCTTCCCACCCCAGGGATCAAACCCAGGTCTCCCGCATTGCAGGCAGATTCTTTACCAGCTGAGCCACAAGGGAAGCCCAAGAATACTGAGATGAGTAGCTTATCCCTTCTCCAGCAGATCTTCTCCACCCAGGAACCAAACTGGGGTCTCCTGCACTGCAGGTGGATTCTTTACCAATTGAGCTACTAGGGAAGCCCTACTGTCTGTTTACAAGCCTTGGGTATTTAATCCAAGAGAAATAAAAAGATAGGCCTCCAAAAACTTCTTAAATAAGAGTGTTTATGGCAGCTCTATTTATAATAGATAAAAACAGGAAACAACTCAATATAATCTTATAAAAATAAGGCAAAATTATTGAGCAACATTCATACAATGAAAAGTACTACACGAAAAAGAATAAACTACTGATTCAATCAAATACATGAATTTCAAAAATATAATGTTTAGCTAGAGAAGCCAGCCACAAAAGAATACATACTGTATAATTCCACTTTTATGAAGTTCAAGTACAAGCAAAACTAATCAATGATGACAGAAATCAAAAAAGTACTTGCTATGAGAAGAGGCAGGGATTGACTGACTGGAAGAGGGCATAAAAGGAACATCCTGGTTTGAGAGAATTGTTTTAAATCCTGATTGGGGTGGAGTTACACAGGCACTTACATTTATCAAAACTTACCAAATTGTAAACCTAAGATCAGTGCAATTCACCATATGTCAATTTTTCCTCAATAGAAATAACAAGTCAAAAAATGAATGAGGCAACATTGAAATAAATAAATACATAAGGCTGAGGGCTGAGACAGCACAGTATGTAGAAAACTGTGCCTAACACAGCAGCTGTGGAGCACAGTGTTTGAGCAAGGAAGCAATCGAGCATGAGCCTAGAAAGGTAAGCAGTGTGAAAATGGAGTGAAAGTATTTTCAATTTCTGACCAAAGAAAATTGGAACCTGGGTTAAAAGATAAACTTTGGAAGTTAAAGAGTGTTTGATTCAGCTAGAGACCACCAACAAGTTGAGAGACTTGTTTACTTCTCTGTTTCCTTATCTAAAAGGGATGAAACCCTGAGCCTGGAAGCCAATCCTTTACAAAGGACAGTACAAAACTAGAGAATAAAGGTTTTTTTTCTCTTTCTCTCCATGATGGGGGCAGCATGTAGTCTATATAAGCTCCCAGATTCATAAATTCAGGGTTCCTCTCCTGCAGTGTAGACTCTCCCATCCCCCGACATGCAGGAAAACACTTGATTTGTATCACTTGGGAATTACTGGGTATGGCAAAATGAGTGCAGTCATTGCTCTAAATAATAACTCTTCTCTCTGCCCCCCAAAACCTCATGTTTGCTTTCAAGATAGATATATATACCAGACAGAGTCACATCATGAAAATGCCCTGTAACATACAAAAAGTTTATTTTTATGCCAGAGGGAAGGCAAATTTAGAAAGGTTTTAAAGGCACAGTTGATGAATGCCAGTTGAGCTATTTCAAATCCTAAAAGATGATGCTGTTCAAGTGCTGCACTCAATAATATGCCAGCAAATTTGGAAAACTCAGCAATGGCCACAGGACTGGAAATGGTAAATTTTCATTCTAATCCCAAAAGAGAAAGGCAATGCCAAAGAATGTTCAAGTGAAAGTGAAGTCGCTCAGTCATGTCCAACTCTTTGCGACCCCGTGGACTGTAGCCCACCAGGCTCCTCCGTCCATGGGATTCTCCAGGCAAGAATACTGGAGTGGGTTGCCATTTCTTTCTCCAGGGGATCTTCCCAACCCAGGGATCAAACCCAGGTCTCCCGCATTGCAGGCAGACGCTTTTAACCTCTGAGCCACCAGGGAAGCCCACGAATGTTCAAACTACTGCACAAATGCACTCATCTCACATGCTAGCAAAGTATTGCTCAAAATTCTCCAAGCGAGACTTCAACAGTACATGAACCAAGAACTTCCAGATGTTCAAGCTGGCTTTTGAAAAGGCAGAAGAACCAGAGATCAAATTGCCAACATCTATTGGATCATTGAAAAATCAAGGGAATTCCAGAAGAATATCTACTTCTGCTTCATTGAGTACGCTAAAGCCTTTGACTGTGTCAGTTCAGTTCAGTTCAGTCACTCAGTCGTGTCCAACTCTTTGCAACCCCATAAATCGTAGCACACCAGGCCTCCCTGTCCATCACCAACTCCCAGAGTTCACCCAAACTCATGTGCATTGAGTCGGTGATCCCATCCAGCCATTTCATCCTCTGCCATCCCCTTCTCCTCCTGCCCCCAATCCCTCCCAGCATCAGGGTCTTTTCCAATGAGTCAACTCTTCGCATCAGGTGGCCAAAGTATTGGAGTTTCAGCCTCAGCATCAGTCCTTCCAGTGAACATCCAGGACCGGTCTCCTTTAGGATGTACTGGTTGAATCTCCTTGCGTCCAAGGGACTCTCAAGAGTCTTCTCCAAAACCACAGTTCAAAAGCATCAATTCTTCAGCGCTCAGCTTTCTTCACAGTCTAACTCTCACATCCATACATGACCACTGGAAAAACCATAGCCTTGTAGATCACAACAATCTGTGGAAAATTCTTCAAGAAATGGGAATACTGACCACCTGACCTGCTTCCTGAGAAATCTGTACACAGGTCAAGAAGCAACAGTTAGAACTGGACATGGAACAACAGACTTGTTCCAAATTGGAAAAGGAGTACTTCAAGGCTGTATATTGTCACCCTGCTTATTTAACTTATATGCAGAGTACATCATGTGAAATGCCAGGCTGGATGAACACAAGCTGGAATCAAGATTGCCAGGAGAAATATCAATAACTTCAGATACGCAGATGACACCACCCTTATAGCAGAAAGCAAAGAGAACTAAAAAGCCTTTTGATGAAAGTGAAAAAAGAGAGTGGAAAAAACTGGCTTAAAACTCAACATTCAGAAAACGAAGATCATGGCATCTGGTCCCATCACTTCATGGCAGATAGATGGGGAAACAATGGAAACAAGTGACAGACTTTATTTTGGGGGGGCTCCAAAATCACTGTAGATGGTGACTGCAGCCATGAAATTAAAAGATGCTTGCTCCTTGGAAGAAAAGCTATGGCCAATCTAGACAGCATATTAAAAAGCAGAGACATTTGCCAACAAAGGTACATCTAGTCAAGGCTATGGTTTTTCCAGTAGTCATGTATGGATGTGAGAGTTTGACTATAAAGAAAGCTAAGTGCTGAAGAATTGATGCTTTTGAACTGCTGTGTTGGAGAAGACTTGAGAGTTCCTTGGACTGCAAGATCCAACCAGTCCATCCTAAAGGAAATCAGTCCTGAGTATTCATTGGAATGACTGATGCTGAAGCTGAAACTCCTATACTTTGATCACCTGATGTGAAGAGCTGACTCATTGGAAAAGACCGTGATGCCGGGAAGGACTGGGGGCAGGAGGAGAAGGAGATGACAGAGGATTAGATGGTTGGATGGCATCACTGACTTGATGGACATGAGTTTGAGCAAGCTCTGGGAGTTGGTGATGGACAGAGAAGCCTGGCACATCCATGGGGTTGCAAAGAGTTGGACATGACTGAGCTACTGAACTGAACTGAAGACACAGAGAATATATTTGAGTATAGAATGATCACTCTGACAGCATCCCAAGAGAATAGATCCAAGATGGTCAAAGCTAAAGGCAGCAAGATGATTTAGAGGACAACTGCAATGGCCTTGGGAGGAGATAATGAGATAAATATTAGTAATAGGGGGAAGAGCAGAGGAAATAGATATTCACAATGTCATAAAGGTAGAATTGAAAGGATTTTAGAGTCCTGTCAAATGTGAAAACAGAGAAGGGATTAATATAATTCCCCCACAGTGCCTCGTGGATGCCACCAAAGAGATCTGTGCAAAACACTTGAGACAATGATTTCTTGCATTTCCCTGAGCTACACTATACCTCTGAACTTGAAGGTTTGTAACTCCCTTTCAACTCATCCATCTTGTATTAATCTTCAACTTGAGTTTACATTCTACTGGGAAAACTCCTGAAGCCCCTCAACCCACAAAGTTCACTAGTGGCCTGATGCTGGGCATTCCCATGTCCAATATACTATAATATTCATCAGCATCCCTACTTCAGCGTTTACACGTTTGGATTGTGGTCGTGTTTTCATGCCTGGTTTCCTCACTAGACTATGATCTCATGGACAGACCATCTCTTGCTCACCACTGTATCTGCAGCACAGAGCAGGAGTTGGCCCAAAGTAGAAACCCAATAAATATTTGTTACTAAATTAATAAGCATTGCTCCAGTTCAAGTTTATACAAGATTAAGAACCAGAATATTAGTTCATTTCCCAGACTTCCTTCAGGACTCCAAGGACATTCTGTCCTCAATATATTCAAATAAATCATTTGAGCTTCTCTCCTTTATTTCCCATTTTTAGTGTAATAAAATATAAACCTTATAAGACTTTAATAAAGATAAAATAAAGAATGAACCTTAAACCTATGAGTTTTTCATGACATGTGGCTCTGTCGCTCTTTTAGAGGGACCTAAATTTGGTGCCTGGAAATTCTAAAGATACCTAATGGAGTGGTACCGTCACCTTGATGCCATCATAAAGGTGTTTGATTTTCATAGTGCCTTTACTTTGGCACGGCGACATTAAATGAGACAGGTAAGATACAGTGACACACATACACAATACGCAGACAATAAGCACAGGTTTCACCTTTCCCTGCCTCTCTTTCCACATTTTTTATATTTTATCGCTCTGTCCTAATTTTTCTTACAGATGAATCTGTGCAAACTGACAAAATTTTCATAGTCTCATTGAAAGTCACAAATATGGTGTTTCCTCAAATTAATGGGTGCAGAAATTCATGACATAATTAAAACATGCTTGTACTACATAGAAAACAAAACAATGGCAGGAGAGAAAAAATGTCTCTTCCTCCTTTCAGGGAAATAGAAACATAAAATATGTATTTGGTGCACATCTAGCCACTCTAATGACCTCAGTAAATAAGGTAAAAGATAAAAACTGTATGACAAGAATATATAAAATGAATAAATTAAGATTCTAAATAAAAGAATGAGATAGAAAATAGGTATACTTCACCTTCTGCATCCATTTCCAAAAGTTGAGGACATTATATGTGTTTCCATTGATCATCTACCATCAACATTTAATAAAGACGAAATATCAAACTTCATTCAGTACTGAAAAGCAGGAGCTAGAACTGGAGTTTCACAAAGAGTAGCATTGACTTCTAATGATATCAGGTGTTGTGACTTGAAACAGGCCTCAGGTCTAAGGCGTAAATATGAGAGAAGCCATTGATCTACACTGCTGCATTCTTCAACTCCATAATAAGAATTTCATCAAAGCTCGTATCCAACTAACAATAAGGCCAGCAAACCAGGACTTATAAGGTGAGACTAGACTACATATTGGAACTCCAGTTTCATTCATTCAGCATGATGTGTTGGGAAATTTTGTCCCTAGAATAGAAAAATGCCTGAGAAAAGGGATTGTGGCAACTGAGGCAAGAAGTTGCACATGGGAAGGTTAATGTCAAAAGATTGTGTAATCTATATATGATGTCCCATGAGTTTACAACCTCCAACTTATAAAGGGACACAAAGCTTTCAGTTCAGTTCAGCTCAGTCACTCAGTCATGTCTGACTCCGCGATCCCATGGACTGCAGCATGCCAGGCCTTCCTGTCCATCACCAACTCCCAGAGCTTCCTCAAACTCATGTCCATCAAGTCAGTGATGCCATCCAACCATCTCATCCTCTGTCATCCCCTTCACCTCCCCTTCACCTGTCTTCAATCTTTCCTATCATCAGGGGTCTTTTCCAATGAGTCAGTTCTTTGCATCAGGTGACCAAAGAGTTTCAGTTTCAACATCAGTCCTTCCAATGAATGAATATTCAGGACTGATTTCCTTTAGAATGGACTGGTTGGATCTCCTTGCAGTCCAAGGAACTCTAAAGAGTCTTCTCCAATGCCACAGTTCTAATTCTTCAGCACTTAGCTTTCTTTATAGTCAAACTCTCACATCCATACATGACTACTGGAAAAACCATAGCCCTGACTAGATGTACCGTTGTTGGCAAATGTCTCTACTTTTTAATATGCTGTCTAGGTTGGTCATAGCTTTTCTTCCAAGGAGCAAGCATCTTTTAATTTAATGGCTGCAGTCACCATCTACAGTGATTTTGGAGCCCCAAAAAATAAAGTCTGTCACTTGTTTCATTGTTTCCCCATCCATTTGCCACGAAGAGATGGGACCAGATGCCATGATCTTAGTTTTCTGAATGTTGAGCTTTAAGCCAGTTTTTTCACTCTCTTCTTTCACTTTCATCAAGAGGCTTTTTAGTTCTTTGCTTTCTGCTATAAGGGTGGTATCATCTGTGTATCTGAGGTTATTGATATTTCTCCTGACAATCTTGATTCCAGCTTCTGCTTCATCCAGCCCAGTGTTTCTCATGATGTACTCTGCATATAAGTCAAATAAGCAGGGTAAAAATATACAACTTGACATACTCCCTTCCCTATTTGGAACCAGTCCATTGTTCTATGTCCAGTTCTAACTGTTGCTTCTTGACCTGCATACAGATTTCTCAGGAGACAGTTCAGGTGGTCTGGTATTCCCATCTCTTGAAGAATTTTCCACAGTTTGTTGTGATCCACACAGTCAAAGCCTTCGGCATAGTCATAAAGCAGAAGTAGATGTTTTTCTGAAAATAGAGCTTTTAGGACCCAACATTTACTAAGTACCTACTCTGTTCCAGAATCTTTATTAGAAGATTCCACTTCTCTTCATTCATTGAAATTTCTTGCTAAACCAAAAATTCCTTCTTATCTCTATATTACAGATAAGACAATGGAGGCCCAGAGAATTAAAGGGATCCAAAGTCATAGAGTGAAGAAATACAAGAGCTAGGCTTTAACTTTTTACCTCTGTGAGCAATACGATATCCACAGTGCCACAGTAGCATCACTCCAAAAAGCCAGGAAATCCCAAGGGCCTTCCTCTGGGGAGAAGAGAGGAGGTGGGGGGCAGAGGGAGGAGGAGAGGAGTAGTGCCTGTAGTAACTGGAAAAGGGAATGGAGGGGAGGCGCTCTTGAGAGCTCGTTTTATTTTCTGCCTGGATCTGTCTGCTGGTTACATGGATGTGCTCACTTTGTAAAGATTCATCAAGTATACTCATGATATGTGCACTTGTCTGTATGTACATGTGCATAATATATGTACTTTTTCTGGATATGACTGATTGACTCAGTTGAAAGACCTTAAAAACAGAGCTGAGGCTTCCCTGAAGAATAAATTCTACTTGAAACAGGAGCTTCATCCCCTCCCCTTCTTGACAGCCTGCAGCTATGACTTTCAGACTTGGCTAGACCAGCCTGTACATTGCATAAACTGATTCCTTGTGATAAATCTCTTTAATATATATCTCCTACTGGTCTGCTTCCCTGGTTGAACCATGATTGATACAGATTGATTTAAGCTGCACTATTTTGGGCTCTCATCCTACAAGATACTGAGTCTAAATATATCCTTGGTTGCATGTTTCCTCAATAAATAAAAAGTGGTTTGGTGGTGGGGACATGGGAGGTGAGTTACACTTATTGAGGGTGTCTCAGGACCCAGTATTTCTACATGCATTGTCTCTACTCATCCTTACCAAAACCCATATAAGGTCAGTATTACAAAGGGACTGAAACCCACAGAAATCATGTTAACTTGCTTAAGGTCACCCAGTTAATAGTCAGCAAAAGCAGGATTGGAGTGTGGATCCATTTAAGTCAAAGTCAAAACTAACCATGCTGCTTCCCTAGGAAGATAAACATTTTATAATCTTGTCAGTTTTTACTATAAAGTTTGCAACTAAGACACTACTGTGGCATGGAAAGTAAAGGGTAAATCAGTAGATAATCCAATATAGTTAAAGGATTGGGTAATATCTGGAGGATAATCAAATTCTTCCTTAGGCTTTGACAGAAACATATAAAACTCAATTTTTATAACAGACTGTTGAATTTCTCAGAGGGATGCTGAAATAGATGCCTGAGTGACCCAGAGGGTTCATTTAAGTATCTCCATTATAGGATTTGGGCTTCAATTTAAAGGGGAAGAAAAGTGATTCACATTAAACCAAACAAATCAGGGTCTGAAATGTAGCCAAATGCCAATCTGACACTTAATGGCTTATCCAGAAATACTTCACAGTTACTTTTCTATCCTCAGAGTCTCTTCCTTCAAGAAATTCACCTTGATTATTCTGTGTCTTTAAAGTCCTGAAATTGAACAGTCAGAATCTCAGTTCCATTTAAGCCTGCTTCCCTTGGAGCCCAGGGCAACCTGTTACTTAAATATAATGGATGAATTTCCCTGTATTTCAATGATTTGGGTGACATTTCCTTGACATTCACAATATGTCTATAAATTAGAAGTGCTATAGTTTTAACACAAAATGAATAAAATGATCAAAAGAATCCTCCAGTTACTGCCTACCCTGGAGAAGGAGAAGCCAATCTGATTGCTATTCTCAACACAGATCAAGTTACACACTGAGGCATGAGGAAAGCACTAATAAATTGCCTTTTCTCATTATATTTTGGTTTACTTTTATGTCTTGTCATTCATGTAATTACTCATTGTCTTCTATTGTGGCATATTATAGAAAACCTTGATTAATCCATTGAAACCCTCAATTTACCATAATAGCAACCAGAAATTGTTTTCAGCTATAGAGAGGCAAATGACAACATAACAACCTATATCAGGGTTCTTTTGTTTCTTTTTTTTTTCTCCTTTTTCTTCTTTTATTTATTTTTTTAAGCACACCATCTCTTAACAATAGAACATATAAACCCAATCTAGAATATTCATATGTAAAAGGGCCAGACAATAACAAATTCAAGGAAGATGCTTTTTTCCAAATTTCTGGAGACTGAGGATTATGTTCTCCAAGGAAAATCTCTATCCTTTCTTGTTATGATACAGACCCAAAATTCATATGCTAAAACCCCAAAGTGATGGTACTAGAAAGTGAGGCCTCTGGTAAGTAAATAGGTTTAGATGGGATTCCCAGGTGGTGCTAGTGATAAAGAACCTGCCTGCCAATAAAGAAGACATACGAGACACGGGTTCAGCCCCTGGGTTGGGAAGATCTGCTGGAGGAGGGCATGGCAACCCACTCCAGTAACCTTGCCTGGAGAATCCCATGGACAGAAAAGCCCAGTGGGCTACAATCCACAGACGTTGCAAAGAGTCAGACACAACAGGAGCACCCACTCATGAGATCGTGAGAGCGAAGCCCATGATGAGATTCATGTCCTTATATGAAGAGGAATAGACTGGAGCCCTCTCTCTCTTCACAACATAAAAATAGAGCAAGAAGGCGACAAACCAGGAAGAGAACCCTCACCAGTCCACAACCATGCTGGCACCCTGATCTTGCACTTCAGCCTCCGGAACTGTGAAGATAAATGTCTGCTGCTGAAGCCACCTGGTTTGTGGTGCTCTGTTACAGCAGCTCAAACTAAGACATCTCCCACGGCACAGGAGTGGAAGATGCATTCTGAGGCCTACCTCGAATAAAGATTTTGGGTGATAAGAATCACGGTTGCACAAGCTAGGCCCTGACCTAAGTACTTCACTGATACAAGGTGCAGTGCTACAAGGTAAGTATCAGTGTTATCCCCGTTTAACAGAGGAGGAAAGTGAGACACGAACACATTTAGTTGTTACTCAGGGACATACAGTTAGCCAGTAGCAACGCCAGGATTCAACCCCAGGCAGCTAGCTTTTCAGCAGTATTATGTCTCTCCTCGTATTGCATTGCACATTACTTACACATTTTAGGACCTTCAATACCCAATCTACATTAACTACCTGAGGATTAAAAATAGATTGAAAATAAAATACTACATAAACTTGACAGAGTGGTAGGGGGAGGATGCCTGAGAATATATTGAACAGACCAATCACAAGATCTAGAACAGGAAAAAGCAACCACCAGCCATACTCTTTTACACACATATCCCAAGGAAAATATCGAGAAAACAACTGCCTCTTAACCTTCAACAGGAATTGAGTCCACAACCAAACTCAGCTTTTAGACCAATAGGAAAATCATTAAATGAATAAAATATGACAACACATCTCTAAAGCTCTGTGGTAACAAGAATTCAAATAAAGGGGTATTCTACTTAGCCATCTAGTAACTAGAGAATTTCGTTATCCAGAACACCTGGTCCCTTTAGTCTTGCAGTGACTCAGGGTTTTGAGTAAATCTACTTAGCTCTTGGATGTTAGGTAAGACAGTTGCAGCGTTTGCCTTGGGAGCTGATACGCAGGGGCCACCACAGATAACCCATGCCTTTGTGAGTCAGTGTTACTGTGGTATCTTGTCATTTTCACTTTGGAATTTTATCTGCTACTTCTAGTTAAAGAGGAAAGGCCTGAAATGTGTGTTTGTAAAATATATCCAGGACAACACTTCTATTTTGGAACTCTTCACTGGTTAAATAAAACCCTCCAACAACTGCTAGATGGGAGAGGAATACCGATCATTTCAGAAGCTGAGAAATATATGACGAGCTACTACTTCAGTTCTTGAAAAATAAGCCCATTGAAAGCTAGCTAAGGTTGTGTTACTCTGAATGAAATGCTAAACCTAAGCTGCATTCCTTGTCATCGGTGAGAAAGAATGTGCAGAGTGCCTCAAAGGATGCAATTTTGCTTGAATGTTATTATGAAGTGCCTTCATTTTTGAAGGAAAGATTTCTTCTTGCTTATATAATATCTGTAGTCTCATTTTGGTGCAATGCCTTCTCAAGTTCCCTGGAATGATTATAATGTTGTACCTCAACAAGCTCTTTTACACAGTGTACATGCCAGAGGAATCAGATATAGTGTTAGAATTCATCATGCACAATCTAAGAAATAGGGGCTGTGCAGTCATATCAGCACATGTTACAAGATATATTTCCATTTTTTTCATGTCCCTCTGAATTTATTTGACAGAATTTCAGAGGGGAAAATGTGTTTGCCGGAGGGCAGGTTGTTTTTGCTTCTTGGAGTCAGCAAAGATACTGAGAGCCTTTCAACTATCTTTGCCATTATTTAAACCTCATCACCTCATACATCTAGCCACACTCTGCCTCAGCAGCAGTGGGCTTCCTTTCCTAAATTGTCCTTTGTCTTAAGTGTTTCTCAAGATACTTCTAACCAGATTTAGACATTTCAAAGTCACAGCTAGTCTTAAAACACCCTTAAACCAACACTCAGAAAGGAAGCAAAAAATATATACATATATATTTTAATCTAGCTCAATAGCCACCAGACCACATTCTTGAACTCTCCTCAAGTATCAGGTTTCTTCTATTATTTTTAAAAGTCCAATCCCAAGACTCTTTGGCCACTGGAGCTACAATATCTCTCTTTTCTTGTCTTCAAAGGAAGGTTAAATCATAATGAGCATTTGATGATGATTTTACTTCCTCATCTCCCATTTAATACTCAACCCACTGTAGCAATCTTATTCTGCATTTACCATTTCAATAAAATTGTTGTTGCTCTTCTCTTGGCCTGTGATGACCTAATTCAGTGTCATTTTCAAACTTGGTCAACAATAGCATTTGATACTATTACCCATTATCTCCTTCTTGGAATTATCCACTTCCCTGGCATCACTTCCTCCTGATTTTTCTTTTTACATCTCCCATAATTCCTGCTCAGTTCTGTCTACTGACTCCTCTCTTTAACACCTTAATTATTTATTAGAATTGCCTCGCTTGGCCTTTGCTCCTCTCCTCTGATTTGACACACTCTTCCTGAGCAATCTTATTCACATTCATGGCTCCAAAATCTCAATACATTGATGATTTTTCTCAAGCTCATTTTACCAACTGCTTCATGGTCATCTACTCAATGGTTCCACAGAATCTCAAACTTAAGATGTCCAAAACTGAATACACCTTTCCACTCCCAAAAGATGGCTCTTCTCTTTTGATTAATGAAACAACAATCCACAGAGTCAGAAAGCTGAAAGGAATCCCATCATGTTCCTCTGCCCAGGCCACCATCGTTTCTCATCAACATGACTGTGATATGTTTCTAACTGGTCATCCAGAATCTGTCATCACCCACCCCCCATCCTCCACTCTCCATCCTTGTGAAATGAAACCCTTCAAAAGCCCCCCAAAGTCTACAGGTTGAAATCTGAATTCCAGAGTATACAAATTTGGGTTTTTTGGAATTTCTGCTCTTATCGGCCTTTAAAAAATTAGATCTCACACACCTTGGTCTCCTGACTGCTTCCATCTTTTCACTTTACTCATATGCTTTCTATTCATTTGATAATGCTCCTTCTTATTACCCTGAAAAACTAATTCATTCTTCAAGCATCCACTCAAATACCACCCTCTTTGAAAAGTCTTTTCTAGCCTCTTCTAAAAATGTGAAGTGCTTCCTCTCTTGTGCCTTCTCCACAACTTGTTTATTCCTTTATGATAGCATTAATCACTTTGTTGTAACTGTTCTTACAGTGGAGGGCAGGAGTGATGGTTTATTCATCTTTATAGAACCATGTTTCATATATAATAAGAGCTTAATAAATGCTTTAAGAATAGAATGATGCAAGGGTCCTATATAATTCTCTACATTACAGAGAATATGTTTATCTATGAATTTATGTGCAGTTTCCACCTGGAATCCCCATATTAGCTCTAAGGAGATAAAGCCTAGTACTCCTGATTTTAATGGTTCTCCTCACACTCCCTGTCTCGTTGTTTCAGGCACATTTTGGAGAAGTTTTAGTCTGTCCAGTGTCACCCTCCTTCAGCCAATCAGAAATCTTACACTGGAAGACACTTTACAAAGTTGAATCTTACACATGCCAGGGGAAAATGAAGGTTAAGAGCCTTTTCTTTCCTAGCCTGTTGAACAGATACTATCGCAAGGTTATATCAGCTTCTGTTGTTGTCATAACATCTTCACCTGGAATTTCCCTCCATTAGAAGTCCAACCTCATGGAAGATCTCCTGGTGGCATTCCCTTTTCAATGTTATGTAACCCACAGGGCTAACCTCAAGGAAGATCTCTAATGAGTCTTTCAACAGGTCAAATAACTTTTTTATACCCTCTTTACCTAATCAAGAGACTCTATAGGTCTCTCTACGGCATCAGATCAGATCAGATCAGTCCCTCAGTCATGTCCGACTCTTTGTGACCCCATGAATCGCAGCATGCCAGGCCTCCCTGTCCATCACCAACTCCCAGAGTTCACTCAGACTCACGTCCATCGAGTCAGTGATGCCATCCAGCCATCTCATCCCCTGTCGTCCCCTTCTCCTCTTGCCTCCAATCCCTCCCAGCATCAGAGTCTTTTCCAATGAGTCAACTCTTCGCATGAGATGGCCAAACTACTGGAGTTTCAGCTTTAGCATCATTCCCTCCAAAGAAATCCCAGGGCTGATCTCCTTCAGGATGGACTGGTTGGATCTCTTTGCAGTCCAAGGGACTCTCAAGAGTCTTCTCCAACACCACAGTTCAAAAGCATCAATTCTTCGGTGCTCAGCCTTCTTCACAGTCCAACTCTCACATTCATACATGACCACAGGAAAAACCATAGCCTTGACTAGACGGACCTTTGTTGGCAAACTAATGTCTCTGCTTTTGAATATGCTATCTAGGTTGGTCATAACTTTCCTTCCAAGGAGTAAGCATCTTTTAATTTCATGGCTGCAGTGACCATCTGCAGTGATTCTGGAGCCCAGAAAAATAAAGTCTGACACTGTTTCCACTGTTTCCCCATCTATTTCCCATGAAGTGATGGGACCGGATGCCATGATCTTCGTTTTCTGAATGTTGAGCTTTAAGCCAACTTTTTCACTCTCCACTTTCACTTTCATCAAGGGCCTTTTGAGTTCCTCTTCACTTTCTGCCATAAGGGGGTGTCATCTGCATATCTGAGGTTTTTGATATTTCTCCCGGCAATCTTGATTCCAGCTTGTGCTTCTTCCAGCCCAGTGTTTCTCATGATGTACTCTGCATATAAGTTATAAATAAGCAGGGTGACAATATACAGCCTTGACGTACTCCTTTTCCTATTTGGAACCAGTCTGTTGTTCCATGTCCAGGTCTAACTGTTGCTTCCTGACCTGCATACAGATTTCTCAAGAGGCAGGTCAGGTGGTCTGGTATTCCCATCTCTTTCAGAATTTTCCACAGTTTATTGTGATCCACACAGTCAAAGGCTTTGGCATAGTCAATAAAGCAGAAATAGATGTTTTTCTGGAACTCTCTTGCTTTTTCCATGATCCAGCGGATGTTGGCAATTTGATCTATGGTTCCTCTGCCTTTTCTAAAACCAGCTTGAACATCAGGAAGTTCACGGTTCACATATTGCTGAAGCCTGGCTTGGGGAATTTTGAGCATTACTTTAGTAGCGTGTGAGATGAGTGCAATCGTGCGGTAGTTTGAGCATTCTTTGGCATTGCCTTTCTTTGGGATTGGAATGAAAACTGACCTTTTCCAGTCCTGTGGCATAACCATATCCTAAATTATCCAGCCTATTACCTGTGAATCAAACCCATCACTCCACCAGAAGAATGAAGCTCCTTATCATCTTGAAGGGTTTAATCAACATGCATTAATACCATAACAGTAAGAATTTTCACATATTTGCCTTTCCTCTTAAGGATAGCACAGTAATTGGCACAAGCAGCTTCTCAGTATAATTCACACACCCACTTTCTTTCCCACGTGCATCCTTTGCTTTGGTTAGGTTTCTTACTGTGAGGGACATTTAACTACCTATCAGGTATAATCAAATGGGAAGGCTAGACTATTTGTTACCCCAGAAAACAAGTCCAAACCAGGTAATTTAGAGTGGGCTGACCCTAGCATTAAATCTAGAGTTGACCCTGACACCTTGCAATATAAAATCTTATCTGTCAAAATCCTGTGTCCTTTAAGTGAGCTAAGTTGCTAGGCATATCTCCAAAGCAAAGCACATCCAGTAATTTTGTTGATTTCCTAAACTTCTGGCTTTTGCTCATGTTTATTGGCAAAATACACCATTTGTTAATTGGTATAAACATATTTTAGGTGTATCTTTTGTATAAATATTTTAGGTTTAGGGTGTTTTTCCTTGATTCTATGGATACTTTATATTCTCTGAGAACTTTTCCACTTGGAACATGTTACTTAAGAAATAATTTATATACTGCCTTGAGGTTATACCTACTCAGTGATAATCCAAAAAGAAAAAAGACCAAAGGCCAAGATATGAAAAACCCAGAAGAAGATCTGTAGTGCACATGCCAGAATTCATTCTAATTGAAGAGAGAAACTTAATGCCCACTACTGACAGGAAGTAGGGAACTGGCTAATGAATGTGGTTGTACATACAACAGGCTTCACACTCTCTAATGAACAATTATCTTTTATAGTTCGCTAGACAAGAGCTCCCTTTGCCTCCTAGTTTAACTCCTCCACAGAAGAGTACATTTGTTTTCCTGCCCTTGACCTTTTAAGCCAAATGGATATTAAAGCATTTTAATGTTTGCTCTGAAATCAGGCACATTAGTGTGCAACAGAACATCTGGGCCTTAGTCCTTGTCCTCAAAGATTGTTTCTATTTTCTCCTCCTTGCTTTATATCCATCACTTGCTCATGAGTGAGGGAAAGAATTCCCTCTTTAAAATGAAATTCAGAGCTTACACATACTGACCAGTTAAACAGATACAATAATAACTGCAAGCCTCAAATTTCTTTAAGGGAGAAAACAAAGGAGAGAAGATTGAGTAGGAAGTGAGGTTTCAGATGTTTACAGTTATGTAAAGTTTAAAAATAAAATAAAATTAAAAAAAAAAACTTACCTGCAACAGAGAAATAAATAAATAAATAAATAAATCCTCCCTCCTGTTACTGTAATCACTGGTATTATTCATTTAACTTAAACATAAACATATTTATAAATACATATACATATATGTATGTAATCAAGTATATTGTTGCCATTATTATTTTAAATAAGCTGTTATTTGTAGATTAATCAAGAATAAGAAAAATAAAAGTTCTTATTTTACTTGAAAAATAAATAAATAAATAAATAAAATAAAAAATAAAGCAAAGTACTTGCTTTGGAAACACATATGTTAAAAAACAGAGAAGAATATTTGAAGGAAATATGTGAAATTTTAACATCTATTAAACATGATCAGGAGTCAAAGCTGGCACAATGGTAAAGAATCCACATGCTGATGCAAGAGATGCAAGAGATGTGGGTATGATCCCTGAGTCGGGGAGATCCCCTGGAATGGGAAATGGCAACCCACTCCAGTATTTTTGCCTGAAAAAATTCCATGGACAGAGGAGCCTGGTAGGCTACAGTTCAAGGGGTCTCAAAGAGTCAGACACAACTTAGCAACTCAACAACAACAACAAAATATGATTGGGAATAAGTGGTTGCCTATTACATCATTTTCTGGGTTTTTTCTGCATGTTTGGAATAAACTAATATTGGAAGAAATGGTCTGTCTCCAGCTAGACAGACAATGGTCTGTCTTCAGCCAGACAAGACAAATTACAATAGCAATAAGATTTAGGATTTCCCACCTTCTAAATGTCCAGTATTCTTTGCCAATTCCTATCTCTGATTAAACTCTAGTCCTACCTCCAGATTGACCAGAATTGCTGCAAAACACCTTGAAACTGTTCACTGATCCATTACAAATTCATTCCAACAGGTCTAAGTTAGACACTCACTGTTTCTTAGCAACTTGTTTTATTTCTCCACTTAAATCAACTGTTATCATGTTGCCCACTTGAACTCTCTCAAAGTCTTTCTACTTTTCTCTGACCTCATCACCCATAAAGCTTCCCAGATGGCTCAGTGGTAAGGAATACACCTGCCAATGCAGGAGCCACAAGAGATGTGGGTTCAATCTCCGGGTCAGGAAGATTCCCTGGAGAAGGAAATGGCAACTCACTCCAATATTCTCGCCTGGAAAATTCCATGGACAGAGGAGCCTGGTGGGCTACAGTCCATGGAAGTCACAAAGAGCTGGACATGACTGAGCACACATACCAGTATTCTGACCAAGATAATCAAAGAGTTGAGCACAAACACACACAACACCCTTATCTCATTTCCTGAAAGATCTTTGCAAAATTTGTTGAGCTCTCCTAAGCTTCTTAGCTTCAAGGGTACTTTTCAAGGTAAATGTCTTAAATTCATGCTTTCTATTGCTGTGATATTTCTCCAAGAATTCCGGGTGTGGTACCATATCTTGATATCTTGTTCATAGAATTAACAAGATTAAGGTTATGGAAGAGTTCAGTATGTCCTATAACACTGCGTCAAGTATCTGAGCATGGCAAAAAGACCCTAACACGATCCTTCTCCCCAGAGCATGTCCACTTCCTGTGTTTCGCAACTTTAAATAATTATCTCCGCTTCAGTGCAAGAGAGACACATGACCTGATTCTAGAACGTGTAACAGGTGACAGGATGTCATGCCCGTGTTTACATCACATCACACAATATTCCATCTTAGCAGTCTGGAGTGCGATTCTCCTCATCGTCCTACTAAATAAAGCAAGTAGCCGTACTGAGGAGGCTAGTGACAAGAAACTGCGGGAGGGATCTAGCCAAGAGCCAATAAGGAGTCTGGGCCCTTCATAGTACCTCCTCAAGGAAATGAATCCTACCAACTTGAATGAGCCTGGAAGCAAAATCTTCCCAGTGGAATCTCCAGGTGAGAATGCAGCCCAGCCAACACCTTGGATGCAGTCTTGTGTAACCCTGATCAGAATGCCCTTAAATTAAGCCTTGTCTAAACTTTTGACTCACTCAGACTATGAGATAACAAATAAGTACTGGTTTAAGCCAAGTTTTAATTATGAAAAATAATACTCTGGGTTAGAGGAATTCCCTCTGAGGTGCTGCCACAGAAAAGCGGAGGTTCAATGATATAACACAGGAAGTGTCATGGAATTTTGTTTTTACTTAATAGTAGAGAGTACATACATATTCAGTTTAGCACACAAGCAGTCAGTTCAGTTCAGTTCAGTTGCTCAGTAGTGTCTGACTCTTTGTGACCCCATGAACCGCAGCACACCAGGCCTCCCTGTCCTTCACCAACTCCCAGAGTTCACCCAAACCTATGTCCATCGAGTCGGTGATGCCATCCAACCATCTCATCCTCTGTCATCCCCTTCTCCTCCTGCCCTCAATCTTTCCCAGCATCTGGGTCTTTTCAATGAGTCAGCTCTTCGCATCAGGTGGCCAAAGTATTGGAGTTTTAGCTTCAACATCAATAAACAACATCAGTAAACACAAGCAGTAAACATTAATAATTCTGAAGCCCTACTATGGGTCAGTGCTCTGTTGAGCACTCTGCATGTACTGTCTCATTTAATCCTCATAACAACAACTTATGAGGTAGGTATCATTGTGACTCCATGTCAGAGATGAGAAAATTTAAGCAGATCAATGCCAAGTGATTTGTCCAAGACCTCACAGCATGTAACAGACAGTACTAAAATCAAACTCCAGCCTGTCTCTTTCTGAGTCTTAGCTATTAACCATCACCACAGTGAGGATGTGTGCATGCTAAGTAGCTTCAGTCATGTCCAGCTCTTTGCGACCCCCTGGACCGTAGCCCACCAGGCTCCTTTGTCCATGGGATTCTCCAGGCAAGAATACTGGAGTGAGTTGCCATTTCCTTCTCCAGGGGATCTTTCCAACCCAGGGATCAAACCTGAGTCTCTTACGTCTCACTGCATTGGCAGACAGGTTCTTTACCACTAGCGCCACCTGGGAAGCCCCTCGGTGAGGATAATGAAGATCAAGACAGAGAGCGCTAGGTGGGAAAGGTGATTAAAGACCAAAAGGAGAGATATAGACAGACATGGGGCAAAAAAAAACAGCCACTTTGAGGTAAAAAGAAAGCAGGCAGCAACATTTTGCAGAACAACATAAATTACACATTTTTCATAGTATCAGTGGGAAAAAAATTCTAAAAATTACCTTTAAGTGAAGAAGTTATACCCTTGGGCAGAAGACAGTGGGCAAAAATAATATGCAGCATACAGACGAGGATCAGAGGAAGGTCAGCTAAACTTGGTCACTATAAGAACATTCAAACCAAATAAAAACAAAAACTATTTCTCTGGTAAAGAGTTTTCACTAAGAAACTGGAAATGTATATCAAAAACCATTGTCCAGTTTCATTCTTTGTGGTATTAAACTGTATGAACTGAAGTTCTCTTTCCAGAATGGGGAATCAGATTGTCCAGAAATTCCTTTGTTCCTTACTGCTACTGCTAAGTCACTTCAGTCGTGTCCGACTCTGTGCAACCCCATAGACGGTAGCCCACCAGGCTCCCCCGTCCCTGGGATTCTCCAGGCAAGAACACTGGAGTGGGTTGCCATTTCCTTCTCCAATGCATGAGAGTGAAAAGTGAAAGTGAAGTCGCTCAGTCCTGTCCAACTCTTCGTGACCCCATGGACTGCAGCCTACCGTCCATAGGATTTTCTAGGCAAGAGTACTGGAGTGGGGTGCCATTGCCTTCTCCATTTGTTCCATAATAAAGTTCTAAATTAGAGAACGCCTCATATTGTTCTAGATGAACAACTGGATTGGGGTGGCTCAAATGGTAAAGAATCTAACTGCAATGCAGGAGACCCAAGTTCAATCCCTAGGTCGGGAAGATCCCCTGGAGAGGGGAATAGCCACCAACTCGAGTATTCTTGCCTGGAAAATTCCATGGACAGAGGAACCTGATAGGCTACAGTCCATGGGGTCCCAAAGAGTCAGACACAACTGAGAAATGAACACTTTCACACTTTTACTTTCAAGATTCTTAGCCAAAATTCTCATGGTCAGAGTAGGCAAAACTCTTTATTCGAGTCTATAGTAACAAGGTGTGTTCTGCCCAGGTAAGTTTATTTTATAAGCCATAAATGGTATGATCCAAGAAGGGGAACCAGAATCAGCTCTCAGTATTTCACAGGAAAACTCAACAAGCCCAGATGGCAGAAGATCTAAGAGTGCAGCCAAGACCAAAGCTGAAGATCAGTAACCAGAGAAAGCGGGTACCTAAGGGGAGCAAATAGGTAAGAATCAGACTGAAATGTGAACCAAGTACGGAGTCAGTCTGCTTGCCTTTGCTCCAGAGCTCGTTTTCCTTGGTTAAGCAAGACCCTAGTCAGAGAACATCCTACCCAGCTGGACGGTAGCCTTGCCTGCTAAATTAACTACCTCAGCAATGCTGCTGGATTAGTATCCCTCAAAACGTGGTTTATGTCCTTGGCCGACACACTCTGAAAACAAAGCAAGAGCGGCAAGCCTTCTCTGAGCAAGCAGTTTACAACCAGGTTTTTCTTTTACGAAAGACAAACATTGCTGAGGCATGCAACTACTTCCAGCGGCACTGGATCCATGACCACAATGATGCTTTCCAGACTGTCACCCACTTATTGATTCCTATGTCTGTGTAGTAAATGATAAAGGACTCTTCTTCCCACGGACACGTTGCCTTATTGTGTTGCAATAGTTCTGTTTAATGCCAGATGAGCAGTTGCATGTCATCAGTTAGGATTTCTGATCTGCAGCCTGGATGTGAAGTGGTTGGTTAGTAGAAAACATGTCTCAGAAATGTGGTGTGAGAAGTTGCATAGTGGCTGTAAGGCATCCGAACTAAAGCCATGCCAGCTAAACTCCTATCATGTTGCCATTGAATCTTTCTGAGCTTCATCTTTGCTCCCTCCATGTCCTGTCTGGGATCACTTGCTGTTCTTTTTGGCCCCCAACCCAGATTTGCTCCTAGGACTCTTGATCTGTTCTCATCTTACTATTTCATTTTTTGTTCCTAACTCAGCTATCCGCCTTATAATTGGCTGTGATTCTGCCCCAAACTCAGCCATGCCCATATTGCTCTACTGAAACTTCTCAGGTCAAATTAAATGAAAATTTCATCATAATGAAAATACAATTATTTTTTCTGTAGTTCTTAGTATACCTCTTTGCCGGTTTGACACTTATGACACTTTCTGTTTCCATTACATTGCTCCTTTCTAGTTTTTCTCCTACCTCTTACTCCTCCTGTTGATCTCTCTCCTCTATGTTTTCCTCTGATTACTAGTTAAGTGTCTTCCTCAGAACCCTAACAGTCTTCATCCCATCACCATGAGGGTATGACATCCATGCCTATAGCATCAGTTCATTGGATACCTTTATGGTCTTTACTTCGAAGGCAATGGCACCCCACTCCAGTACTCTTGCCTGGAAAATCCCATGGATGGAAGAGCCTGGAAGGCTGCAGTCCATGGGGTCGCTGAGGGTCAGACACAACTTCACTTTCACTTTCACTTTCATGCTTTGGAGAAGGAAATGGCAACCCACTCCAGTGTTCTTGCCTGGAGAATCCCAGGGATGGGGGAGCCTGGTGGGCTGCCATCTATGGGGTCACACAGAGTCGGACACGACTGAAGTGACTTAGCAGCAGTAGCAGCAGCAAAACATATTATTTCACTTAGATGTGGAATCTTAAAAAAAAAAAAAAAACAAATGAATAAGAGTAACAAAATAGAAACAGTGTCCTAGATACAGAGAATAAAATCTGTTTTTTCCCTGTAATAAGGGTGGTAAGGGGATAAGTAAAATAGGTAAGAGAAATTAAGAGATGCAAACTTCCAGTAACAAAATAAATGAGTCACGGGGATGGTATGTCTAGCACGGGGAATATAGTTAATAATAATGCAATATCTCTGTATGGTGACAGATGGTAACTAGATTTATTGTAGTGATGATTTTGTAATATATAGAAATACTAAATCACTGTGTTATGGCACCAGGAACCAATATACTGTTGTAGGTCAACTGTACGTCAAAAAAAAGAAAACAAGACTCATAATTATTTACCTACTGCAAACTTCTTTAACTCCATCTCCTAGAATTCCCCAAATACACCCCTTTTTTTCCAGCTATATAGACTGCTGTAAACCTGTGAATGTCTTCAAACATCCTTAAAATGAGCTCTCCCATTCCAAAACTCCATTTTTTGTCTAGCTATTTCCTATTTATCTTCAAAACTCTGTTCAGATGTCACCACTTCCAAAAAACCGCTTCTAATTCACCCCTTTACTTCCAGGTCTAATTTCACTTTCATTGTGTGTTCCTCTGGTAGGCTGCAGTCCATGGGGTCGCGAAGAGTTGGACAGGACTGAGCGACTTCACTTTCACTTTTCACTCTCATGCATTGGAGAAGGAAATGGCAACCCACTCCAGTGTTCTTGCCTGGAGAATCCCAGGGACGGGGAAGCCTGGTGGGCTGCCGTCTATGGGGTTGCACAGAGTTGGACACGACTGAAGCGACTTAGCAGCAGCAGCAGTGCATTTATAATTCCACCCCACTAGACTATGAGATCCCTAAAAACAGAAAAGTATCCATCAATCCATTCCTAGCATTCAACAGGCATTTAATAAACATATTTTTTAAAATCAAGGGGAAAAGGAAAGAAAGGGAGGAAAGGAAGGTAGATTTGAAAAACCTACCTTAGAAATTAAATTTCAGGTTGATTATTGGAAGACAAATGTAGCTGTAGAGTTAATGGCCTACTTCCCTGGTGGCTCAGAGGTTAAAGCGTCTGCCTGCAATGCGAGAGACCCAGGTTCAATCCCTGGGTTGGGAAGATCCCCTGGAGAAGGAAATGGCAACCCACTCCAGTAATCTTGCCTGGAGAATCCCATGGAGAGAGGAGCCTGGTAGGCTACAGTCCACAGGGTCACAAAGAGTCGGACACGACTGAGAGACTTCACTTTCACTTTCACTTTTCACCCCCCACCTAAATTAAGTAAATTCTGAGTCTTGTAGACATCAATTAATAAAATGAAATCTAACTTCTAGAAGAATCATCTGCCTCCTTCAAGCAAAAATTGATAAAAATAGCCCCAAGATAGCACAAAGTCTGTTCCAGCCACATCTCCTTATAGGAGATTGTTAACAATAAGAAAATGAATCAACCAAAGGGACCTGAGGAAGGGTCTTGGAATTAAAAGAAAAAGAAGAAGCACTATAGTGGAACTTCTTGGGGTCATTCTACCCATATCAATTCTGAAGTTAAGTCCGTCTCATTCTTTACTAATTCCAGAGACAGCCACTTTACATTCATTGTGGTAATTATTAGGAGCTATTCACACAAGAATATTTGTGTGAGTGTACATGTCTCTGTGTCTGTGTGACTTTTTATTATTAGAATATGTCTATTTATTAGAGTCATTCAGGATCTATGATTAACATATGTGTTGAAAATTTAGTAATGTTCCCTCTTGTACTTTGTCCTAAACCTTCCTTACCAAGGGTTTACACATACAGAAATAATATCAGCCTTTTGATTTTATTCCCAATTTCCAATCTAATAGATTGCCTTGACTTCTATGCCATTAATTCAACTAAAATAAACTCATCTTTCTTGTCTTCCTTTAATAGACTTCACCAACTGAATCCTCTAATTCTATTATGTTCTTAGGTGAAGTCGCTCAGTTGTGTCCAACTCTTTGCAATCCCAAGGACTATAGCCCACCAGGCTCCTCTGTCCATGGAATTATCCAGGCAAGAAGACTGGAATGGGTTGCCATTTTCTTCTCCAGGGATCTTCCCCACCCAGGGGTCGAACCCAGGTCTTCTGCACTGCAGGCAGACTCTTTAGTGCCTAAGCCACCAGGGAAGCCATTATGTTCTTAGCCTTCTTATAATTCCCTATGCTCCAAGCTCAAATCATCTTTAACCTCTCCCTCTCCAGCACTCTTAATAACATACATACATATTCAGTCAATTACCAAGCCCTATCGAATATAACTCTAAAGCTCATCTTAAATTTATCTCTAATTCTTTATTCTCATTGATGCCATCATAGTTCACGTCCTTATTTCTAACCAGTACAATTTTTTTCTAATCTACACAATGCTTTTTCCTAATCTATATTATTGTCTAATAGTATCAGTTCAGTTCAGTTCAGTTCAGTCGCTCGGTCATGTCCAACTCTTTGCGACCCCATGAATTGCAGCACGCCAGGCCTCCCTGTCCATCACCAATTCCTAGAGTTCACTCAAACTCAACGTCCATCGAGTCAGTGATGCCATCCAGCCATCTCATCCTCTGTCGTCCCCTTTTCCTCCTGCCCCCAATCCCTCCCAGCATCAGAGCCTTTTCCAATGAGTCAACTCTTCGCATGAGGTGGCCAAAGTACTGGAGTTTCAGCTTTAGCATCATTCCTTCCAAAGAACACCCAGGTCTGATCTCCTTTAGAATGGACTGGCTGGATCTCCTTGCAGTCCAAGGGACTCTCAGGAGTCTTCTCCAACACCACAGTTCAAAAGCATCAATTCTTTGGCGCTCAGCTTTCTTCACAGTCCAACTCTCACATCCATACATGACCACTGGAAAAACCATAGCCTTGTCTAATAGTATAATCTATATCATTTTCTAGCCTATACTATTGCAACAGCCTTCTAACTTCTAATCTTCGATCCTTTTCCACTTTATCCAATGCTACACATTGCTGCCAAAATAATCTTCTTAAATCTGTCCTACAAAGCAGAGTTCTGATTGTGTCACTTTGTGACACTTGTAAGAATATCAAATGAAGATAAGATGGCACAATTCAAAATATTTTTGAAACTCAAAATTGCTTACTGAATAAAACTCAAGTGCCTTGTCACAGCATTCAGAGAATTACAGGATCATGAAATTGTTAAAAAAGGAACTTAAATATCATCTTGTACAAGGGCCCCAAGTTCTATCCCAAAGTATCCTTTCCTGTCTTATCTTTTTAATTACCTTTAACATGCCCTATACTCTAGTCAGATTAAACTTATTATCACTTATTTGACATTTATGCCTCAACGGCTATTCTCAAACTGTTTCCTCTGCCTGAAGTCCCTTCCCCTGAAATCTCTCTGTCAAAATGTACTCATCCTTCTAAGTTCCAGGTCAAATGTCCCCTCTTTCATTAACCCCTCCCTGATCCCTGCAAATGAAAAGTCATCTATCCTCTAAACTTTTACAACCCTGTTCGAATCTTTTCTTAAGGCACTAGAGCATCCTACCCTATATTATAAATACCATGAATATCTCTCATTACTGCCACTTGGCTATGAATTCCCAGAAGATAGAGACCTCAGTGTACGTATTTGTATCCCCTCTAAATATTTTCTCCTACCCTTTAGGAAAAATAAATTACTGTTTGTAAGTTGTTATTTACTCTGTTAAAAAAAATTGATAAAAGTGAAAATTTTCAACTGAGATTTCTCTTTTTAATTACCAGCCACTATCATAAATTTGGGAAAGAATAATTTTGAAGCCTAGATTTATACCAAGTAGTAAACAGTGTCTCAGATTATTAAACAATTTTATTCAAAAAATATTTACATGCAAGAAGCTCTGTGCCAGTGCTTAGAAAATACAAAGCTATAACCCTATTCATTAAGAAGAACATAGACTAATGAGATAAAACTAAATTTGTCATAACTGCAACACCAGTGTAAGCGCCATATGAGGAACAAATTGTTGGAAGCATTTAAACAAGTGTAAAACTCTAGGGGAAATCTCTAGAGGAGTGAGAAGCATATGGACTTAGAAGTCATTAAGGCTGTTTGAATCCTGGCTGACTTCTTTTAAATAGTGTAATCATGGGCAAAACATTTAATTATGCTAGGTCTCAGATTTCTCAACTGTAAAATGGAAATAATACCTACATTTGGCTAATATTCCTAAAATATAGTAAGTGATCAAAAAGACCTTCCCTCCTTCATTTCCTACAGATCTAAAAAAAAAAAAATCAAAGAAATACACCGCAGCTCTGGATTAATTTTAGTTCAAAGTGTTAAATTTGGGATGATTTGAATTCTCTCACCATACCACACTTCACAACGACATCCCTAGGAGAAAGTAAAATGAAGCCAGAGTAATTAAAAGCCACAGTTCTGGGGCTATCACAGGGCCAGGGCTGATTCACTGAAAAGACTGAGAACTTCTCTGAGGATGATAATTTCAGTTTGGGGTAGCAAAATCAAGTGCCATTAATCTAGTGTATCAGAGTCAGTTCTATTTGGTTTCTCATGTTGATTAATAATTGAGGCCATATCTCACAGTTATAAATATGCTCCAGCCCTGAAATGTTCCCAATAAATTTACCATCATTCTTAAATGAACATTTTACTGTCAGAACACAGTTTCCTCTTTCTGTTATATTGGCATTGAGCAATACGCGTTTAAACAACTCCAGTAAAAGCACCAAAATAGGTGTTTCAACATGCCATTGAGGAAAGTCCAGTTTTAATAAGCAGTTTAAGTCTTCCTCCTCCCAGTTCTCCAGCTTCTCTGGACCCCTTTTAGCAGCACAAACTTCTCCAAGTGGAGGAGAACCAGGCATTGCCCCAGACTACTTACATTACAAACCTAAGGAGACATCAAACTCAATTATAAACCTAACTACCTGTTTCAAGTCTGTTGTTTCTCTCAATTTCATGGCCTTGAGATTAATGGCAACCCTAAAGCAGGCTGGATTCTGGGTGAGGATCAAAGAACCATCAGAATTCACTGTTCTCTGATAGGAGACAGGAAATCGGGATCTAGATCTTAAACAGCTCTCAGTGTATAGAGTGCCTGATTATCCACTCTCAAAGGTACCAACTCGATTTGATTTAGCACACATTTATCAAATGCCTGTGTGTGCCAGGAATTCTGGTAAGCATTAAACATAAAAACACAAATAAGACAAAGTATGACTTCTAAGTGCTTAGAAAACTGAAACGCTGAGGCAAGTTGTTACAGGCATGAACTTTTTTAAAAGTAAAATAAAATAAGACTTCAAGGATCGTAAAGGAAAAAACCCTGGGAGAGATGGTACGTGGGTTCTCCAGCCCACGGTGTCCAGGCCTAGGAACCAGGTCATCCACTTGAGCTCATCACTGTCCCTTGTGATCTGGGCAGCTCTCTCCTGTGCTCTGCTCTAAACATAATATAACAACGTGGTTCCTGCCCTCAAGGCTAACAATTCAGGCTGAAGAGACAGTTTGTTCTGACACATTCCTAAATAAGCTTCAAATGTACAAGAGAGAAGCCAGATCAAATCTAAAGAAGCAGCCTCAGAAACACAGTAAATCTATGATGACTGACTGACCTTACTTACCACCTATAAAAATCATTTTTCTTCCAGAGACAGTCAATGCACTCATAGTCACCACTGTGCCAAAGCAAGCAACGTGATCAATCTGTTTATTCCAAGCTGATACCTGGTCTAAACGCAATATGGTTTAAATAACCTCAAACATGTTTATAGCCTCCAGGAGAATTTGCATATTTTTGATGAGACTCGTACACCATCTTAAAAAATACTTCATTCATTCAACAAATAACTATTGAGTTCCTGGTACTTGCATAACACTGCACAAGGTATTAGCATGTATAAATGAGAAAGCTCTCCCCATGGGGCATTTACTATCAAAAATAAACTTTACAAAGTTAAAATTTAATATTTTTTACTTGCTTCTGATTGCATGTATTTATCCTAATTACATAATTAGATGCAATCATCCTGAAAACAAAAGGGAAACTGAATTTTATTTTAAGAAGGCTCTCAAGGCACAAGATTAAAAAAAAAAAAAACTAGTATGTGAGCCAAATGCCAGAAGCCAAAATTTAAATCTAAACTATGAATATCAAAAAAGACTACAAAAGGCAACAATAAAAATTTATGTCTAGGGGTAAAAAGAAGTGGTAATCATAGAGTACATAGGAAAAAAAAACCCATAGTGTGTGGTGTACTCTATTGCAATAGAGAGGAAGTGAAACTCTGAAATTCCATCAAATCCCTATCATGTGTGTATCAAGGTCTAAAGACGAGAAGTAAGTAGGGTAGTAAATCTGGTGGTTCAACTTTACTAGATTGGTTGGTAAAAGAATAGGGATAGTTAGGGAGTTGCTATTAAGAGAACTTTATTAAGGCTTTGAAATTCAAATATAATTTAAAAAAATTTTTAATTAAGATATCCAGTAAAGAACTACTGTACCAATTAGTACATTACTTTGGTATTGCTTCTGAGTTTGGGAATCATAAATCTTACCCTTTTATATTGCCAGAACTAACAGAAAGTCTCATATTCAATAGACCACTGAGAAACATTTGTCATTAGTGATTATGATTGTATATGTGTGAATAATTTATGAATACACCTTACACATGTATTGATATTTGAGTACTTTAAACACATCAACTCTGATCTTCACAACAACCCTGAAAAATATAGGTAGCATTATTCTCTCTATCTAAGGAAACTGCATTTATGAGAGGGTAAATTTCTTGACCAAAGTGAAACATTAAAAGTAGCAGGGCCAAGTTTCAAACCAAGGTATATATTTAAAATGCAATGTGTGCAAACCATAATATCCTGGAACAAGCAACAGTAATGTTTCTCTAAACACCAAAATTCCTACCAGTGAATAAAATGCTCTGTTTTCTAAGTTCCTTTACAGAACACTTGCTGAGTTAAATAGTACATAAACCAGACACAGAGAACCAGATTCCAATTCACTGATGATAAAGAATATTTACCCTAGCAACTTTGAAAATATTCCTTATAGTTAATTTGAACATGGCATCAGTTTGCAGGGCTAACTCATTAGAACTCAGAACTCCCTCCTTTTCCAACCCAAGTCAATATTACCATTAATCATATTCTCAATAAAGGATTAAAATAACAAATCCCAAAATATTAGTTGCTTTTTATCATTTATTGTAACTGTCCCATCATATACACATTCACAGGCTTATCCTCAATTAAGATCACTAAATTCTTTGAATTGTTAGTCAGTTATAGCAGATTCTAAGTGAGGGATGAACCACATTTCATTACTGTGCTCAGATGCTCAGTCATGTTGGATTCTTTGCAACCCCAAGGACAGTAGCCCACCAAGCTTCTCTGCCCATGAGGTCCTGCAGGCAAGAATACTGGAGTAGGTTGTCATTTCCTCCTCCATGGGATCCGATCCAGGTATCAAACCCAGGTCTTTGAGTCACCTACTTCAGCAGTTGGATTCTTTACTACTAGTTCCATCCGGGAAGCCTGGGTTCATTACTGTACTGACTATAAAAATCTTAATTTTCCAATAAGTGCTCCAGTATACACTTTCATTTTAGTTCTAGGAAATGGTTATCTGTGATGAAACATATATGCAAACCATAAATGCTACCAAAATTACCAACTGATAAGATTTTTTCAAGAGAAAAAAAATTGATGGTCTGTGGGTACTGAGTCACTTCAATCATGTCCAACTCTGTGCAATCCTAGGGACTGTAGCCTGCCAGGCTCCTCTGTCCATGGGATTCTCCAGACAAGAATATTGTAGTGCCCTTCTCCAGGGGATCTTTCTCACCCAGGGATCAAACCCACATGTCTTATGTCTTCTGCACTGGCAGGTGGGTCCTTTACCACTAGCGCCACCTGGGAACCAAGTAATGGTCTCTTAAGGATCATTTTTTAGTGTTTCCTACTGAATCACTGAATTTTATTAATAGAAAACACATTAGAAATAGTTTATCCAAGCTTCTTTTGACAGATTAAAAAAAAAATCAACAGGCTCAACAAGTCTAAGAACATAATGATAAAGCTTCAACCTTCTGCATAAAAGATGATACTAAGATTCGATTTTGTAAGAAAGAAATCTTCCTAAGTTTTCACTGTACTACTACTACTTCTTGCTTCATTCCTCTCATATAAAAGCCAAGGATGCACAATTTCTTTCTCATGAAATAATGGGACTCCATTAAAACTGAAAAATTATCCAAGTTCTAACAAAAATATGTATGTGACACACACTTCAGCTATGTACTATGAAGTTTAAAGTTTGTAGTATAAAGAAGGGAGTTGATTTTAGAAATATACAGAAGATAGAATCAACAAGATCTGATAATTGATAAGGTGGGGGAGATGAGAAATTGAGGTTTATACATCCTAGACAGCAGCTTGAAGAGGAAACACTGTAATCGAAAATTAGAGTAGAATTGATGGAGAGAATATGGGATGGGGAAAATATGGGTATTTTGAAAGCTGATGTGGAACATTTTCCCTGGGTATTTTCTGAATGCAACTGGCTGGATGTATTGACATGGCAAAAATTTTCTTAAATTATCATCAGGTAGGACTTCATATGGCATCACCAACTCGATGGACATGAGGTTGAGCAAGCTCTAGGAGCTGGTGATGGATAGGGAAGCCTGGCATGCTGCTGTCCATGAGATCACAAAGAGTCGGACACAATTGAGTGACTGAAATGAACTGAGTACTTCATATAAGCACTCATGTGTTTGAGTACTTACATAAAGAGAATAAACAATATGATTGATCATTTAAAATAAGATTAGGACAAGTTTATATCTGAGGTGAATAACATCTCATTTTAATAGTAATCCATTCTGAATCAGATGATAATTGTAAAAAGTATTATTCTATCCATTTATAATATTGCGTAAATAAACCTAGACATATAAACTATAATAAATATCTTCTCTACAAATTATATGTGGAAGATTTATAGTCATGATCTTAATAAATACAAAATTCAAAACAGAAGTTTAGCATAGGTGAACTTGTTTAACCTATTAGAATTCTTAGATGAGAGAGAAAATGTCATTAGCTAGGAACAAAACCCCCAAAAATAAGGTTAAGGGAAATGGAAAAGCAACAGTGACATCTGCTGTCTGTTTTTATGGTTTCCTTAGAATTATCTTATATTTCAAATCTTTTCCTTCGATTTTCTTCTATATTTATCAGTGTTATATCTATAACATAAGAAATGCTATGCTGACTAGGCACATTCTGTCTACTCCACTGACTTGTTCCCATAAAATAATCTGAAGCAAACTATTTTTAAATATATGGTATGTCTCATGGACCTTTAAATAAACACAGCTTTACTGAAATCAGAGATATCTATAAATCAGTAAATTTAGAACATATAATCATGTTGGGCTTCCCAGGTGACACAGTGGTAAAGAATCTGCCTGCCAGTTCAGGAGACACAAGAGACATGGGTGCAGTCCCTGGGTTGGGAAGATCCCCTGGAGGAGGAAATGGCAATCCGCTCCAGTATTCTTGACTGGGAAATCCCGTGGACAAAGGAGCCTGGAGGGCTACTGTTCATAGAGCCACAAAGAGTCAGACACGACTGAGTGACTGAGCATATTATAATGTTACACACAAACTACTGAGAAGCTAATAGTCTTACTACTGTTCTTCTTTACATTTCCTCAGTAATGTTTTTATAAAAAATAAAATGACTTTACCTCTAATTTCTATGATATTCTACGAAGCACAATGCAGTTACTATGACATTAGATTCCTCCGCAGAATAGAGATGCATGACTTTAGGACTGAAAATCCAGGTTGCTTGCGCCACCACCAGGACCAGTCTTACCAACAGGAGGGGTATGCAGAAGCTTACACATCTCTCCCAGATGTGCAACATCCCAGCATCCCACCTCATGACTGCTGAACACCACAGTCATGGAGTCACTTCCTTGGTTAATGAATTTGTTATGAAATTATTCATGGCATAGTATTCCACAATATTCATCTTCACCCTAGAAGAATAAGACATTGGGCCATAAATGTTTACCTAGCTCCCGGAGGGGAGTTAATGAAATTGATTTTCTGTTTGACAATCAACTATTGAGTGTTTTAGTTGAAGAAGAAAAGAGAATGGTTTTGTTGTTGGTACACTGGCCCAAGAGAGCAGGCAAGTTATGAGGAAAATTGACTAATTAAAGCGTAAGGACACTAAGTACTTGGTCGAGGGTAAGAAGGAAGGAAAACTTGACAGAAAAGAGGTAGAATAACACCACAGACGGATCTGAACTGCATTGCAATTTTGTTCAATTCCCAAAATACCCATAAAACAATCTTTACATGAATATTGAGTAAGCAGTAACAAAGATCTGAGAAACAATAAAAAATAAAGCACCAAGAATATTCCTCAATTCTTAAACCAGTGATACAAGACCAAAAAGACACAGGAAAGAATGTGTGTACCAAGTACATTTATCTTACCTGAGCAGAGAGGCACTTATTTTTTCTTATTTGGTATAAGAAGGAAGGGATGCTATTCATCTAAGGTATGACAAATGACATCCTTTCACTGACAGCACACACCACAAAACAGAACCTGTGGCAGCTGATCTCACAGTTCCATATAAGAGAAAACAAGGTATGTGTAAAGGTTACTGGTTTGATGAAATTCTTTTTTAGATGACAATACAAAGATCCTCTACTGGAAAAGAAGCAGTTTTCATTCTAGGGAAAAGAGAAAGTCAAAGGCCCATATTGGGGAGAGAGATCATTTGTTCTGTTTATTCTTGTTTGAACAGACACATTCTAAAATGCTCATCAATTAGGATAAACATAGATAGGATAAACATTCAGAAGCAAATATTTCTATTCTCTTAATCCTGACATTTGAAGAAAATTTATAAAGAATCTTTATATAAAATAAATCTCAGCTATTCAATAAAGGCAGTATAGCTCAGGAATCTAAGTGAAAGTGAAGTCGCTCAGTTGTGTCCGATTCTTTGCGACCCCATGGACTGTAGCCTACCAGGTTCCTCCCTCCATGGGATTTTCCAGGAAAGAATACTGGAGTGGGTTGCCATTTCCTTCTCCAGGAGATCTTCCCAACCCAGGGATTGAACCTGGATCTCCTGAATTGTACGAAGACCTTACCATCTGAGCCACCAGGAAGTCCTAAGGAATCTAAGGTCATGATGAATATCCCAAGCCAAAGAAGAAATGTTTTTTAATGAAATCATTATTTGGTAATTTAATGTCTAAAAACAGCATCATCAAGCAGATGAACAAAATTATCACTGGAGAATACACTGGGTATATTAATACAAAGATACGTGAGTCATGTACTCTGCTCCACAGAGTTTTCAATAGATAAATAATGCATAAACATATGCAAAAGAAAAAAGTTATTCTTGTCTGTGATTTTCTGGTCCTGCATCACTGGTTTAAGGAATCTTCTTGACTCTTTCCTTTTCGTTGGCTCATTCTTTGTCACCACACTCAATGTCCATGTAAAACTTTGTTTTATGGGCATTTTGTAATTTGCTGATAAAGAGTTCAAAGTAATCTAACTTTACACCTAAATTAACTAGAAAAAGAAGAACAAATGAAGCTCACAGTAAGTAAAAGAAAACAAATTAAGATTCGAGTGAATCTTAATAAATAAAATAAGACCAAAAGGACAATAGAAAAGGGCAATGAAATAAAAAGCTTGTTTATTGAAAAGATGCCAAACAGCCAAAACAATCTTGAGAAAGAATGACAAGGCTTGAGGCATCACACTTCCTGATTTCAAGCTAAACTACAAAGTTATACCAATCAAAACAGTATGGTAATGGCACAAAAACAGACACATAGATCAACAGAACAGACAGAGAGTCCAGAAGTAAACCCATGCACTATGGTAAATTAATTTATGACAAAAGACGTAAGAATATATAACAGCAAAAGGATAGTCTCTTTGATAAATGTGTTGAGAACACTGTACAGCCACATGCAAAAAAAATAGACTATTAACATATGCTACCTGCAAATGAATTAAAGGTCTCAACATAAGACCCAAAGCTTTAAGTCTCCTGGAAAAAAAAGTAGGCAGTAAACTCCTTGACATCAGTCTTGGCAATGGTTTTTTGCATCTGAATTTAAAAGCAGAGGTAATGAAAGCAAAAATAAGAAGGTGGGACTACATCAAACATAAAAGCGTCTGCACAGCAAAGGAGATCATCAACAAAACCAAAAGGGAACCTACTGAGTGGGAGAAAGTATTTGTGAAACATCCTACCTGATAAGGAGGTAAAAAAATATTACAAAAAAGAGCTCACAAAATGCAATAACAACAACAAAAAAATCTGATTTCGTAAATGAACAGAGGATCTGAATAGGCATTTTCCCAAAGAAGACATTCAGGTGGCCAACAGACACATGAAAAGATGCTCAATATCACTAATCATCAGGCAAATGCAAATCAAACCACAATGAGACATTACTTCACACAAGGCTATTATCAAAAAAGACAACAAACAACAAGTGCCGGCAAGAATGTGAAGAATAGGGAACCCTCATGTGCCATTGGTGGGGATGTTAACTGGTGCAATCACTATGGAAAATAGTATGGAGATTCCTCAAAAAATTAAAAATAGAACTAATGTCTGACAAAGCACTTCCACTTCTGAGTATATATCCAAAGAAAATGAAAACAGAAATGGGAAAAGATATATGCACCCTTATGTTCATTACAACATTATGTGTAATAGACAATATATAGAAACAACCTAAGTGTTTGAGCTGTTCCCTAGTGGGTAAAGCATCTGCCTGCAATGCAGGAGACCTGGGTTCGATCCCTGGGTCAGGAAGATCCCCTGGAGAAGGAAATGGCAATCCACTCAGGTACTCTTGCCTGGAAAATCCCATGGACAGAGGAGCCTGGTAGCCACTGTCCATGGGGTGCAAAGAGTCAGACACAACTGAGCGACTTCACTCACTCAATCAAGTGTTCATCAATGGATGAAAAGATAAAGATGTAGTGTGTGTGTGTGTGTGTGTGTGTGTGTGTGTGTATGTATACATATACATGGAGTGTTAGTTGCTCAGTTATGTCCAATTTGCCACCCTGTGGACTGTAGCCCGCCAGGCTCCTCTGTCCTTGGAATTCTCCAAGCAAGAATACTGGAGTGGGTTGCCATTTCCTTCTCCAAAGGATCATCCAGACCCAGGGATTGAATATGGGTCTCTTGCATTGCAGGCAGATTCTTCACCAACTGAGCCATTAGGGAAGCCCATTGAATATACTCAGCATTAAAAAGAAATGAAGTTTCCATTTGAGACAATGTGATGGACCTTGAGGGTATCACACTAATGAAAATGAGTCAAACAGCAAAAGAAAAATACTGCATGATTCAATTTACGTGTGCAATTTTTAAGAAAGTAAAGCAAAACATAAATACAGAGAACAGATTGGTGGTTGCCAGAGGGGAGGTGTTGAGGGCAGAGAGAAATGGTGAACGGGGTCAAAAAGTACAAACTTCCTGTTATAAAACAAAGAAGTTATAGGGCTATAATACACAGAATGATGACTGTAGTTAATAAAATTGCATTGCATATTTGAAAATAGATAAAGTATATCCTATAAGTTCTCATCACAAGAAAAAAAACTTGTAACTTTATATGGTGACATGATAACTAGACATTGTGGTGATCATTTCATAATGCATACAAACATCAAAATGTATTTGTAAATCTGAAACTAATATGTTATATGTTAATTGTCCCTTAATTTTAAAAAATAAATTAAATTTTAAAGTCTTTTAAATTTAAAAAATAAATCTTTATAAATTGTTCCCAAAAATTTAACATAAAAATAAATGAGAACATGAAAATGAAGACAATGACCTAGTAAATGGTAAAGTTTTATCATCTTAAATGCCTTTTTTGCATACTTAGTGCCTCAGAAGTGTTTATCAGTCAATTATAGCCTTAAGAACAGATGAAATAAAAAACTACCCAGTGATACCAGTTCTCTTTATTAAACATTCTTTCTGGGCACACAGCTAGAAACTTTCCATTCATTCAGCATTTGTTTATGGGTGAGATAGTCTTCCCAGGTGGCTCAGTGGGTAAAGAAGCTACCTGCAATGCTGAAGATGCAGGACACATGGGTCCAATCCCTGGGTCAGGAATATCCCTTGGAGGAGGGCATGGCAACCCACTCCAGAATTCTTGCCTGGAGAAACCCACGGACAGAGAAGCCTGGTTGGCTACGGTCCACAGGGTTGCAAAGAATCAGACATGACTTAGCAACTGAGCACTGAGCATGAGACAGTATTAGACCTTTCCCAAAAGCACATGTACTAGGACTTAATGAGTCTAGACAGACATCTGGTTAGAGATACAAGAGCCACCTGAACTGCAGAAAGCTTTTTGGTTCCAGTACAGAAGTCTTATGGGTTTTTTTTCCCCCCACAGCTGTGTCTGTGACAGGTAGGTGCTTTCTGAAATGAGAATTTAAATGATCTCTGCAATGAAAGCCCATACCTGGAGTCATGACAAGAGCAAAGAAAGTAAGACGTTGATCCAAGTCAGCAACTGCTATGATTGAATTACCTTTTGGAGACAACATGTCTTACAAACTCTATAATACTACCTAGAATATCAAAACTTGGAACAATAAAGAGTGCAGTAAATATTAAGGAAATAGTGTGAGGAGATGGATGCACAGCTAAGTCCTTAGCTAAGTCCTAAGTCTTAGTATACATTAGTGTCTTTCACTTACATAAGTATACATATATGATTCTGATTCTTTATAATGCAATTATAATAAAAGCAGATAACAGAAGGAAAATATATTTGAAAAACTTTACTGAATATCTCTTCTACATTTTACTCTCACATAGGAAAACAAATATTTCCATTAGGATGCAAAAACCTCTCCTATACATTCACATGTAAGACTTCATGCAGAAGGTTCCTCAGTTTCCTTCATTTGCTTTTCCTATTTCAATCTTTCATAAACAAAGCCATTTCTAACAAGCTCCCAGGTGATGCCAATGATGCTGGTCCAAGGAACATACTTGGAGTATCAAGGCTTTCAAGCATAATGACCATAACTCACCTAAGAAATATTTTCCTAATTCCTGTACAGAAGGAATCCACCTAGAAGACTCACTAGCTCTTAGCCTGTGGTTCCTCTGTGGGGTGCTGATATTGTTTCTCTGGCTTTCTTTGGTAAATATACATCCTGTATCTTAACTTCCTCATCAAATTCTATGCAATTTTGAGCAGATGAATTAAATCTACACTCAATGATAAGAGGTAGTGTGCTGTGTGCTTAGCTGCTCAGTCATGTCCAGCTCTTTGCAACCCTTTGGACTATAGCAGGAAAATGAAGAATCTATAGTCAGACAGCTGTAGGCCCAAATCCTTCTCCTGCCTACCCAGCCAAGTGACTTTGCGAAAGCAGTGTAACCAATCTAAACCTCAGTCTCCTCATCTGTAAAACAGAGATGCCAATGGTACTTCCAAAGTTTACTCTGAAGTTTACATAGGATAATCCATGTAGTATTACCTGGTGAGAACTCAACAAGTGCTAGTTGTTAATATTGACTAACACAATGTCACAGCATCTACAATGCTCTAATTTGTATTCACATCTCTATTGATAGCATTTGAGACTTGAAATTCACAAGTTGATTTAGCCTAGTTGAATATGTTAGTCTCACAACCACCAGCAATGCCCATCCTCTAGATATATTAATCAAATTTTCCTTCCAAATACTAAGTGAAGAATAACATCTGCAATCTTTACATGTATATTCCAGGCATATGGAGTATTTAAAATTTTGTATTTATCATTGCAGCTTTCAAATATATAATACAATTTTATTAACCTACTGTCTGAAACTCTATTAATCAGGGCTTTTACTTGCAAACAACAGAACTGAATGAGCTAGTTTTAGCATAAAGGGATTTGTAGGAGAACATTAGCTAACTCATAGACTCCCTGAAATGGCTAAAGAGCAAGGCTTAGAGGCTCACAGAGTCAATGAGCCAAGAACACAGTGAGAAGAAAAGCATAGCTACACTGTGGGTCTGTCCTAAGAAACTCCACTGACATCCTTACTCACAAGTTAGTTCACTTGGTTCTGAATGCCCAAAGTCTTCATCAATTCAGTTCAGTTCAGTTCAGTTGCTCAGTCATGTCCGACTCTTTGTGATCCCATGAATTGCAGCACACAAGGCCTCCCTGTCCATCACCAACTCCTGGAGTTCACCCAAACTCATGTGCATCGAGTCAGTGATGCCATCCTGCTATCTCATCCTCTGTCGTCCCCTTCTCTTCCCATCCCCAATCCCTCCCAGCATCAGGGTCTTTTCCAATGAGTCAACTCTTCACATCAGGTGGCCAAAGTATTGGAGTTTCAGCCTCAGCATCATTCCTTCCAAAGAACACCCAGGGCTGATCTCCTTTAGAATGGACTGGCTGGATCTCCTTGCAGTCCAAGGGACTCTCAAGAGTCTTCTCCAACACCACAGTTCAAAAGCATCAATTCTTCGGTGCTCAGCTTTTTTCACAGTCCAACTCTTACATCCATACATGACCACTGGAAAAACCATAGCCTTGACTAGATGGACCTTTGTTGGCAAAGTAATGTCTCTGCTTTTTAATATGCTGTCTAGGTTGGTCATAACTTTCCTTCCAAGGAGTAAGCATCATAGCTACTCTGAAAAAATTCATCACCTTCATAACCATGCTTGTAGAAGGTCCAGTCTCCCTGTATATAACCAACATCTCACATGACTTGGCTTTATATCTCAATTCTGTCTATGTGGCAATGAAGCCTGGGAATGTAATCCACCATTTTCCAAAGACTGTCTGGAGGAGGGGTGGAATGGATGTTGGGTGAGCCAACCTATAATATCTGCTACCACCTTACGAGTTATAAGGATTTCCCCCCGATGAGTATTATAGGTGGCAGAGCCTGCTATGCACTATGGGAAAAAAATGCCAGATACTCACTTTCTTAGTGGCCTTCACAGCTGGCATGTTGGCCCTTGACCTCAGTTCTATCAGTCTTAGATGCATCCACTCTAGTTTTAACTGTGAACAATGACACAAAGAAGAGGAGAACATGAGCGATTTACTCTTGCAATGACAAGAGCTAGAGCATAATATGGCAATTGTAGCGGCGCTAGTGGCCCCAATCCAAAGTCCGCTATTACTGTTGTCCGTGTTGCAAAACACAGCACCCAGTCTCAGCAGCAGCAGCAATGTCCTTGGAGGACATGATTTAGAGCAATGTTCCTAGCTCTGTAGCCCTGGAGACTCTGTGCAGTTAAATGTCCTAAGAACTAGTTCATTTTCTGCTTGCATTATACACAATTGCTTTAACTAAGAACAGTAACATCAATTGATACCAGTTACAGTTGTAGCCAATAGTCCCTCAAAAAAAGGAATTGGATGTCTGGCCTGGTTGAAAATGAAAACAATGAAAAGCCAGCCCATACTAAGAGATGGGAATCTGGAAGCTCATGGCACAAATTATCAAATTATCACCTTACAGAAGTCCTCACTGAACAAGGACCACATAACCCACTGCCACAAAAGTATATGACAGGTGTGAGGAATTCAAGAACTATGGGCATGGAGTTTGCTTCTAACACTGCTACAGTGCTTAAAGGAAAAGAATGACGAGCCGAAATCACAAATTCTTGTCTAGAGGCATAAAGTGAAATCCCAAGTTTCTCTGACTGCTAAAAGAATCTCTTATCGCTTTCAGCCGCAGGGCTGAGATAACTGAAAATCAAACTCAAACTTTGATCCTGCAGGTTTCTAAATTATAATGTCAGCTGAATTCATACCCCACTGAGATCACTTATGTGAAAGTAAAAGCATTGATCAGAATAGAACAAAACTGAGATATGGAGGAGGGGTGGGGAGGGGAATGGTTGGATTTGGATGTCATAAATTCCCCAAACTCACCAAATCCCAGGGCAAGCCCTTGCTGGTGAAGACAATCTCACTCTCCTTGTCAAGAGAGTCACAGGAGGAATAAATTACCTATGAAAGTGAAGGGGCTGTCACAAAAATCAGGTTCTTTGGGTAGCACACATAGCAGAGTCAATGGCAGCTTCCGGAGTCCATTGCTAGGTGTGCCAACAGTGTGAGCTGCAGTTCTTGTGACAGCAGGGTCCCCACTGAGCTAGTTCTACAGCAGGATTTGGACTGCTGTTCTCATTTGCATAGTCCCAAGACTGGCTCTCCAGCTTAGAGTCCTCTGAATAAATAATATTCTTCCTAAATCAGCCAAAACTCATTTCCACTGCTTATGACTAAGAGGTGTTATGCTTAAATTTTTCAATAATACTTTATTTTACCCTTGACCCTGCCCTCCCGACCAAAAAAAAAAAAAATGTGGTCAAGATGTAAAACATTTCAACTCTGATTGCTTTGGAACAGTAAGTCCATAACCAGTTTAAATTTTCCTTACAATAAGAACTCATGCTTAGAGTGACAGGCTCCCTGCCTGGAAAATTTAATAAGAGATTCATGGCTGTTTGCTACTTAAAGAGAAAATTTATTCCCTTACACCTTTATCCATCCTTGTCTCTTTTATATGCAATATTATTATTCACAGTTTTCCAGTGGATTATCATAGAAAAGGCAAACACAAACTACTCCCTATGTAGCAGCAGTCATCTAATTTATCAAATCATAACCTACAAATTCCAACATGAGCAATTGCCTGGTCAGTCTAACACCGTGACAAACTAAATGCCTGATAAACAGCCACAACCCCTTAGAAAATTTATGGCAAAGACTTTTAAAACCTCCAGTAAAGGGCATTGTTGGTGTGACAGTGAAAACCATAGATCAAGCATACCCTTTTGATAAGGCCATTCAAATACTTAAAATAATACTTGGACTATTATCATATACATTGGAGGGGGTGGGGGGTGTTAGCAGAAAAGAAAGTCATTTTGCTGTCTGAGACCCATAATAGGTCACTAGTCTCATGGTCACTCAATTCAGCTATCAAACCTTTCCAGATTTGCTCCAGTCCACCATCTCCTGGGCGTAGGATTCTTATTCAAGGAGAACCCAATCACCCCACCAGCCCCCTGTCTCCTCATCTCCTAACACCACTGCCTGGCTCACCCAGGCAAGCTTTAGCATGGCTCTCCTCAGCAATACCACAACCCTGGCCACAGTGGCTCCTCTCACTACTTCTAAATTCAGGTGAAGCTAGGCTGGCTCCTTGCCACCCAAGTGTCAAAACATTCATTCATTTCCTCTCTTCCTCTCTCTACTCTCCTTTATTTTCATCATAACACTTGCCAGTAATTGATTATTCTTGTTCATGTGATCTCCATGACACCAGGAATTTTATCATCTGTCTTGCTCAACACTGTATTCCAATATCAAGAACAGTGCTCAGGATACAATCATGAACATGAAAGTGTTAGTCATTCAGTTGTGTCTGACTCTTTGCGAACCCAGGGACTGCAGGGTCCTCTGTCCATGGAATTCTCCAGGCAAGAATACTGGAGTGGGTACCCCTTCTCTTCTCCAGGGGACCTTCCTGACCCAGCAATCAAAGTGGTGTCTCCTGCATTGCAGGCAGATTCGTTACCATCAGAGTCACCAGGGAAGCTCCAGGACATAACAGGAGATCTACTAAGTTTTTGTGAATGAATGAAAATTGAAATTTTCCTATTTGGTTTAGTGGCAAAGAGATGATGAGTGATCTTTACTATTTCAGTAGAGTTCTAATGGAGAAGTATAATTGGAGAGAATGGGAAGTGAGAAAAATCAACAGAGAGAGTATAGTTCTTCAGAGAAGTTTAACTGTGGATGCGGGATTGCTGTAAGGGTGAAGTAGATATAGGGAGGCTTTTTAATGATGAGCAGATGAAGATATTGAAATGCTAATGGGAGGAAAAGAAGTCAAGATTCACTGCTGCTATTCTAATCTCATCCATTCACTCACTCATTCCCCTGGGTTTAGGAAACCAAGAGAGACTAATAAAATGACTAGCATGCACTCTTCAGAAAAAGCACATGCTGTGAGAAATACTTTCAATAACCAACATATTTGTGTGACAGTGCCATTTATGAACGCAGTGAAGTGAATAAACAAGCTGAACTTGTTGTCATTAGCTTTCAACAGGATAGCAGTTTTCCAGACAAATTCAATCTTTTCTGACTCTGAAAGAACAATTTTATGTTGAAAACTCTATGTTCAAGGAAGAGACTCTTTTTTTCTTTTTATTTTTTTATTGAGGGATAATTGCTTTACAGAATTTTGTTGTCTTCTGTCAAACCTCAACATGAATCAGCCATGCTGCTGCTAAGTCGCTTCAGTCATGTCGGACTCTGTGCGACCCCATAGATGGCAGCCCACCAGGCTCCACCATCCCTGGGATTCTCCAGGCAAGAACACTGGAGTGGGTTGCCATTTCCTTCTCCAATGCATGAAAGTGAAAAGTGAAAGTGAAGTCAGTCGTTCAGTCGTGTCCAACTCTTAGTGACCCCATGGACTGCAGCCCACCAGGCTCCTCCATTCATGGGGTTTTCCAGGCAAGAGTACTGGAGTGGGTTGCCAATGCCTTCCCCGTGTGTATATGTATGTATATATATATATACCCTCCCTTTTGAACCTCCATCCCATCTCCCTCCACATCCCACCCCTCTAGGTTGATACAGAGCCTCTGTTTGAGTTTCCTGAGACATACAGGAAAGTCCCATTGGCTATCTATTTTACATACTGTAATGTAAGTTTCTATGTTACTCTTTCCATACATCTCACCCTCTCCTCCCCTCTCCCCATGTCCATAAGACCATTCTCTGTTTCTCCACTGCTGCCCTGTAAATTCTTTAGTACCATTTTTCTAGGTTCCGTATATGTGCATTAGAATATGATATTTATCTTTTTCTTTCTGACTCACTTCACTGTAGAATAGATTTTAGGTTCATCCACCTCATCAGAACTGACTCAAATGTGTTCCTTTTTATGGTTGAGTAATATTCCATTGTGTATATGTACCACAAATTCTTAATCCATTCATCTGTCGATGGACATCTAGGTTGCTTCCATGTTCTAGCTATTGTAAATAGTGCTGCAATGAACAATGGGATACATGTGTCTTTTCAATTTTGGTTCCCTCAGCATATATACCTAAGAGTGAGATTGCTGGGTCTTATGGTGGTTTTATTCCTAGTTTTTTAAGGAAACGCCATACCGTCTTCCACAGTGGCTGTATCAATTTACATTGACACCAACAGTGAAAGAGTGTTCCCCTTTCCTACACATCCTCTCCAGCATTTATTATTTATAGACTTTTTGATGATGGCTCTTGAGAGTCCCTTGGACTGCAAGGAGATCCAGCCAGTCCATTCTGAAGGAGATCAGCCGTGGGATTTCTTTGGAAGGAATGATGCTGAAGCTGAAACTCCAGTACTTTGGCCACCTCATGCGAAGAGTTGACTCATTGGAAAAGACTCTGATACTGGGAAGGACTGGAGGCAGGAGGAGAAGGGGATGACAGAGGATGAGATGGCTGGATGGCATCACTGACTCAATGGACGTGAGTCTCAGTGAACTCCGGGAGTTGGTGATGGACATGGAGGCCTGGCGTGCTGCGATTCATGGGGTCGCAAAGAGTCGGACATGACTGAGCGACTGATCTGATCTGATCTGATTCTGATCGGTGTGGGGTGAAATCTCATTGTAGTTTTGATTTGCATTTCTCTAACAATGAGTGATATTGAGCATCTTTTTATGTGTTTGTTAGCCATCTGTATGTCTCCTTTGGAGAAATGTCTACTTAGGTCTTTTTCCCACTTTTTGATTGGGTTGTTTGTTTTTCTGGCATTGAGTTGTATGAGCTGCTTGTATATTTTGGAAATTAATCCTTTGTCAGTTATTTCATTTGCTATTACTTTCTCCCATTCTGAGAGTTGTCTTTTCACCTTGCTTATAGTTTCCTTTGATGTGCAAAAGCTTTTAGGTTTAATTAGGTCTCATTTGTTTACTTTTGTTTTTATTTGCATTACTCTAGGAGGTGGGTCAGAGAGGATCTTGCTTTGATTTCTGTCATCGAGTGTTCTGCCTATGTTTTCCTCTAAGAGTTTTATAGTTTCTGGTCTTACATTTAGGTCTTTAATCCACTTAGAGTTTATCTTTGTGTATGGTGTTAGGAAGTGTTCTAATTTCATTCTTTTGCATGCAGCTGTCCAGTTTTCCCAGCACCATTTATCGAAGAGGCTGTCTTTTCCCCACTGTATATTCTTGCCTCCTTTGTCAAAAATAAGGTACCCACAGGTGCATGGGTTTCTTTCTGGGCTTTCTATCTTGTTCCATTGATTTATATTTCAGTTTTTGTGCCAGTACCATACTGTCTTGATGACTGTAGCTTTGTAGTATAATCTGAAGTCAGGAAGATTGATTCATCCAGCTCCATTCTTCTTTCTCAAGACTGCTTTGGCTATTTGGGGTCTTTTGTGTTTCCATATGAATTGTGAAAATTTTTGTTCTACTTCTGTGAAAAATGCTACTGGTAATTTGATAGGGATCACACTGAATCTGTAGATTGCGTTTGGTAGTATAGTCATTTTCACAATATTGATTCTTCCTACCCAGGAACATGGAATATCTCTCCATCTATTTATGTCATCTTTGATTTCTTTCATCAGTGTCTTATAATTGTCTGTGTACAGTTCTTTTATCTCCTTGCTGCTGCTACTGCTGCTAAGTCGCTTCAGTCGTGTCCGACTCTGTGCTACCCCATAGATGGCAGCCCACCAGGCTTCCCCGTCCCTGGGATTCTCCAGGCAAGAACACTGGAGTGGGTTGCCATTTATCTCCTTAGATAAGTTTATTCCTAGATATTTAATTCTTTTTGTTCTAATGGTGAATGGGATTGATTGCTTAATTTTTCTTTCTGATTTTTCATTGTTGGTATATAGAAATTCAAGTGATTTCTGTGTATTGATTTTGTATCCTACAACTTTGCTAAATTCACTGATTAGCTCTAGTAATTTTCTGATACTGTCTTTAGGGTTTTTTCTGTACAGTATCATGTCATTTGCAAACAGTGAGAGCTTTACTTCTTCTTTTCTGATCTGGATTCCTTTATTTCTTTTTCTTCCCTGATTGCTGTAGCTAGGACTTCCAGAACTATTTTACTATGTTGAGGTAGGTTCCTTCTATGCCCATTTTTTTAAGACTTTTAATTATAAATGGGTGCTGAGTTTTGTCAAAGGTTTTTTCTTCATCTATTGAGATTATCATACGGTTTTTACCTTTCAATTTGTTAATATGGTGTATCACATTGATTTATTTGCATATATTGAAGAATCCTTGCATTCCTAGAATAAACCCAACTTGATCATGGTGTATGAGCTTTTTGATGTGTTGCTGAATTCTGTTTTCTAAAATTTTGTTGAGGATTTTTGCATCTATGTTCATCAGTGATATTGTAGAAAACTATAGTTTTCTATTTTTGTGTTGTCTTTTTCTGATTTTGGTATAAGGGTGATGGTGGCCTCATAGAATGAGTTTGGAAGTGTTCCTTCCTCTGCAATTTTTTGGAAGAGTTTTAGAAGGCTAGGCATTAGCTAAGGAAGTGACTTTTAATATTACACCTTGGGACTGAGAAGACTACAATGACTAATTTGATGAATAAAAAGAAATAATAATTGTTTCCTCCTGTAAAATACCTACTTTAGGTAACAGTTAAAGTTGAAAGTCTTTCTATGTTCATTAGTTTCAAGTCTCTCATCAATTCCATAAAATAGGATTTTTTTTAATTTTATTTTATTTTTAAACTTTACAAAATTGTATTAGTTATGCCAAATATCATAATGAATCTGCCACAGGGATACATGTGTTCCCCATCCTGAACCCTCCTCCCTCCTCCCTCCCCATACCATCCCTCTGGGTCGTCCCAGTGCACTAGCCCCAAGCATCCAGTATCATGCATCGAACCTGGACTGGCAACTCGTTTCATACATGATATTTTACATGTTTCAATGCCATTCTCCCAAATCTTCCCACCCTCTCCCTCTCCCACAGAGTCCATAAGACTGTTCTATACATCAGTGTCTCTTTTGCTGTCTCGTACACAGGGTTATTGTTACCATCTTTCTAAATTCCATATATATGCGTTAGTATACTGTATTGGTGTTTTTCTTTCTGGCTTACTTCACTCTGTATAATAGCCAGGACATGGAAGCAACCTAGATGTCCATCAGCAGATGAATGGATAAGAAAGCTATGGTACATATACACAATGGAGTATTACTCAGCCATTAAAAAGGATCATTTTTAAGTGGTTAACTTTTGCCCTTTTATTCTTACAAAGGAAACTCAACTTATCCCAATAAAGTTTCTTAGCTGGGATAAAATTTTCATAGTGCAACACAGTCATCTTAAGTGAGCTCGATAGGTGATTGTCCCAGAGGAAGTAGTATATAGAAATAAGTGATATTAAAGTGAAAGCACTTTAGTCTAATACTTTAAATTTATGATTCTGTTTTTGAAAGTAATACATAAGAAGGCAAACCAAGAATATGCCTCTGATTCCTATTCTTGCCTAAAATATACCTAGAATTACTTTTTAGTAATTTATTTTTAAAAAAGAAAAACTCCATATGAACTCTAGAGAATAAGAACAAACTACCTCAGTATGTTAGACATAACAAAGAACCCTAAAAAACAGAGGGCAGGTGGATTCAGAAGTATGAAGGAAAGCATGCCCCAAACACAGAAAAGATGGAGTCTCTAATGAAATGGAGTCTCTAATGCCAGGAGTACTCCAAGCACTGTAGTGGCAAAAACTGGTAGGAGAAGAGAACCTGGAAAACTGCTCAGGTTATTGTCAGGAGAACCAGATTTTGTGCATCCAGGTGGGTCTGCCAGTCTGGGACAGACTGTTAAGATGGTCATTTATCTTTCCCCTCCCTTCATTCACACTCTTGCAACGTGATGTTGCAGCTCCTCCCTTCTAGAAGTAGAATCTACTTCCCCACACTTTGAGTTGACCATGTGATTGCTTCAGTCAGCAGACATTAGCAAATATCATACAAGCAAATATGACTGAAAATCTTGTTTTCTTGTGCTTAGAACCCTGAGACAACCATTTGAACAAGCCCCAGCTGACCTAAAGGATAAGAGGCCTCATGGAGCAGAACCAAAGTGTTCAGCCTACTGCCAGAATGAAACCAAATATCTGAGACCAGTTTCAAAACCAACCTACCAATTGACAGCAGAACAGAAAAGTCACAGAACCACCTGCTGGTCACAGAAGTGTGAACAAGATCAGCAGAAAAAGCAGGGCAGCCTAGACCAGATGAATCACCATCAGACCCACAAAACTGTCAATTTAATAATTGTGCTGTTTTATTAAGTCACTTAGTTTTGGTTTTTTTGTTGTTTACAACCATAGATAATTGACACAACTTCCCCTTCTACTACTGAACCAATCAATGCATGAAAGTCAGCCATCTCTGGCAACAGCAGTTAGACTGAATACATACCTTGCTGATATCTGGTACCTGGCAAAATCTAGGAAAAATAGGAAATATCCAGAATCAGAATACTGGCAATGGGCTCACCCTTCCCCACAATAACTGAACCAAGCTGTGGTAAACAGAAATAACATTATAACATTCAGTGTCTTATCACAGGGATTCTCAAATACAAGGTGAACACACAACTAAAAATGACCAAAACATTTAAGGAAGATAACACAATAAAACAGAAGAATTAAACAACAGAAGAAATGAGAACACATGAACTAAGTAAGAATAAATATTAGAGGAAACAAAGTAAATTTAAAAGAAATTTAAATAACCTTAATGAAATAAGAAAGGACAAAAACTATGATGAAACAAGCGTGTGCTAGTGGCTTCAGTCATTTCTGACTCTTTGCAACCCTACAAACTGTAGCCCACAGGCTCCTCTGTCCATGGGATTCTCAAGGCAAGAATACTGGAGTGGGTTGCCATGCCGTCCTCCAGGGGATCATCCCAAACCAAGTATCAAACCTGCATATCTTATGTCTTCTGTATTGGCAGGTGGTTTCTTTACCACTACTGCTTGTCAGGCTATAAAAAAGAAACAGTTAGAGATCTTGCCTATGAAAAATGCAGTCATCAAAATAAAAACTCAAAATTCGGGCTGGAAAAAAAAAAGAGTGAACACAGATAAAAATTAAAGATACTCAGACTGTACCAAAAATAGAGCAAAAAGCTATCATATAGTAAAACATTTTAACTAGCTAGTACTAGTATTAATATATCATTGCTAAATTTTCCTGATTTTAATTCATTGTAATATGATTATAAAAGAGAATACCCTTGTGCTCTTACAAATTACACACTGAAGTATCTAAGGGAAACAGGAAACTAACTCTGTGACTTACTCTTAAATAGTTCTAAAAAAAATTATATACGTACAAAGAGAAAGAGAATGATAAAGCAAATGAAAAAGTAAATTAAATAATATTTAATATTAAGTAAAATTTAATGTAAATTAACATTTTAAAGTTAAGTATAGTAAGTTAAAGTATAATTAAAGGTCAAAACATAGGTGGCTCTAGAGGTAAAAAAAAAATCACTGCAGATGGTGACTACAGCCATGAAATTAAAAGACGCTTACTCCTTGGAAGGAAAGTTATGATGACCAACCTAGATAGCATTGAAAAGCAGAGACATTACTCTGCCAACAAAGGTCTGTCTAGTCAAGGCTATGTTTTTTCCTGTGGTCATGTATGGATGTGAGAGTTGGACTGTGAAGAAAGCTGAGCGCTGAAGAATTGATGCTTTTGAACTGTGGTGTTGGAGAAGGCTCTTGAAAGTCCCTTGGACTGCAAGGAGATCCAACCAGTCCATTCTAAAGGAGATCAGCCCTGGTGTTCTTTGGAAGGAATAATGCTAAAGCTGAAACTCCAGTACTTTGGCCACCTCATGCAAAGAGTTGACTCATTGGAAAAGACTCTGATGATGGGAGGGATTGGGGGCAGGAGGAAGAGGGGATGACAGAGGATGAGATGGCTGGATGGCATCACCGACTCAATGGACATGAGTTTGAGTGAACTCGGGGAGATGGTGATGGACAGGGAGGCCTGGCGTGCTGTGATTCATGGGCTCGCAAAGAATCGGACAGGACTGAGCGACTAAACTGAAATGAACTGAGAGGTAGAGAACCCGCCTGCCAATGCAGGAGACATAAGAGATGCAGATTTGATCCCTGGACCTTGGGAAGATCCCCTGGAGGAGGAAATGGCAACCCACTCCAGTATTCTTGCTTGCAGACTCCCATGGACAGAGGAGCTTGGCAGGCTACAGTCCATAGGGTAACAAAGAGTCGGACATGAGTGAAACGACTTAGCACATGCACATGCAGTTAGGTGTTTCATATGGTAAACTATATGGTAAATGTGAAATGTGAAATATGAATATGAATTTGAAATATGAAATTTTAAACATAGGCTTAAAATACATAAAATCTGATAGAAATGTGAAAATAAATCTACAATCACAGTAAGAGATTATAGTATTTTCTCAGTTCAGGAAAAATCAAGTACACAAATATAAATAGGAGTATAGAAATTTTAAAACAAAACAACCAAGGTTTGATCTAATTGACATGCAGAGAAGGAATATAGCATAATTTGCTTATTAAATCATGCTGACCTGAATTTCACCAATGATCTTAGGGTTCACATAATTCTTCTCCAAATTTATTTCTGACGTTAAAATTTGCTCCAAACCAATCACTCATATCACTATTGGCCCGATACTATAAAACAACTCCCTAGTGTGAGGACTCAGTGGTAACAATGCCTGAAAGTTAACAAACACATCAGAAAAGAAGAAAAGCCTGGGTTTGAAGGAATGCTATCAAACAGCGGCAGATGGTAAAGCCATTTTTTGACATAGAAAACTGGGAAACCAATACATTTAAAGTAGGAAGTATAGCACATATCATGTATTTATTACTGAGTTTAAAAAGTGTAACTGTAAGATGGTATGACCTTTTAAAGTCAGGAGCTCATTGAAAACTTTGACATTTGTAAGCACAGCATCTGTTACAAGTCATTCATTCTTCTTTCCCTTACTGTTGTGCACACAAATAACTGTATTATCTTGCTCAGCAAATTTGATTTAACCCGAAGTTGAGTGAGTTAAAGTGATAATGATTCACATGACAAAATAATACCTGAAGGAAAAAGTCTGATTTGACCAGTAAAACCCTTTTAAGAGAGAAAAAACAACTTTCAATAGAACTAGACATGTTGAAATTGCTAGTGTTTCTTATTTGACCATAATCAATTACCTTCCAAAATTGTCCTTGACACAATTGTGAGGTGAATCCTACCCAAACATGTCTTTAGGGAAAAGCAAAGACGATGGTGACGCTAAAAGATTTCATACAATCATTCATTCATTCTGCCAAATACTGTCACCCAAATCACAAAATAACCTTGTATAGTGCATGTCAACACAATGAACATCCGAATGAGGTAAGAATAGAGAAATTTTAGGTCGAAAAGATGATTCTCCAGCATTGTGTTGGTAGGTGGAGATATCTGATTCAGTTCAGTTCAGTCGTTCAGTCATGTCCAACCCTTTGCAACCCCATGAATCACAGCACACCAGGCCTCCCTGTCCATCCCCAACTCCCGGAGTCCACCCAAATCCATGTCCATTGTGACAGTGATGCCATCCAACCATCTCATCCTCTGTCGTCCCCTTCTCCTCCTGCCCTCAATCTTTCCCACCATCAGGGTCTTTTCCAATGAGTCAGCTCTCCACATCAGGTGGCCAAAGTATTGGAGTTTCAGGTTCAACATCAGTCCCTCCAATGAACACCCAGGACTGATCTCCTTTAGGATGGACTGGTTGGATCTCCTTGCAGTCCAAGGGACTCTCAAGAGTCTTCTCCAACACCACAGTTCAAAAGCATCAATTCTTCGGTGCTCAGCCTTCTTCACAGTCCAACTCTCACATCCATACATGACCACTGGAAAAACCATAGCCTTGACTAGATGGACTTGTGCTGGCAAAGTAATGTCTCTGCTTTTGAATATGCTATCTAGGTTGGTCATAACTTTCCTTCCAAGGAGTAAGTGTCTTTTAATTTCATGGCTGCAGTCACCATCTGCAGTGATTTTGGAGCCCAAAAAAATAAAGTCTGACACTGTTTCCACTGTTTCCCCATCTATTTCCCATGAAGTGATGGGACCAGATGCCATGATTTTCATTTTCTGAATGTTGAGCTTTAAGCCAACTTTTTCACTCTCCACTTTCACTTTCATCAAGAGGCTTTTGAGTTCCTCTTCACTTTCTGCCATAAGGGTGGTGTCATCTGCATATCTGAGGTTACTGATACTTCTCTCCGCAATCTTGATTCCAGCTTGTGCTTCTTCCAGTCAACCGTTTCTCATGATGTACTCTGCATATAAGTTAAATAAACAGGGTGACAATATACAGCCTTGATGTACTCCTTTTCCTATTTAGAACCAGTCTGTTGTTCCATGTCCAGTTCTAACTGTTGCTTCCTGACCTGCATACAGGTTTCTCCAGAGGCAGGTCAGGTGGTCTGGTATTCCCATCTCTTTCAGAATTTTCCACAGTTTATTGTGATCCACACAGTCAAAGGCTTTGGCATAGTCAATAAAGCAGAAATAGATGTTTTTCTGGAACTCTCTTGCTTTTTCTGATATCTGATTACTATCCTCCAAACTCAGGAGCTTTGAAATGAAAAAACAAAGCAGGCAACTCTATAACGTGCAATTAGGAAGTTTATTGCAGGTAGCTTACCTACAGGCAGGATTGGGCAGATGATGATGGAGAGGCATTTGAAGCTGTATTCTGCGATGCCTAAATGGGCACAAGACTTTCAGGAGCCAAGGCTAAAACCAGAATCTGACTACATAGTGAGAAGCATCTCCACACCTATGAGAGATGAGAACCAGTGAAACCCAGGGGTCTGAAGACCATCAACTATCTGTGTCAGCAAAGTCATTCTTCCAGTTTTTGTATCAGATGAAGACAGTGGTAAAAGCTGTTAGGGAATTTATCTGGCTTGGGCACATTTCTTGTGAGGAGGCTAAAGCTGAGTCACACAGGAGGAGCAGGGGACAGGTCTAACATGGAGCCTTCAAAATGGAGTGTGTGGCTCAACCACACGTTGACAGGCAACAATATAAACCTATATACCCCAGGATGTGTTTACAGTAGCAGATATTAAATATCTTTGATAATCATTTGTAAAGAGTTTAGAAAAAAATTCTGCAATATAATATGTTATTGTATTGTTTCTTGGGGTTGCTTTAGCAAAATACCACAAAAATGGTTTCAAACAATGGCAATTTATTGTCTCATGATTCTGGAAGCCAGAAGTCTAAGATTAGGTGTTGGCATAGTTGCTTTCTTCTGAAAACTTTAAAGAATCTGTCTCATGCCTCTCTCGTTTCTGGTGGTTGGCTGACAATCTTTGGTGTTTCTTTGCTTGAAGAGATATCATCTCAATCTCTGCTTTAATTTTCCTATGGCATTCTCCCTGTGTATATGTCTATCTCTGTGTCCAAATTTCCAATTTATATGAAGATACCAGTCACGTTGGGTTAGGAGCCACCCTAATGACTTTGTTTCAATTTGATTACCTCTGTAAACAGCCTATTTCCAAATAAGGTCACAGTCAGAGGTACTAGAGGTTAGGACTCCAATGTATCTATTTGAAAGTGACACAATTCAAACCGTTACCTTAAGGTAAGCAGTAGATACAAATTTATTAGCATAATCACACAACTACCTTTGGAATCAGTAGCAGTCAATAACTTTGTAGTTTACTAATGCCAAAGTGTCATTCCATATAAATCAACCGCTTTCCTGACTTTAATGCATCCATAATGAATTCCAGCTAACACAGACATTCTATGTCCCACTAATCTGAAAGGCAGGCATCCTACTTCTTATAAGTCTGGAGGAAATACCCAAGTTCTTCCCTTGGTTTCCTTGATACACACACACACCGAGCAAACCTAGTCAGTAGCCTACTATCCTTAACAAAAATAATCTATTTTATTTTTTTAATTTAAGCATACAAAAAATATGAGGTTCAGTTCAGTTCAGTTCAGTCGCTCAGTCGTGTCTGACTCTTTGTGACCCCATGAATTGCAGCACACCAGGCCTCCCTGTCCATCACCAACTCCCGGAGTTCACTCAGACTCACGTCCATCAAGTCAGTGATGCCATCCAGCCATCTCATCCTCTGTCGTCTCCTTCTCCTCCCGCCCCCAATCCCTCCCAGCATCAGAGTCTTTTCCAATGAGTCAACTCTTCGCATGAGGTGGCCAAACTACTGGAGTTTCAGCTTTAGCATAATTCCCTCCAAAGAAATCCCAGGGCTGATCTCCTTCAGAATGGACTGGTTGGATCTCCTTGCAGTCCAAGGGACTCTCAAGAGTCTTCTCCAACACCACAGTTCAAAAGCATCAATTCTTCGGCGCTCAGCCTTCTTCACAGTCCAACTCTCACATTCATACATGACCACAGGAAAAACCATAGCCTTGACTAGATGGGATTATGCAAACCAATAGTTAACTAAAAACTCACAAATGAGACTGTCTTCCCCTAGATAAATTGATATAGCAAAAGAGTAGTTCAGGATAAACTGAACGTGAAAATAATTTCAGAATGTTTCATTTCATAGTAAACTAGAATGAAAGTGAAAGTTGCTCAGTCATGTCCAACTCTTTGCAACCCCATGGACTGTAAAGTCCATGGAATTCTCCAGGCCAGAATAACTAACATGGGTAGCCTTTCCCTTCTCCAAGGGGTCTTCCCAATCCAGGGATCGAATGCAGGTCTCCCGCATTGCAGGCAGATTCTTTACCAGCTGAGCCACAAGGGAAGCCTAGACTAGAATAAGAGATCATTATTTACTGACAACAGATACTGTACCCTAAAAATGCTTTTCCTTTAAAATATTTCTAGAAAGATGGTGGACTATGTAGCTACAGACATTCTTTCCTTCGCAGAGACACTGAATAAATAGCAATATATGAATCAGAATACCTTTGTGAAAACTTTAGAGACCAGCTGAGGAGCTATAGCACCCAGGCCACTGTAAAGCCAAGAAGAGATCCCAGTGAAAGGGGTAGAAAAAGTATAGTGTCTGGCACACCTGTTCTTGTCCCTCACCCTGTCCTGCATAGTAGAGTATCCAGGAGCAAACTCCATGCCAGGGCTCTTCCCTCAGCATGGAACTACAAAGTGGACTTTGCATCCAATTTTCTGGCTTATATAAAGACTGCCCAAGGGACTCGTTTGTATCTCGCTGGGCTCAGTCTTGCTTGACCGAAAGAGATACACTAAAGAAGGAATGAATTCTCTTGTCTTACCCCTAAGAGAACTTTCTGTTTTAACTCACTGAAACAATTTCTATGCAGGCACTTCAAATTGATTTACAAAGCAGAAAGACCTAGAATGTTAATATGTAGTCAGATATAACTTTACTAAGCTTTTACTTATTTTTAAATGAGCACAGTAAGATGAAACTCCTTAGGCTTCCAACTTAAGGCTTACATGTGTCTAAAGGAATCATACAGGCTTTATTTTTCTTGAGCAATTGGAAGATGTTTTCATTTTGTAATGGGAAGAAAAATCTAATTTGACAATATTTTCTTTTCTCCAGTGGCAGTTGACTACATAATTACATTTTAAAGTGATGGTAGAAAAGTCGATCACATTATCCTTATAGTAATCATTTTTCAGATCATACAGCACAACTATATCATGACTAGACGTTCACAATCTCTGAAAAGAAGCTGCCTTCTTCAGCATCTACCTTCCTTCAAAAGAACCTTATGTAGGGAATTCCCTGGCAATCCAATGGTTAAGACTCCTCTTGTAATGCAGGGGTATGGGTTTGGTCCCTGGTCAGAGAGTTAAGATTCCCCATGCTTGTGGCCAAGAAGAAAGAAAAAACAGAGCATAAATAATAGAAGCAATATTGTAACAAATTAAACAAAGACTTTTAAAAAATGGTCCACATTTAAAAAAATCTTTTAAAAAAAGAACTCGCTATAAAAGCCCTGAAAGGCTAAGTGAAGAGAAGAATAAATACAGCTATTCAAATTACAGCCAAGTAATCCACTTTGAGACAAGAGGGTTTTCCTACTGAAGTATCAAGATAATTACCAATTCTCAGCTTTAATTGTCCCAGGGAAGAACTGGTCTGAAAAAAGCATGCTCTAAGAAATTCAGAAAATAAGTTTTCTGAACATGCTGTAACTTGAAGAAAAGGACTTTGCAATTTAAGTAGCACTTTTTGCAAACCCTAAAGCAGAGAAGCACAAGAAAGTTAGGGAGAACAATATAATAGCAAATAATTAGGGCAATCTGCCTTCTGCCTGATTTCTGGTCAGAGAGCAAGCAGGAATAAAACAGAATGTTTCCCATAGCCTATTTAATTGGGGATAGAAAATAACATAGAAACATTACAGTAAGCACAAGTTGAAAGAAATCATATTTTAATAATATTGTAGACACGGAATCTGAAATTAATCAGACAAGTTGGAGGAAAGCTTTGCAGGCAAGCAAAAACACTTGGAAATCTCTCATTTCCCTTCACTATCTGGTGATAATTTAACGCAGAAAGGTATCAATTTCCAGATTTAGAGGTACTTTTTTGTTCTAGCTTAGTGAATGGGAACATTGGTTTTTTTCAGCCTAATTTAGGTTTAATGATATCCCTGCTTTCCCCCATAACCTTTCCAGTTTAGCCTGTTGTAGCCCCTGAAAAGGACATAGATTTCCCTCAGGCTGTAAATGCTAGACAACCTATAATCCTCAGTACCTTTTTTCTCCCTGCCTGGCATCCAGGTCTGCTTCTGAACAATTGCTCCATTTGGCTCTATCATAGGGTACAGTATTGGTGCAGTTGCGATCCAGGTTCCCTGCCCTCAATTCTTGATGAAAGTCAGAGAGGTCCCTGACGAGTCCCTCTGAGAGTTCAGATTCTGGAAGTGGAAACTATCAGATTCCTTATCCTAGGATTTAAATCTACCATACCTTTACGGTAGTGATAGCACCATGTTTCTGAACCTCCTTCTCTATACTTTCCATCAATTCCAGAGACTTCTTGAGATCCTCCCACAAAAAAAAAAAAAAAAAAAAATCTTTTAAGTGAACTAAAGAAGGTTTCTTCTACACATAATTCAAAAACAGTGGCACTTTGATGTCATCGTAAACACTATTTATGGGTTTTTTTAACTTGGAGAATCAATCTAAACCAAGCCCTGAGAACACAATTTTGGTTATAGAAGAGACTTTTCATGGTCGTGACTTGAAATACACAGCAGGTAGTGTTGTAGGACGTTATTACCACACTTACAAAGAACTCTATAAAATGTGACTTCTTTAACAGCAAAGAATTTAAGCAGATTGAAGAGCATGAGAAAATCCAATGATGCTGGGGGTTCCCAATTAGATGGCATTGTTGCTTATCTTCCCAGCATTAAATTACACTTCACTAAGTCTCTATCAGATAAACTTAAATTATCCCTTAGCTGCCAAGATGGAGCTCCTATACTTAATTTCCCTTAGCCTTTTCCTGGCAGCTTTTACTTGTCTTTCCTGGGCATCTCAGGGGATGGTTTCATAAGCAGGGCAGAGCCTTCCTGAAAGGTCCAGCTGAGTTTTGTCAACTTGCAAGTGCATCCACCCTATTTCAAGTATCTCACATTGCTTAGGGACTTTTATCTAATAATAATTCACCCTGAACAGGTGCAGTGTGTTTTTATTACATAACATTTTCATCATTTTGAACTGCCCCAGACTAAATCCAGATTCCTTTCTTTCACATTAATAGAAATCAAGACACTAGCTAAAGTTTAAACAGAACAAAAATGGGAGCAAAAGGAATTAAACAAAATTAAGCAGTTGAAAAATTAAAAATTAATCTAACATTTAAATAATGAGAAGTAGAGATAAAGTAAGTAAATTATATCTCTATCTTTCTATTTGCAGTTAAAAGTTGGATTAGTTTTCTAATTCTGCATGATACGTTATTATAAGTTTATCAGCTTAAAACAAAACACATTTATTACCTCTCAGTTTTCTGTGGGTCAGAGTCTGGGTTAGCCAGATGCTCTGTTCAGGATCTCACCAAGTTGAAATATAGGAATATAGGTGTAAGTGACAGTTGTAGTCACATATGAGGTTTGTAGTTCTCTTCAGAACTCTGTAATTTCTGGCAGAAGTCATCACCTTGCAACTGTATGACTGATGTCCTGGATTTCCTGCTCCTGTCAGCAAGGAATCGCTTTCCACTCCTAGAGGTCACCCTCAGGTCCTCGTCATATGATTCTCTTTTCTCAAAATACAGCAGCTTCCTTCCTCAAGCCTGGAGGAAAGACCCAGTTTTGAAAAGACCTAGTCCCTCTATTAAGGGCTCATCTGAACAGGTCAGGTCCACCCAAGATAATATCCAATGTATTAACTAAAAGTCAACTGATTAATAAGCTAATTGTTAGAGTCATGTGCTGTGCTTAGTCATTCAGTCGTGTCCGACTCTTTGTGACGCCGTGGACTGTAGCCTGTCAGGCTCCTCTGTCCATGGGGATTCTCCAGGCAAGAATATTGGAGTGAGTAGCCATTCTCTTCTCCACGGGATCTTCCCAAACCAGGTATCAAACCCAGGTCTCCGCATTGCAGATGGATTTTTACTATCTGAGCCACCAGGGAAGCCCAATTGTTTAGTTATAGCTGATAATATTCACAGGTCTCCAACAGCCCTCAAAGGGAGAAGATTATATACAGGGCATGCACACCATGAGGAGGAAATTTTTTTTAATTTTCTAAGTTGATATTTTGTATTTTCATTTTTATTCAGTTCAAGAAATAGTTTTTTAATTTTCTTTCCTTTTTGTTTTTTTGGCCACGCAGCATGCGGGGTCTTAGTTCCCTAACCCAGAGATCAAACCCATGCCCCCTGAAGTCAAAACGCAGAATCCCAGCCACTTGACTGCCAGGGAAGCCCCCAGTGAGGGAGTCTTCGTGGTCATCTTAGACTTCTGATTAGCACACATCACGATCTAAAGTAGGTAGATCAAACATCAGAGGAACAAGCATACTATTCAAACTTAGATATAGACTTTTAACAACTAAAATATACAATGAAACATATATTGTTTTTGAGGGATGGACTGAGCAGGGAGAGAGAGTTTTCATCATATGCTTTTATGTACTATTTCAGTGTTATTGTTTTATATTACACAAGAATAATGTTACAGTAAAAAAAAAATTAGAAATCACAGACAGGGGATGGAAAAATCTCACATTCACAGACTCACCTTCCTATTCTTCTCTTAAGTGATCAAGTTACTTTGTGTTGATTCTGTGGACCTACTCTCTTCTTTCTTTATACTCTCCCTGGATGATTTCATCCATTCCTGTGGCTTCAATGATATTCTAAACACTGATGACTATCAAATATATATTTATATCCCTGACCTCTCTTTTGAATTCTACACACGGTTTTAATTCTTCCTACATACCTCCAACTACTTAACTAACCAGCATCTCAAACATAAAAAGTCCAAATTTTATTATTTGCTGTCACCATACCTTCTCCTTCTTATATTTCCTATATCGGTTGATAGTGTAACTATTCACTCAGTCTCTCAAACTATAAATTTTGGAGTTGTCTGTCATATCTGCCTATCATTCCTGGTCAGCAAGTCTTCTTGTGTATAATCAGACTAGTTCTACATCTGACTATCTATCATCACCACTGCCACACCATAGCCAAGCCTCATTTCTTTTAACTGATTTCCAAATACCAACCTTCCACCTACTAATCTACCCTCCAGGCTCCTAAGGATCATTTTCCTAAAAATCAAATGTGATTATGCCACTCCCTGTTTAAACTCTCCCTCTCCCCAATTTCCTTCGAGATAAGCCCAACCCAAATCTCATCCTTATCTCCATTTGTTCCTCATCACTCCTCTGTTCTTACTTCTCCCATGCAAACACAGTCCATCTTCTAGCCATGCCGAATTTCTCACAGTTTGATAAATAAGCCGTCTCTTTATAATTACTGAATTTTACACATGCAGTCTTCTCTTCCTAAAATGTTCTAGCTTCATATCCATCCACTCTTGTCTCCTCCCTGATCCTTCTCCCTCTCACCTTCTTGCACACTGCTCATTCCTATAGCAAACCTCTAGTCATTTTATGAACACATCTGCTCTTCAACACTCTGTCTATTCACACATTTTTTTCCTCTATATATAGAATACATTCATCAAATTCCTACTTATTTTTGAAGATCCAGTTCAAATGTTGCCTCCTTTAGCAGAGACTTCCTCACCCCCCTCACAAAGAGTTCATTTCTTTACCTTACAACATGATAACTGCATTTTTCATTTTCATCTCACTTATTATTTTCCCCGCTCAAGGACATTTTCGGGAGAGAATCTCTATTATTTGTATCTATATCATTAGTACCAAACACAATTCCTAGCACAAACTATATGTTCAATAAATGTTTTATAAAACAAAATTAACAAGAATGTTCACAAAAGCACTATTTGTAATAGCCCCCAAATGGAAACAACACAAATGTCACCTACTATTAAATAGGTAAATTGTGGTCTATTTATAAAATATAAATTACACACTAACAAAAATGAAAGAACTACTGCTACTTGCAAAAACACTGGTAAATTCACAAAATGATGAACAAAAGAAGCTGGACACAAAAGAGTACATACTACATGGATTCTACTTACATAAGCTTCAAGAAACAGGTGAAACTTCTCTACAGCAATAGAAGACGGAGCTGGGTGTAATGGCCAGGGCGGGGCACAAGGCACTCCTCTTGGGGTGCTGGTAATACTGTATCCCTATCTGGGTACTGTTGACATGGGCTTGCTCATTTTGTGAAAATTCATCACGTTGTATGTACATTTATGATTTTCAGTTTCCTCTATGTATGTTATACTTCAATAAAAGTTTACTTAAAAATTAATTTGCACTGCTCCTATGTTCTGCAGTATTGATGATCTGCTGGTTGGACTGTAATTTCTACCACCAATAAGAAAGGGAATAGCATGTTACCATGTTACTATTTCCTAGAACCAGTTTCTGAACTGAGATCATTATCCCAGCATGTTAAATGATTTGAAAGCATTATAGAAGCCTATTACACTTGAATATCCCCTTAACTTGTTAATTTTTCAAAGGACAAAAGTTTGAGCTTCACTAGGAAGTTTCCAAATGAAAGTGCTGATTGTCATTGTCAAAAAAAAAAAATCAGTCTTCTCTGTATCTTCCTTTAGAAAGTTGTGTTCAGTTACTATGATTGGCTGATAATGGTCCCCCAAATATATCAGGTTGTAATCCCAGGAACTTGTAAATGTTACCTTACAAGAAAAAAAGGTCTTCACAGATGTGATAAAGTTAAGGACCTTGAGATGGAAAGATCATCGATTATCTAAGTGGGCTTTAAATGTAATTATATGTATCCTTATAAAAAGACTTAATGACACACAGAAGAAAAAGCAATATAAAGACAGAGCAGAGATATAAAGATGCTGACCTTAAAGAATGGAATGAAGTGGCCAGAAGCCAAGGAATGTTGATAACCACCTGAAGCTAGAGAGAACAGAGATGACTTAATAGATATTGACTGAATAAATAAGTGGATGAATTCTACTAATTCTAATTTTTCTTTTATGAAGATAAGACAGACTCCATGAACAATAAAAGGATTTGATAATGAAATAAAATTTGGAAGTAAGCTTTGAAAAAAAAAAAAAGAAATGCATTTTCCCCTAAAGTGTCCAGAGGGCATGTCACCCTGCCAACACCTTGATTTCAGTGCAGTGATAAAGAGCCTGTACTTCTAGCCTCCAGAACTGTAAGAGAATAACATTTCTGATGTTTTAAGCCATGAAGTTTGTGATTATTTGTTACAGCAGCTACAGGAGACATTACTTTTCCAACAAAGGTCCGTCTAGTCAAGGCTATGGTTTTTCCAGTAGTCATGTATGGATGTGAGAGTTGGACTATAAAGAAAGCTGAGTGCCGAAGAATTGATGCTTTTGAACTGTGGTGTTGGAAAAGACCTAAGGAAATCAATCCTGAATAATCATTGGAAGGACTGATGCTGAAGCTGAAACTCCAATACTTTGGCCACCTGATGTGAAGAAGTGACTCACTGGAAAAGACCCTAATGCTGGGAAAGACTGAAGGTGGGAGGAGAAGGGGATGACAGAGGATGAGATAGTTGGAGGGCATCACCGACTCGATGGACATGAGTTTGAGTAAACTCTAGGAGTTGGTGATGGACAGGGAAGCCTGGTGTGCTGCAGTCCATGGGGTTGCAAAGAGTGGGACACAACTGAGCAACTGAACTGAACTGACAGGAGACAGGTAATAAATGTCAACCCTGTCTCCATTTAATTACAGAACTTGTCTAATACTGAAAATTGTATAATATCTCTCAAAAGAATACCCCTTTTTAAACTTGTATAGTAAGTTATTTTCCAAATTGATATGGATTGTGGCATTTTATTGGAGAAGGCAATGGCACCCCACTCCAGTACTCTTGCCTGGAAAAATCCCATGGATGGAGGAGCCTGGTAGGCTGCAGTCCATGGGGCCGTGAAGAGTCAGACACGACTGAGTGACTTCACTTTCACTTTTCACTTTCATGCATTGGAGAAGGAAATGGCAACCCACTCCAGTGTTCTTGCCTGGAGAATCCCAGGGATGGGAGAGCCTGGTGGGCTGCTGTCTATGGGGTCGCACAGAGTCGGACATGACTGAAGCGACTTAGCAGCAGCAGTGGCATTTTATAGGACACAGAAATATTCACAGAAAGTGAAAAGATAAAACAAATATTAGAACATAATTTATGTGGTTCATCATGGAGACCTTAAAACATATAAGTCTTGTGATTTTTTTACTCTCAAGTTATCTTTTGTCTACTAAGGGCTGAGCTTTAATATTCACTAGTTATTCACCACTTCAAGTGGTGTTAAACATAGAATGTAAGCCTACTAACTCAAAAACTCAAATGAGAGTATAAAAAGAATTTAATTCATTAAGGATTGTTTAAAATGCAAATATATAGGGATATATTGAGATCTCAGAGGGTTCTCAAATAAAACCTAAGTGCTTTATGGTAATTCATTAATCCACTTATCCTCAGTGAATGCTTGAGCTAATTTTAGCATATTGTATTCTCAGTGAATATGTCCCAATTCACCCAAAAGATTAATAGTTTCTTCAGTGCATACTTGTCAGGTACAAATATACAAAGTAATGTGCTAGTTGCTGATGTTAGAAGGTGGAGGAGTAAGCCATAGAGAACAAAATCTTTTCAGTGCTGATTTCTGCTGTATAGGACCTACAAGCAATAAGGTACAGACCTACAGAAAGATAAAATGAACATAAATAGCTATATTATAAGACTGCTTCTCTAAGTTATATATATAACAAGAGAGTTATAGGTAAAAGGTTCAGAAAAAGGAGAAATTTCCATGCAGCTAGGGTGGGAAAAGGGTGAAAGTGATGAAAATAGCTCATGGAGAAGACAGGCCTTGAATGATCTAATGTGCCAAGATGAACAGTTCAACTGATAAAGTATCATGTGTCCAATTTATTGTACAAAGATGACTTTGGCTGGGATTTATAATTGATTGGAAACAAAACAGTAAAAGTCAGGCTAAGAAGGTTGGACTTGTCTATAGGCCATGAAAACCCACAAGAAGTGTAAAGCAAAGGAGTGATAAGCCTGAGAAATTAATTAAGCAAGGTATAATAGGAAAAGGGACTAGAGAAAGAACACTGGTGAAAGTGAATCAGGTTCTGGCTCAGCCACTTATGCTAATCTCGAGCAAATTACTTGTTTTCCTGGATCTCAGACTTTATTTCTATAAATGGAATTAACTGAAATGACCTCATAAGATTGCTATGAGGGTCAAAAATAAATATGGAATTTAACAATATTGTATAAACTTTAAAAGAAGGTAAGTAAAAGGTATAAAATGCAGAGCATGCACTTACATTCATAATCCAGGCAAGAGTTAATGAGGGCCTGAAGTATGCATTGGTAATCTTAATCAAAGAAGAGATACCAGAGATATTACAGCAGTAGACCTAACAGACTCAGCAACTGATACAGTGCGGACGGAGTTGCAGGGAACAAGGACTGAGAGACCTTAACCTTAGATGACAAAAAGAATGGAGGCATAAAAAGAAAAGTAGGCTTATGGTTCACTGGACTTCTTCACTCAACAAATAATTGTCATTTGCAGGCAACATTTTAAGTGCTGGGACTGCTACAGAGAATAAAGTAGACAAAGAGCTGCCTCATGGAACTTGTATTCTGTGAAGGGACACAGGCATTTAAAGATAAACACAAGGCATGTCAGTATATTAATCATGTTTTTTACTATCTGTATTTTATGATATTTTGACATCTCCTTTTATGAGTCTCCTGAAGTCTGATACACTATCTCCCAGGGCCTAAATCACGCCAGGGCAGGATACCAGACAACTAGGAACCACCCTTATATTTCAGAGGCTGCAGAAGTTACTCAAACTCTCCAATCCTAAACTTGTTCTACTACTTACTCTGCCTTTCTCAATCCTTCCCACCAAAACCACAATAAAGGCTCTGGTCTGTGCTTTCCCCTCACTCCTGCATCCTGACCTACCCGTCTGCTTCCCCATCTGGCCCTGCATGGCATGACATATTTCCTCCTGAAAACTACAAAAAACTATCTTTTCAATGGCGATCATTTTCTATCATCTATCAGCCAAAAGAATACATTCTAAGTCGCTTCAGTCATGTCTGACTCTGTGTGATCTCATAGACAGCAGCCCACCAGGCTCCCCCATCCCTGGGATTCTCCAGGCAAGAACACTGGAGTGGGTTACCATTTCCTTCTCCAATGCATGAAAGTGAAAAATGAAAGTGAAGTTTCTCAGTCGTGCCCAACTCTTAGCGACCCCATGGACTGCAGCCTACCAGGCTCCTCTGTCCATGGATTTTCCAGGCAAGAGTACTAGAGTGTGGTGCCATTGCCTTCTCCGAAAGAATACCTTATCATGGTAGTTAACTAAAGTTTTACTTCATATAATCAGATTAATTTTTAGAGTACTAAATGGCTTTTGTCACATCCTCCAACATACCAAAATGGTATTATACTTGGAAGTAATTCTTAAATATAAGTTTCACTATATTTTTTCCCATGATAATGCAAATGAATAATTGAACTCTTGAAAACTTGCAATAATCTTCCCCAAAGTATCCCTTTTCTCTCATCTATACTGCTTATCTCTAAAGAGGATTCATGGGACTTCTCTGGTCCCATGAGTAAGAATCTGCATGGCAATGCAGGGGACACGGGTTTGACCTCTGATCAGGGAACTAAGATCCCACGTGCAATAGACCATTAAGTCCATGCACCCGTACTCTCTGGAGCCCGTGCGCCACAATTAGAGGGCACGAGTGCAGCAACTCCTGAGCCCATGGGCCACAGCTAGAGAGCCCTGTGTCACAGCAAAAGAGCCAGCACGAGGCTGGAGATCCCGTGTCCAGCAGCTAAATAAAGAAATAAAGAAATCCTGATGCAGTCAAATAACGACAGATTCATAATAAAAATAAATAAAAAATAATAAATAAATAAAAATGAATAAATAAAATAAAGAGGGTTCATATAATACTTCATATTTTTCAAGCATACAACCTAGTTCAATAAATATTATTAGTATGTTGTTAATATTTTATAATAAAAATAAACTCATACATGAATTTCTACATTTATACAATTATTCTAAATTGCTTTTTAAGATAAACAATAGCATTATTGAAAAACTTCATATTGGTGTAAATGTTGGAAACATTGGAAATTAAAAAAATGTTTAAACCTTGAGTCTATACACATTAAAGAAGCTTTATATGTTGCTATATTTGTTACCTAAACTTAACTAAAATTACTTTCACCAGCATGTTTTGAAGAATATTAGTTGCAGATTCCCTAAGTAAGGGAAATGTAACTATTAACTTCAAAAGATAGATAATATATAGATACAAAGTATCATAATCCAAATAAACCAAGATAAATGTCTTCGGAAAAGATCTGTAGTAATTTTAAGAGTTGAAAGTGTATTTATTATCAATTGTCTATAATGACCCATAGTTATTTGTTATAAGATGCATTTGAATCTGCAGTGGAGAATCCACAATTATCTAAAGCCTCAAGGTGGCAAATCAATTATTCCATAATGAATGGCAAGTTATGTCAGTTGTAAATATGTGTCACAAGGATCATGTTTTAGTAGAAACACTGAAATAAATCTTGAAAAGCATTTTATTACCATGCTAATGCAGTAGAGCCTTCTGGCAACTATATAGAATCCAGAATATAATGTCTCAATACCCAAGGAGAACATTTAGAATATGAACACTAATATTCTCAAACAGCTGTTTACTTTATGCTAAACCAATAATAGTACTCAACTTTTTGGCCTCAGGATCCCTTTACCTTTAAAGATTATAGACAGCCCCAAAAAGTTTTTATGTGAGTTCAATCAATGGTTTATTACCTTATAAGAAATTAAAACAGAAAATATTTAAATAGGTATTTACTTATTTAGGAAATTTTTTAAAAATCATAATAAACACCCCATGTTAATATCAGAGCAACTATGCTATCTTGTTCTGTAACCTCTGGACAAGAAAGGAAGAAAGAAAAGTCTGAGTTTTTTTAATAAAAAATAAAAATAAAATAAAAAATTTATCATTAAGGAAACAGTTTTAACCTTGCAGACTCCCTGAAGAAGAGAACTGCTTTGAGAACTGCTGCTCTAAATCTTTAGTTTATCAGTAGGAAAAGTTGAATTTGTCTACTAGGTCACATTAAAATGCTGTTTTCAGAAGGGAAAACTAATAGTAACCAAGCCAGTTCTTAGAGTTTTAAGAAACAGCCCAAGTCCAGTGACTAAGATAAGAATATTAACTTCTAACTTTACACAAAGTTCAGGTTCTCAGCCTTAGCCAATAACAGCAGAGGCTGGATATACTCATAGACAGCAGTAATGCTTTGAAATGCACATGGCCATCAGCAGTGAGTTAACTGTGACAATGCTCTTAGTCTAAAAATTAACTTAATGATTTCTTTACGACTGTTTAATTCATTAGAGTTAATTACATATCAATACTGCAGTTAACTTATAAAAATGATAAACTGTGCTTCTGTTTCTCTTGTGTTGTCTAAAACATCTTCTGTGTGCTACAACTCCTAAGGATAGATAAATAAGTCTTTGAGCTGGAGCTGACAAAAGAGCTAATGAAGAACATTTGTGTAATACAGTGCATGTGTGAGTAGCAAATGTTTATATTTATTTGGCATACATAAACATGCATGTGAAAAGTGAAAGTGAAGTGAAAGTTGCTCAGTCGTGTCCGACTCTTTGCGACCCCATGGACTATACGGTAGTCCATGGAATTCTCCAGGCCAGAATACTGGAGAGGGTAGTCTTTCCCTTCTCCAGGGGATCTTCCCAACTCAAGGACCAAACCCAAGTCTCCTACATTGCAGGCAAATTCTTTACCAGCTGAGCCACAAGGGAAGTCCAAGAATACTGGAGTGGGTAGCCTAGCCCTTCTCCAGGGGATCTTCCCAACTCAGGGATCAAACCCAGGTCTCCCACATTGCAGGCAGATTCTTTACCAGCTAAGCCACAAGGGAAGCCAAAGAATACTGGAGTGGGTAGCCTAGCCCTTCTCCAGGGGATCTTCCCAACCCAGGAATCGAACTGGGGTCTCCTGCATTGCAGGGGGATTCTTTACCAACTAAGCTATCAGGGAATTTGCCACGTTAATTTCCTTTTTAAAGCAAAACCAAAATATGAACATTTTTCTACAACTCAATGAATTTCAAGACAGAATTACAAAGATTTTTAAATAATTTTTAGGTGTCTATATAGTAGACATTTTGTTTGTCCACAATTATTCTCTCCCCCGACACACTAAATGTACCCTAAATGATCCTAATTATTACAATCTGAGTGGGCTTCAAATTGATTAAAAGCCAACAGAATACACAATGGAAAAAAAAAAAAAAGATCTCTTCAGCAAGTGGGAGGGTTGCACAGCCACATACAAATCAATGAGGTTAGAACACACCCTCACGTCATACACAAAGATAAACTTAACATGGCTTAAACACAAATTAAAACAGGACTCCATAAAACTCCTAGAAGACAATGTAGGCAAAATACTCTCTGACACAAATTATACCAGTTTTCTTAGGTCAGTGAAGCAAAAATGAACACATGGGACCTAATTAAACTTACAAGCTTTTTACAACAAAGGTGGAAGCCCAAGGAAAAATGAAAAGGCAACCTGTGGACTAGAAGAAAATATTTGCAAATGATGCAACCAACAAGGGCCTAATTTCCAAAATACACAGACAGCTCATACAACTCCACCCAAAAAAGCAAAGAACCCAATCAAAAAATGGGCAAGAAGAACAAATAGACACTTCTCCCAAGAAAACATACAGATGGCCAACAGGCACATGAAAAGATGCTCAACATTGCTAATTATAAGAGAAATGTAAATCACAGTGACAATGAGGTACCACCTCACACTGGTCAGAACGGCCATCATTAGGAAATATACAAATAACAAATGCTGGAGAGAGTGTAGAGAAAAGGGAACCCTCCTACACTGTTGGTGGAAATGTAAACTGAAGCAATCACTATGGAAAGTGGTATGGAAATTCCTCAAAAAACTAAAAATAGTTTCTATATGATCCAGCAGTCCCACTCCTGGGAATATATCCAGATAAAACTATAATTCAAAAAGATATGTGCACCCCTATATTCATAGCAGCACTATTCACAATAGCCAAGACACATGTGCTTAGTCCCTCAGTCCTGTCTGACTCTTTGCCAATACACAGAAACAACCTAAATGTCCATCAACCGATGAATGGACAAAGATGTGGTGCATATATACAACGGAATACTACTCAGCCATAAAAAAGAATGAAATAATGCCATTTGCAGCAACTTGGATGGACCTAGAGATTATCATACTAAATGAAGTAAATGAGAAAAAGACAAATGCAATATGATAGCACTTGTCTATGGACTCTAAAATAGGACATAAATGAACTTATCTATAAAGCAGAATCATAGACATAAAGAATAGACTTGTAGTTGCCAGTGGGGAGGGTACTGGGGGAGAGATGGACTGGATTTGGGGATTAGTAGATGCAAACCATTATATATAGACTGAATACAGAACATGGTTCTACTGTATAACCCAGGGAACAATGTTCAATATCCTGTGATAAGCTATAATGGAAAAGAATATGAAAAAGAATATATATATATATAAATGAATCACTTGGAGATACATATATACATATATATATATATGTATATGACTCTTGGCTATACATCAGAAATCAACATTGTAAATAAACTATATTCCAATAAAATAAATTTTAAAAAATAAAACACATATTGTATTGCCAAAAAAGGAAGCTAATAGAAAGATTCCTGAATTAACAAATACAAAAATCAAACCCATTTGAAAACTAGAAAGTAAGCATCTCAAGAACATAGATCTCTGTCCATTTCTTAACTGGTGATTCCTAGGCATTAGTAAAAGCCTAATATATAAAAGGCATGCATTAGATAGTTGTAGAATAACTGAATGTATGAATAAAGGTAAGGAACTATCTTTGTGACATATACAACCAACATTTACCAGTGCGAGTTATATTTCCACATTCCCTAATTGAGGCAATAGTGCTCAGGTTTGACAACTTGGAAAGTTAGGTGTTATGTGGGTCAAACATAGCAAACTGTTTATTATAAATAAAAGCAATTTCCCTAAATCTGGATTGATATTATTGTGAAACACAGAAAGTTACTAAAATTATTCCTCTCTTCGTTGGGAGAATGTAAAATTGTTTATCTGTAATATATTTGCCAAATAAAATGTTTCCCCTGTTTTTCAACAGTTCTAATAATCATGAACTGGCTTACAAGACATTTTCTAGGTTAATTATATGCTGTCATTGCAGGAATGAAATGTTTAAATCAAAGCAGAATAGCATTTACTATTTACAAGAGTTTGTTAAAGGCAATATATAAAGAATAAACTCCCTAAAGTCTAAACAACCTAACATTTTATTATCAACCTTGTTTTAATCAGTATATTTTTGCTTTCCAATTTTTGGTAATATTAAAACATCCTTTCTTCATTCAATGTTTGCCCCTTTTTCTTCTGGTTTACTTTTGGGAGATGCTGAAGTCAATTCTGGTTAGCCTATGACAAAATATAAACTTATTAATAGGATACTAGGAAAACTCATAGAACTCAAGAATTTGAAAACATATGGCAAGAATACTGGAGTGGGTTGCATTTCCCACTCCAGGGGATCTTCCCAGCCCAGGGATCAAACCTGAATCTCCTGCATCTCCTGCATTGGCATGCGGATTCTTTACCAACTACACTTCTTGGGAAGCCCAAGCATATATACACATCGCAGAAAGGGCAAGAGCAACTGGATATCTCAAACATAGAAGTTCACAGACTATTTAAGAGCATTGCCATTGATCTGACCCAGCTCCCAAAACATAATTCGAAATGACAAGTGCCAGCAAAGAAATGGTCATTTAAAAACTTTAAACATTACTCATCTCTAAATAAAGTCAATATAATATTTAATAAAATAACATGTCCCCAAAATCATAAGAATGAATCAGACTATTTGAACAGTTTAGCCTAAACATGCTTTAGGATCATATCATCCCCCTATACCTAAATCTGTGTTCACCAAAACAATTTTATGATCATTGAATTCATTTTTGATGTATTCATATCTAGTCGAAAAACAGATATCCAATAGAAAGAACAAAATAAAGTCATTAGTGGTTCTCTCATCATTACCACATCCATATAAATTTAAATATTGGTATTAAAACCAATAACCCCTGTCCAGTAAATTAGGTTATTGTGAGACAACACCTAGACTAGATGGACTCTCAAGACCACATAATATATGCTTTAAGAGTGAAGGTTAGTTATTTTGGAAGTTCAAAGGCAAATACAAAATTATGATAGTGTGGTGGTTTCATCTCTAAGTCATGTCCGATTCTTGCAACCCCATGGACTGTAGCCTGCTAGGCTTCTCTGTCCATGGGATTCTCCAGGCAAGAATACTGGAGTGAGTTGCCATTTCCTTCTCCAGGGGATCTTCCTGACCCAGGAATCAAACCTGGGTCTCTTGAATTGCAGGCAGATTCTTTATCAACTGAGCTATGAGGGAAGCCTGAAAAATTATTGATAAAAGATATTATATAAGATAAGAAGCTCTGGGTCACTAAGATGTGTGGTGAGGTAAAAGAGGAAAGAACATGTGTGCATGAATGAATGAATGAAACTCTCTCAGTTGTGTGTGACTGTTTGCCACCCCATGGATTATAGCCCGCCAGGTTTCTCTATCCATGGAATTTTCCTGGTGAGAATACTGGAGTGGGTAGCCATTTCCTTCTCCGGGGAATCTTCCCAACCCAGGGATCAAACCTATGTCTCCTGCACTGCAGGCAGATTCTTTACTGTCTGAGCCACAAGGGAAACTAGGTTATACTCTAAATTAGTTAAGCAAGTAGAATGAAAAGACTGGTGTAGAAGTGCTTTTTTATTCATTATTTTATTCAGTCCTATACTTTTCTGATAGATACATGATAGGATGGATGGATGGATGGATGGATAAATGGATGGATGGATAGGTAGGTAGGTAGGTAGACAGACTAACAAATGACTTCCTTGACAATGAAAAACTGATCCACTTTGATTTTACAGCTAAAAGCAGAATCCTCAGCACAGGTTCAGTCCCAGGAAAGAGTAACAATTCAGAATATCCACCCCACAAGGTTTTTGCATGTAATAACTCATTCATCTTTAACTTTATGGGCTTGTAAATGATAAAGGAAGAAAGTACTTTACTGAGACCAAACTGAAGATTTTTATCTGCTCTCAAAGATTTTCCAATTAACCACCTCAAACGAATTTTTTATGATTGGCATTTACATCCTATCTTTCCAAAGTAAATTTAGAACTCAATCTGGTTTGATTCAGAGCTCAGAAATGTTAATTATATTACCTAAATGTGTGAGTCTTGACCAAAGTGAAGTATTTTAATTTAAAATCCAGTCATTAGTACTAAATAGGGAGTACCCAAATGGCTGTCCACAGGCAAATGAGGCTCTGATTAAGGTTTCATTATTTATAGTGAAACTGAGAAAAATAAGAGCAATGCAGAAAGTTTTTCATAAAACTAAACTTTATTTTTATTTCTATCTATAATATTTATTTTATAATTAATTCTTGGGAAAATATGTCATACATTAAATAATAACACCATATAATAAATGCATATTGCATGTGATCAAGATATAATCCTAAATTGTCCATGAATTAAAAATTAAAGAAGACAATTATATCAGTAGGGTTACAGTGAGGAGGCAGCAATCACACAGTTATTTGAATGAAGAGAATTTTAAAAATTGGAAACTGGAGAAATAAAAAACATTCTTAAGATACCAGAAATAACAACTGCAGAAAGTAGTATCTCCACCTGTAGGGATGGAGGAACAAGGAAAGAGGTTGTTAAAACTTAGAAACTAGAAAGGTAGAGGAGGGAGCCCATATGAACTCAAACATCCGAGGTGACGCTGCATGCCTGATGCTTATGTTGAGGGTTGGAGTGGAAGGAGTTGTGCACAAGGAATTTCTTTCTGCAAGTATGGGAAAACTGGCAAACCAGTCCCACTTAATGCTGTAGGAGGGAGGGAACTGCGGCTGCCTGGTGAAGGGTTGCTGAGCTAATGCTCACAGGAACAGGAAGAAGGCAGAAAGAAAACTGGAAGCTGACAGGCTGCAGCAAGTCCCTCCTTTCTCCTGCCACCTCCCAGTCTCCTCTAACACTCCCTAGTGGAAGAGCCTAACAGGGAGCCAGCTTAACAGAGTAAAAGTGGAGTTTACAGAGTCCAAGCATCACAAAGCGGGGCACAAAAGGGCTTAAGAAGTTAACTGGTACAATACTGCTGGCTTTTACTTACTAAATTTTCACTTATATATAAAATACCACTTAGTGACAAAATTTTATCAATAGAAACTTTATAAGTCAAGTCAGTGAAACTGAGGTGGATGAACCAAGAGCCTGTTATGCAGTGAAGTAAGTCAGAAAGAGAAAAACAAATATCATACATTAATGCATATATATGGGATCTAGAAAAAACGGTAGTGATGAACCTATTTGCAGGGAAGGAATAGAGATGCAGACGTAGAAAATGGGCATGTGGTGGACTCAGCAGGGAAAGGAGAAGACGGGAGGAATTGAGAGAATAGCACTGAAACATATACACTAATGTGTAAAACAGCTAGTTAGTGGGAATTTGCTGTATAACACAGGGGGCTCAGCCTGGTGCTCTGTGATGACCTAGAGGGTTGGGATGTGGTGAGGGAGGCTCAAGAGGGAGGGGAATACATGCATACTTACTGCTGATTCACGTGTTTGTGAGACCCTGGGAGAAAGCAAACATGCCATCTCTCACCTTTGTAGCCTTGTATTGGAGAGGGGAACACTGGGGGCACTCTCAAAGTCGAGTTGCTCTCCAGACTTTGTGCTACCAACTTCAGAACTTTTCTCTTTTGATGCTCTTCAACTGTACCCTTGCCTTTGAAGCTCCCACCACTATATAGAACCACTCTTCTCTTCCCATGCTTAACACTTTTGTTACCAGCCTCCAAACCCCTCCACCATGTTCATTAAGATCTGAAGCATCTGGCTCAAGATACTCCTTCACACCCTGAATCCTGCATGTTCAGCCTGATTCAATCATACACGTGAAGGAAACATTAAATAGTAACTGCACAGTTGTCTGATCCAGACCCCAACACACTTGGCTTCTACGGCACTTCAGCAATCCTGTCTCAGGAAATAACCAACATCAACCTTAATTATAATCACTAATTTCTGGACTACTGAACTCTGAAACTAAATCCACCTAAATTCTCTAGTCCTTTCACTCATCTTAAGGCTTACCTAAGGCTTACCTTAGAGCTTCTCTCTCTAACCACTTTCCCAAACTATCAGCCCCTTTAATTTTGTCTTTCTAACTTAATCAGGAGTTATAATTAACGTTTATTGAGAGCTTACTCTGCCAGGCCCTACTCTAAGTGCTGCATGAATATCACCTCATTTCATTCTCACAGCAACCTTACAAAGAAGCTGCTACAATCTTGTAAACAGTTATTTCTACCATTTTCTAGCCATGCCTTCAATTTCCTTTGACAGTGCACAACACTTGCCTACCTAACTGTGGGCGTAGTTTATCCTTTTTTTTTTTTTTTCAGACTTCCAAAAAAGAAATCACATAATTACAGAAAAAACAGAATAATTAAATTGATTGGTTCAGGTTCCTAAGCTAAGACTCCAGCATTATTCAGTAGCCCCATATGCACCCCAAGTTAAATTCCTTTGCCACTTTTATAAAAGAGTTCCAAAGCTTTAACGCTCTGTTCAAGCTGCATTTTATGTTCTCTTCCGCTACTCTACTCAACTCTATTCTATTCTCACCCTCACTCTCAACCTGTGGCCTGAACTTCCACTTTATGAAGAATATAGACATCATAAAGCATAATTTCCCTCTCCTTGAGCTCCTGTTTTATCGAAGTGTGCTTATTTTTGTCACCAGTCTCAAAGGAAGGAGATTGCCTTGATTCAACCCCTTCTTTCTTACCTCATGATCTCATTTCATCTGTCTCTCTTCTATCTTCAGTCCTTCATTCAACAAATATTCATGAGCATCTACTAGGTGTCAGAACCTGTTTGAGGGAAACTGGATACATAAGTGGACAAAACAAATATCCTTGCCCTTACATTTTAGCCTCTCTATTGGTCCATGTGCCTTAGATCTTCTTTAAATAATCAAATTCACCTTATATACCCACCAGATGGTAAAGCGTCCGCCTACAATGCGGGAGACCCAGGTTCAGTCCCTGGGTTGGGAAGATCTCCTTGAGAAGGAAATTGCACCCCACTCCAGTATTCTTGCCTGGAAAATCCCATGGACAGAGCAGCCTGGTAAGGACCTCTGTCCCAGAGGACCATGGGGTCGCAAAGAGTCAGACACGACTGAGCGACTTCACTTCACTTCATGCATCTCCAAAAAAAGTTGTCAGTTGCAACTTCTGTCTCTTCATCATTAAATTACTTAAAAAGGATATCCTTGAGGGGTAGGAAACAATATCTTAAGAATGAAGTATATGGTAAATAACTGCTAAACAGAAAGAATCACGGTGATGCCACCAAATAAAATGCCCATGAGCCACAGAGTCACACACTTGTCCCTCCTCTTCCTGAGGCTGCCTGCTTCTTTGGATGACCAAGATTCAGAGAAAGCATCCCCAGAAACAATGTGTGCTCAGGGGATGTGATTCATCACACCCAAACTGCAGACGCCAGTTGACAGCAAACTCAGCTTACTTTCCCTTCACTTTTGGGTAGCTAAAGGCCTTAAACAAAGATTATAGGACAAATGTTTCCAGGCCTCCAACTCAAATCCAGCATAAATTCCAAGAGTACGGATGAGAAAGTACCAGATTAAAGTAGAGTAGGAAGTCAAGTCAAGGAGAGTGCACCCATAATTCTCTAGGCAAACAGCAGGCCTCTATAGATGAATAACAGAAAAACTTGAATACAGAGCCTGTGAAAAACTATTACTAAATGAATTAAATAAATGTATGAGAAAAACAAATGAAAAATATTTGTTCAAAATATGCTTGTAATTGAACAAACAATTTTAAATAAGGATTATTCACTCAGTCTCCCTTGCTGGTTTTGAGTATAGAGGAAAGAGATCACAAGGCAAGAAATATAAAAAGCCTCTAGAAAATGGAAAAAGCAAGGAAATGAATTCTTCCCTGGAGCCTCCATAAAGGAACACAACTTCACCAACACCTTCAATTAAGGCCTATTCCCTAATCTATTTTAAGTTAATTTTAATGTATGGTATAATACAGTTCATTTTTTTGCTTGAGGATATCCAGTACTCCCAACATTTACTGAAGAGACTTTCATTTCTCCATTGCATATTCTTGCCTCTTTTGTAAAAAATAACTGACCTTATATGGCTTGTTTTAAGACTCTGTTCTGTTGCATTGACCTCTGAGTGTTTTTATACCAGCATCATACTGTTTTGATTACTACAGATTTGTAATTTGGTTTGAAGTTAGGCAGTGTGATGCCTCCAGCTTTGCTGTTTTTACTCAAGATTGATATCAAATTTGGGGGTCTTTTATGGATCAAATTTTTAAATTGTTCTATTTCTATGAAAAATTTCATTGGAACTTTTAGAGAGATTATACTGAATGGACATTTCAGCAATATTTTTAATCTATGAATATGGAATATCTTTCCATTTTGTCTTCATTTTAATCATCAATGTCTTACACTTTTCAGTGTACAGATTTCTTACCTCCTTGGTTATATTTGCTTCTAAGTGAGTATTAATATTTTATTATTTTGATACAGTTATGAGATTATTAATTTCTTTGATAGTTCATTGTTAATGTATAGAAAAGCAACTAATTTTGTATATTGATTTTGTATCCTGCAAATTTACTGAATTTTTATTAGTCCTAACAGTTCTATAGAGAAGTCCTATGGTTTTCTATATCTAATATCATATCATCTGCAAAAAGAGACTTCTGTTCCTTATTTGGATTATTTTATTTTTTTTTGTCTAATTGTTCTGGCTACAACTTACAGTACTATGTTGAATAAAAGTGACAGAAGTGGCATCTTTGCCTTGTTCCTAATGTTAAAGGTAGTTTTCAGGTTTTCACCATTAAGTATGATGTTAGCGGTGGGCTGGCATCACCAACTCAATGGACATGGGTTAGGGTGAACTCGAGGAGTTGGTGATGGACAGGGAGGCCTGGAGTGCTGAGGTTTATGGGGTCACAAAGAGTCAGACACGACTGAGAGACTGAACTGAAGTAGCTGTGGGCTTGGTATCTTGGAAACCCATCCCTCATGTGGGAGTCAAAAGCTGAGGTGCTAGATGTGCCGTCCAAACTCTGCTTCTCAGGGAAAAGCTGGGAATAGGCATTCTCTCTCAATAGTATTTCACTGCTGGGTGCCGAGTTTATAGTGAGCATGTGTCTCAGCCTTTCCTACCCATTTAGTGTTTTTTCATATGTCTGATATGTAGAAATTGCTTAGCTAGTTTCTCAATTGTTTTTTCATAGGGAATTTCTCAGAATGTACCTATATACATGATGCTTCCATGAAAGGAAGAATATTCAGGAGCCTCCTATGTCAACATCTTGATAAACTCTTCAAACTTTTGCTATTCCTAGAAGACACTGGAGGACACTGAAATGGCTCACTCACTACGTGTCTTAACTTCTTCTAACATGCTGAGGCTAACCAGCTAAAAACTATTTCACAATCCCTTGTACCAAGGTTCTAGGATTTAAGTTCCTACCATCAGATGTTAAACTGGACTTTGGCACTCACTTTGTTGGTGTGGTTTGGACAGCAGTGGCACCGGCTGGGACAGCAGCCCCTAAATTGGGAGACTATTTTCTGCTCACAGCAGAGGTTCACGAGCTAATAACTTGTAGTCATTTCTTTCTGATACTATAGCGTCCTGCTTGGGTTAAAAGCAATAATTTCCTGACAGCCAGTGTAAGTTGGGAACCATTCCTGGAAGCTCAACCTAGAATCTGTGAGCCATTTAATACTCTGAAGAATCTCTTTGTGCTCAAACTGACTATAGTGAGTTTTAATCTCCAAAACTGAACACTGACCAAAATGCTACTTATTTATTCTGGAGAAAATTTCCATCTGTGAAGAAAGAGATTTGTGACCAAGACAGCAATTCAGACACAGATTTCACTCTGCATATTAGACTTTAAGTCAGTAAAGCAGGAACCACCTAAAAAACAAAGAATGACAATTACCTTGTGCTATAGTAGGTCCTCGGAGAAGGCGATGGCACCCCACTCCAGTACTCTTGCCTGGAAAATCCCATGGGCGGAGGAGCCTGGTAGGCTGCAGCCCATTAGGTCGCTAAGAGTCGGGCACAACTGAGCGACTTCACTTTCACTTTTCACTTTCATGCATTGGAGAAGGAAATGGCAACCCACTCCAGTGTTCTTGCCTGGAGAATCCCAGGGACAGGGGAGCCTGGTGGGCTGCCGTCTCTGGGACCGCACAAGAGTCGGACACAACTGAAGTGACTTAGCAGCAGCATAGTAGGTCCTTATTATCTACTTTATATATAATGTGTATCTGTTAATCCCAAATTCCTAATTTATCCCTCACCCTGCTTTTCCCTTTGGTAACCATAAATTTGTTTTCTATGTCTGCCAGTCTGTTTCTGTTTTGTAAATAAGTTCATTTGTATCATTTTTTTAGATTCTACATATAAGTGATATTCAACATCTTGTATCAATATTCAATACCCATAATGGAAACTAATCTGAAAAATATACATATTTACATATATATTAAACTGAATCACTTGGCTGTAAACAGAATCTAACACAACATTGTAAATCAACTATTCTTAAATTTAAAAAAAAAGAATGGCAAGCAATGATGTGTTATGGTCCTCATTGGGCATTTGATGTGTTGAAATTTGGATGTAGCATTTAAAAAGATATCCGAATTTCTTTACTAAAACTTAAGAAAGCAACATGCACTGTTGTCTTATATTATTTCTTTCTATAAACATGCATCAGGACTTTTCCATATAAACACCTTCAAGAAGCAGTAACTACTCATCTGCATGAACCTACAGGCCCTGGGAAGGTCAAGCATTGATTTGAACTCCAATAGGAAGCAAAAGAGAACTCAGAATCCAGGTCTATTACTCCTGGAGCCTCAAGGCTGTTCTCTCTGAATTTAGTTATCCATCTTTCTTTACCTCTGGGCTGTGGAGAAGCTCTACATATCCTATTCTTTTAACCCTATTTCAAGTACTGACTGATGACCACCTAAGAGGGATATGTGACATTCTCCATGGTTTTGACTTCTATAGTCCCATGATTATTTCTTAGGTGCACAAACAATAGCCATAGAATAGACAATAAATTTTTGTAACAGATAGTGTGGCGACAGGAAATAAATATTTGAGTGTCAAAGGTATAAAGCATCCTGGGTAGTTGAGATACGTATCATAAAACAGACCTAGTTCCTGCTCTTAACTGACAGGCAGTGCCCATTTTGCTTGAGTGTTTCTGCTTGCTTGTAAAGTCAGAGCTCAAACTGAAACAACAGCAAAAAAGCACAGATGCAGAGCTTAATTTGAACTGGGTTTCTATACCTATAAAACTCACTTTAAATCCATTACACTATAATAAGCAATTTCTTACCAATAGTGTACTCGGACCTGGAACTCTCAAGAACTTAACCATTTTACACTCCTTGTGTATGGAAAAACTAACAAATAAATCCTTTATGGAAATTTTCTATATTTCAATAGGGGTTTAGATAACCCAGGCTTTTGCATTGCTCAAAACTTATCTAATAGTGCACTTAAAATCTGAATATCACAGTTATATAAATTTTACCTAGAAAAAAAAAAACCTGAAAAAAAAATTACATGAATGCTAAAACGTCTAGGAGTGAAAAGTACCTATGTCTGCAACTTAGTCTGAAATGCATCAGAAACTTAGATGCACAGAAGACAAATATAACAAAATGTTAACAATCATAGATTCTAGGTGGCATATTGAAATATTCTTTGTATTGCACATTTCCATAAAAAGTTTAGAGGAAAAATGGTCCACTATAGCAGACCAATCTGAGACATTGCAGGTGGATTCTTTACCAGCTGAGCTACAAGGGCAGTTTATTTTGTAGGCACATGGAAGATGCAGAGAGGTGCAGAGGACTCTAACAAGCTCACTTAACATTACCCTACTAAAGAAAAACCTGCAAACACCAGCTGAAAACTAAAATCACAGCCTTGGGGATTCTTTTTAATATCTGCAGGGCATGTATTTCAAGTATTTTTATTACACTGAAAACTGAAAAATTGGTCTGCCTTCTGTTTCAAGGTAATAAACTGCTACTAATGCCTTTAAGGAAGTGGGGATCACACAGAGGGAAGAGCCCTTTACTGTAGGCAATCTTAGTGGGTTTTGGGGGTGCAAGACCAGGAGAAAGAAAAAGGGAGGAGGAGAGGCAGAGGCAGGGAGAGGAAACAGGGAAATAGGAAGGAGATGGAGAGAGGGGGAGAGGAGAAAAGGAAAAGAAATTGAAGTTCCAAGGCCTAGAAGGGTAAAAGGAGCCAACCAGATGAAGGGCTGAAACAAAAGAATTCAATGAAACTCCAAGATGTTGCACAGCTGAAGGACATTTTGAGACTTGGGAGGCCAATTCACTTGTGCTTGTTTACACTGCTGGTGTGTAAACTCTATCCTTTATCCTTTCCCCAAATCGTCACTAACATCTCTTAGATTCATGAATATTTTCTGTGAATTGGCTTTTACTGGACATCAGACAGGGAGCTCAGTTTTTCTTCTTGGGTCAGTGTAGTGGAGAAATCTTGAGATGGGCTTCAGACTCCCACAAACCTTGAATGAAAGGTATCCAGGTCAATTTTATGGAGATCTCTTGGGCTCAGGATGAATGGGAAGGAGGAGGGGGGTGGGGTTCCAACACTGGCATTTTCAATTAGCCTGTTGAAAAAAATAAAAAAATTCAAGCTGAGTTTTCTTATCCATTTTTAATTCAGAACACCCTCATTACCAGATATGGAAATTCAGGAAAGACATTTTCAGATTTTGGCGATCAGTCTTTTTTCATGGGGTAATATTGCCACCTGCTGGTATTTGAAAACAGAAATACCTTTATAACATTCAGTAGTTTTAAATTTGAAATTGTTTAGAAACCTTAAGAGACGTTCATTTACTGGCAAATTCTTCCTTTGTGCTAGAATACAAACTTCTATAAAAGGCAAGTTCTTTGTCCTCAAAGACTTCGTATTATCTAATGGCAAACTTAAAAACACTTTCTTACTTTTCAAGATTCAGGCCCCATTTCATCAGTACAACTTACCTAAGGTGGGTGGCCTTGGCCTGCAGTGGCTTGGGGGTGGGACTGGGGCAGGGGGTGGGTTCCCAAGGAGAGATTGAGGCGGGGTCACGGCAGTGAAAACATCAGTTCCTACCCACTAGATCAGTGGTCCATGACATGGGCCCCAGCCTTTCGGCTTTGCAGAAAAGAATTTCCACAAAGATACAGAAAGTAGTGAGGCATGTGAAGTATTTATTAAGAGGGAAAAGAGTATAGTACGTGTAAACAGACACGAGCAGACTCAGAGGGACAGTCCCTGAGTTGCACTGTCGTGGCAGTTTGAATTAACTTTATGGGGTATTTCTTACAGGTTTCCTTTAGCCAGTGGTTTTGACTGGCTGGTTATGTCCATATTTGGTATATCTTAGGATCCTCCCATGTGTGCACACACATCTCTTAGCCAAGATGGATTTTACCAAAAAGGAGTATGGGTACAGAACATACTTTGACGTAACTCCTCCTTTAACATCCAAGGAGACTTTTCTGTGCATCTGTAGTTGGGGAGTTGGGGCAGGGTCCAGCCTCCTCCCTTAATTATCCTGCTTTTCTCTTCTTGAGAGTTTCAGTTCATAGAGAATGAATCTCCAATTGCTTTACCCCGGTTGCAGGGCAATCTGCCTCCTACTTCAAAACTTTTTGACAGCAAGTTCTCACCCTTCTGAAACAGAAATTGACTGCTCCCTCCCTCAGGCCCTAGTTCATCCTGTACATATTTCTTTCTTAGCACATACAATACACCACAGTACTTGTTTTATTACAACATCTGTCTCCTATAACCAGACCATAAATTCCTTGAAACTCAGGGACTGTATCTTTGGTGCATTTATACTCCTAGTACCTGGAACAGAACCTACACATTGTAACCAGTAAGTATTTGGTAAATGAATAAATGAATGACAGTCAAAAAAGCACAAGCAAAGTAAATATTATTACATATAAACTTTTATTAATTCAAAATAACTTTAAATATTTTGGCTTCAGATATGCACATTATGTACTTCCTTATATATGTGTGTGTGTGCGTATGTGTGCTCATTCAAAAAACTCACCTTTTGCAAAATTCCTATACATGAAATCAGTAAAGAACAAATATGAAGCTACCTCAGTAGGTAATTTTTCCATCAGCATATAATCCATAAACTCTTCATTTTTATAAGGTAATCCAAAACAAGATACTGATGGACTGTCTCATCAGTTAAGAGCACCAATGAAGACAAAACATTCGGAGTAAATAAATTTTATCTATTTGATAATGAGTCACCATTGTTGAGGTACAAAAGAAACTGAAAAGTTGTGATATTTGAATTATGCATGTTAGTTAC